>NW_026652276.1:124678237-125055675 GCF_009828535.3 Hylobates moloch | reverse complement strand
AGACGGAGTCTTGCTGTGTTGCCCAGGCTGGAGTGCAGTGGTGCTATATTGGCTCACTGCAACCTCTGCCTCCCAGGTTCAAGCAATTCTCCTGCTTCAGCCTCCCAAGTAGCTGGGATTACAGGTGCGTGCCACCACACCCAGCTAATTTTTGTATTTTTAGTAGAGATGGGGTTTCACCACGTTGGCCAGGCTGGCCTTGAACTTCTGACTTCATGATCCACCTGTCTCTGCCTCCCAAGTGCTGGGATTATAGATGTGAGCCACCACGCCCGGCTGACAGCTAGTTTTTAAAAAACAAATATAGATACAGAAATGTCCAATGCAAGGCCCCAGCCAAGGACGAGGCAGAGTCATCGCTTACTGAATGAGGCGGTGACAGGCAAGACCTGTGGGCTGTCAGAGAATGTATGTGAGGGACACAGAGCTGGGACACTGAGACCTGCACTCATGTTTATGACAACACAGAAACAATGGGTTGGAAGAATAACATCATAAATAGCTCATGTAAACTTTGTGCCAGGTGCTGTCCTAAGCTCTTCTATGGATTAATTTATTGGATCCTCACAGCAGCGCTATGGAGAGATAAAGTAAGTTTCCCTTGTGACTCTTGCTAATACAAAGTCCAAACCCTGATACTCTGTCTTCAGGGCCCACCCTGCGTCACGGAGCCATCCTGCCTCTAGGTAGCTGGAGGGAGGGAGAGACAGGCTGAGATGTCATTGCAGGAGCCACAGTGATGGGTGAGGGGTACTGCTGGGCAGTAGGTAGTGGGAGGAGAGGGCTGCAGACCCAGCTCACAGACACAAAAAGGGATGCAGGCCCAGGGTGCTTGTTAGGACCAGGGTAGAACCAGTCTCACCTCTTAGCAGACACACACTTGAATAAACATCCAGAACATATAAAGAATTCTTCCAACTCAATAAGAAGGTGACAACAACCCAATTTTTAAAAACTCACCAAAAATGCCCACTAAGCATACAGAAATATGTGCAACATTATTATTAGTCAATTGTAGAAATGCGAATTACAACCACACTGACATATCACTACACAGTCACCAGAGTGGCTAATATTTAATAGATGGATGAAACCAAGTGCTGGGAGGAGGATGTGGAGCAACTGGAATTCTCAAACACTGCTGATGGAAATGCAACATGGTACACGCCACATTGGAAAACGGTTTGACAGTTTTTCTAAGTTTAAACATACACTTAACCACACGATACTACTCCTAGGTATTTATCCCCCCAAATGTAAACCCCTGTCTACACAAAGACTTGTACTTGAACGTTCACAGCAGCTTCACTCATCATAGCCAAAGCCTGGAAACAATCCAAATGCCCATTAGCTGGTGAATGAATAAATGGATGAACACAATGTAGCACAGCCATACAGTGGAATACTCACTGCTCAGCAACGGCAAGGGAGGGATGATTGGTAAGCTAGGCATTATGTTAAGTGAAAGAAGCCAGACACAGAAGACTATATTCTCAGTTATCTCATGCATAGAACATTCTAGAAAAGGCAAAACCAAGGGGACAGAAAACAGATGAGTGATTTCCAGTGGCTAGGGTGGGAGAAGTGATTGACAGCAAGAGGTGGGGCTGAGGGAATTATTTGAGTGATGGGAAGATTCTGCCTTAATGGTGATGGTGGTTATATAACCATATACATTTGATAAAACTCATGAAACTGTACGCTTAAAAAGTGAATGTTACTGTATGTATATGTTAATTTTTTTTTGACGGAATCTCCATTTGTTATCCAGGCTGGAGTGCAGTGGTGTGATCTCGGCTCATTGCAACCTCTGCCTCCCTGGTTCAAGTGATTCTCATGCCTCAGCCTCCCAAGTAGCTGGGATTACAGGCACCTGCCACCATTCCTGGCAGGTGCCAGTGAAGCCATTGTTCCAGCTCACTCAATGGGACTTGGGACAGGAAACAGGAGATCTGGGGAGCTGGTGGGACGCTTACTAGCTACCTGACCTTGGATGAATGATTCATTCCTCCAGAGCTTCTGTTTCTTCACCTATGAAAAGGGAGAAGATGCCACCTCATTCCAAGAAGCTGCATGGGGACTAAAGGAAAAATCTTGACACTCAAACCCACTTTTCTGTTATTACAAGGCCAAGGAGCTCTGGGCCTGAGAGGGGAAGAGGCTGTCTTCAGGTCAGCATTGCCCAGTATTATAGCTGGATGTTTGTCCACCCGAACCTCATGTTGAAATTTGATCCTCAATGTTGGAGGTGGGGGGCCTAATGGGAGATGTTTTGGTCATGGGGGCAGATCCTTCATGAATAGATTAATGCCCTTCCTTGGGGGCAGGGTGTGAGTTATTTCTTACTCTATTAGTTCTCAAGACAGCTTACTATTAGGAAGAGCCTGGCACCTCCCTGCCCCCTTGTGCTTCCTCTCTCACCATGTGATATCTGCACATGCAGTCTCTGCTTCACCTTCTGCCATGAGTGGAAGCAGCCTGAGGCCCTCATCAGAAGTAGGCATTGGTGCCATGCTTCTTGTACAGCCTGCAGAACTGTGAGCCAAAAAACCTCTTTTCTCTGTAAATTATCCAGCCTCAGGTATGCCTTTACAGCAACACAAATGGACTAAGACACCAGGACCCCCTGAAAATCAGCAAGGTCATTGGCAAAAGCAAGGCTATCCAGCACGAGCCTCTGCTTCTCCTTCTTCTTTCTTCTTCCTTCTTCCTTCTCTCTCTGCCCCTCCTTCCCTTCCCTCTTTCTTTCCTTCCTTCCTTCCCTTTTCTTTCTTTCTTTCTTTCTTTCTTTTTCTTTCTTTCTTTCTCTCTTTCTTTTCTTTCTTTTTCTTTTCTTTCTTTCTTTTTCTTCTGCTTCTGCTTCCTCCTCATCTTCCTCCTCCTCCTCTTCCTCTTCCTCTTCCTCTTCTTCTTCTTCCTCTCCTTCCCTCCTCCTCCTCCTCCTTCCTCCTCCTCCTCCTCCTCCTTCTTCTTCTTTTTTTTTCTTTTTTTCTTTCTTTTTTTCTTCTTTCTTCTTCTTCTTCTTCCTACTTTCTTCTTTATTCTTTTTTGAGACAGGTCTTGCTCTGTCACCCAAGCTGGATTGCAGTGGTGTGAACGTGACTCACTACAGTCTCAATCTCCAGGGCTCAAGAGATGCTCCTGCCTCAGTCTTCCAAGTAGCTGGGACTACAGGTGTGCATCACCACACCTGGCCAATTAAAAAAATTTTTTTGTAGAGCCAGGGTCTTGCTATGTCTTCCAAGGTGGTCTTCAACTCCTGGGCTCAAGCAGTCCTCCCACTTCAGTCTCCCAAAGAGCTGGGATTACAGGCATGAGCTATCACACATGACTGCTTCCCCTTCTTCTTCAGGTCTCAGCCCAAAGGTCACTTGGAGAGCATCACTGTATTAGGCTGTTCTTATGCTGTTATAAAGAAATACCTGAGGCTGGATAAATTATAAAGAAAAGAGGTTTAATTGGCTTACAATTTTGCAGACAGAACAAGAAGCATGGAGTTGGCATTTGCTTCTTGTGAGGCCCCTGGAATCTTAAAATCATGGCAGAAGGAGAAGGGGGAGCAGGTGTCTCATTCAAGAGTGGGAGCAGGAGAATGAGAGGGGGCCAGGCTCTTTCAAACAACCAGCTCTCACGTGAACTCACTCATCACCAAGGGGATGGCACTAAACCATTCTTGAGGGATCTGCCCCCATGACCCAGACACCTCCTTCCAGGCCCCACCTCCGACATAAGGGATTACATTTCAACATGAGATTTGGAGAGGACAAATATCCAAAGTATATCAGTCACTATTGGAAACCACCTCATGTTCTATTTGTTTATTGTTCATTGTCTTTGCCCTCTAAGAGGCAATGCCCAGGAGAGCAGGAGCCCAGTCTATCTCATTCAGGTCTCCAAGACCCGGGGCCTGGCCCATCGTGGGCTCTCACTGCTCAGCAGCTTCTCTGTGACCTGCAGGCCAAAGCAGCCTTGAGCTGTTCCCCGAGACCAGGCTCTGGTCTCACTTTCCCAGCGTCCTGTGACTCAGCACTGGCGAGGTCTCTGGGCCAGCCCCTGGGCTGCAATAGGAGCAAAAATGGGGCAGTTGTCCATGCGTGCTCCTAGGGGTGGGATGGATACATTCTTGCCCTCTAACATCCAGTTCCCCTTCTTGCTCATGGAGCCTCTGTTTTATTCAGGGGTCAAGTAGTAATGGACCCAGCACTGAGGGCTGAATGCCCTGGACAAATTCACCCTGCTCTCTTCTGCTAGAGCTGGCTTCAGGACAGTGACATGTGGGAAGGAAGGCCTCTGGGGAGATATGGTGGGGGATCCGCTTCCCTTCTTGTTTCCAGAACAACTTTTGGGTTTGTTTGTACCTCCTGTGCCTGTGGCGGCATCTGGCAGATGTGGGGAAGCTAAGAGAATCTGGAAAGCTGACCTAGAGCCTGACACTAGGCTGAGAGCTGCCTGCCTCTGGACTCTTTCTTATGTGCTTTGACAATGCCTGTTGGTAAATCCAGTTTTAGTTGGGTATCTGGTACAGCCTAGACAACCCTAACAGACACGGTGGGCTTAACAGATCGTTCTGTTCAGCTCCACGTGAGAGGTGCTCCAAAGAGATGGAAATGAGGAGTGGTGGGCACAAAATGTAGTTACCGTTTACAGGGTGGGGTTTGGAAAAGCAGGTGAGGCAGCAGCTGGGGAGGTGGAGCTCCCAGCCAGGTGACCAAAATCCAGTGCTGTGCTGGAGAAGGGTTAGCAACTGGCTGTCCTGGGAAGCGGACCTGACTGGCAGTGTTTGCTGCCTTCTGTGTTGTCAGCACTTCACCTGATGTCACTCAAGGGGGAGTTGAGCAGAGGCCGCACCAGTGCCCCTCCTGAACTGCAGCTTGGAGCCCTGGGTCTGTCATAGAATCACCCGATGCTTCCCTGCTCTGCCTGCCTCTAATCCAAAGATTTTCTCAACATCTGATCCTCCTGACCCACCTGGGCCAACTTGCCCACCTCTGAGAGGCTGCAGTTCTCATGGGGATTGGTTGCAGATGCACCCACTGGCTTGACGTGGTGGGCTGGGCTGTGTCTGAAAGGACTGAGGGAAGCAAACCATTCCACCCATTGCCTTTGCCCAGCATTACCTGCCCAACCAGCCAAACTCAGGCCAATGCTGCCCTCCTGGATTTCCTGGGAGGGTGAACCACACGCATGTCCTTTGCAGCCACATTGAAAAGCTATTGGAGAGCTAATTTACTAATAGCAGGATCACTCTCTAGGATTACAATACTCTAGGGTTTTAAATGAAAAACAGTATGATGCCTATCTGAAAACTCCATCTAATCCCCCAGTATCACAAAACTCTCCAAATATAGCAATCCTCAACGGACTTCTGCATAATGTAATGTATTTAAAATACCAAGTACCTAATTATATAATCCCTGAAGAACTCAGCAGTGGGTACATTTGTATCTAGTACGTGATGACCCTGTTCATTTCAGATGCTGTAGGAGATGCTATGGGTGCCTGCTGGGCCCCTGTGCCTACCCCCAGCTGCTCAGGGTTGAAGAGAAGAGCTGGACTTCTTTCCTGGGACTTAATCCTGATCTACAAAGTTACTTTACCTAGAAATACCTGGGAAGTTATGCCCTTCCTAGGGCTGGCGGAGAAAACACATTATGTTATGCATAATTTGGGACATACACTAAAAAATGATTTGTTGTTTATCTGAAATTCAATTTTAACTGAGTGCCCTAATTTTTTATTTGCTAAAGCTGGCAGCCCTAGCCTTTCCCCAGGGGCCTCCAGCCAGTGACTGACTCATGTAGGAGCACAAAGGCTAGCCCCTGCCTCAGAGGGACAACTCTGTGATGTCATTCACATTTGAGAGCTCCCTGCTGGGTCAGACTGAGGCTCAACTGCTGCTGAATCTGTACCTTTGCCTATTTCTACCCCATCTCATCCTGAGAGCACCCTCCCACTCAATCACAGGTGCCAGAATCCTTATCTCAGACTCTCCTTCAAGAACCTAACACAGTCTACCAGGGGTGGTCCTAGAAATCAGCCTATGAGGGTGGGACTCTGGAGTTGGGTCACTTCCCAGCTGGATGCCACCTCACTGGTGGTAGGAGTACTGACAGTTTCTGGCACATTGCAGCAGTGGATTGCCAAGGCCCTGCCTGTGGGGAGCAGGGATGGAGGTGGACAGGGAGGTACTTGCTTACTTAGTGTCTCTGGCACCGAGGGTGTGGGGGAGATACTAACTCCACAGGAGTATGAGACCTGTGGATCAGTGGAGTGATGCATGGAAAAGAGAAAATGGCAGGCTCAGGTCTATTGATTTAAAGCCAAGTCTGAGAGCCAGAGGGTCTTCTCGGCAGTGTTTAAAGAGACGCTTGTCTCCTGTAGTGAGGCAGGCAGAGCTGGAGACCAGGCACAGGACTCAATTGTAGGAGCAGCAGCAGAACTTCAGCAAGGGATGAGTCCTCCACCAAGGCAAGCCAGGGCCCTGATGGGAAGGAGTATACACAATGGTATGCTGGGAAATGGCTAACAATCTGCTGTCTAGAGATGCGGGATGCCCTGGTTTGTAGCATTTTCTGATTTTCATGGTTTAAATACACCCACCATGGCCCATTTCCAGCTACCGACATGGTGTCACCGAATGAAGATTTGGAAAGAGATGTGTACAACTGGCTTTCTAATGTGCTAGTGGGTACACTTGAGAATTTTGAATTCCCAGATTCCCACGAGCCACCTGCACCTACAGAAGTAGTCTTGCTGTGAGAAGGAGGCCTTTTCTCTCTTGAAAAGTATGCAGATGTCTGAAAGAGAAAAGTGCCCCAGGAGACACGGCATGCCTTCCTCAGGATTGGCCCCCACTTCCCCTCCTGGCCACAAGGAGGGTCAAATCTCAGCATGGCCCAACTTGGACCTGTCAAGGAAGAAGAAAAAATTGTATGCCAAAGGAACTCAGTCTTTGGCTAACAAGTACTAGCAGGAAGTGGGAGACTAGATCCCAAAGGTGCTGGATCCTGTGCTTGAGATCAGATCCTGAAGGTGCTGGACTGAGGCAGGTGGGATATCAAGAGGATAAGGGGACTTTGCTGATGTGGGCGCATTCTCCTATGATGCAGGATTTAACACCCTGGCAAAGGGTCCCAAGAGAGGGCTCTGATACATTGCTGGGGTGGCTCTTGGTAGCTTAGAAAAAGCAACAGCTCGATTAAATGAAGTAGAGATGCTTGAGTTTACGTGGTGGGCCAAAAGAAAGTGATCAAAAGGATAAAAGAAATGGGGCAAAATATAATTGACCTACTCTATAAGATCTAAAAGGCTGTAAGCTGGCTATGTTCCCTGGAAAGGCAGGGAAGACACTCTGCTTCCCAGGCTGTAAAGAATCTGCTGGTGTCGGGCACATGGCTGAGGCTCAGTAGGGCTGTCCTCTGTAGACCAGAATTGATGGGAGACAACTGTTTTTCAGAGCTTCTCCCCCTAATGGCAGTGGGGATGATAGATCACTTAAGGGCAGAGACCAGGGGCAGCACTTAGAAGCACATCAGAAGCAAAGTGGGAATAATTATCATATTGGGCACCAAGGTCAGACTAACAACTAGAAGGGATTAGCTTATAGGGGTCTAAGGAGAAGGCTAATAGAGTGTTGGATTCTTAGGGGCCAGAAAGGATGAACAGAAGGCCAAGGTCAGTCACCCCAGTGGAAAGTTATGATGGAAAGGCACAGTTTCCAAACCTCAGCCAGTTCTCAGAATCAGAACCCATTGATTGAAAGAGGGACTGGGTTTCTATGAGGAAAGACTCTGTAGCACCACAGCAAGTGTGTATAATAGGAATCTATGGCTATTTATATTTGACCACACTGAGTAAGGGTAACACTCAGATCTTTTGATAGTGATTTCATAGCAATTCACACTTTTTTTTTTTTTTTTTTTTTTTTTTTTTTTTTTTTTTTTTTTTTTTGAGATGGAGTCTCGCTCTGTCACCCAGGCTGGAGTGCAGTGGTGTGATTTTGGCTCACTGCAACCTCCGCCTCCTGGGTTCAAGCAATTCTCCCTGCCTCAGCCTCCTGAGTAGCTGGGATTACAGGCACCCACCACCACGCCCAGCTAATTTTTGTATTTTTTAGTAGAGATGGGGTTTCACCATGTTGGCCAGGCTGGTGTTCAACTCCTGACCTCAGGTGATCCACCTGCCTCAGCCTCCCAAAGTGCTGGGATTACAGGCATGAGCCACTGCGCCCAGCCAGCAATTCACACTTACATCTAGGGTCCCAAAGTGCTATCATGGCTGTCCTAGTAGAGTGCAGGCTTATTGGGGTAAGACGGCAAATATAGTTCTGGCCCAGGTGTGTCTCACATTGGATCCACTAGTTCTGCGTATTCAGCCAGAAATCATTTCCTTGGATCCTGAATAAATCATCGGAATGGATACACTTAACCATCAGAAGAGCTCTTACAATGGTTCCTTGATTTATAGAATAAGCAACATTTGTAATAGCAAAGGTGAAGTGAAAATGCTGCACTCCCACCCAGCCAAAATAGAAAAACACAAATCTGGAGGGATGGCAGAAATTATTGCCATTCTCAAAGACTTAAAGGATGTATGTAGAGTGGTGGGTCACATCATATCAACCTTTCATTCTCTAGTCTGATCTCTGCAAAAACTGGTTGGATCAGTCCTGACCCTTAGGCTATGTGATTGGCAAATCTGATGATACTCTGCATGGAATGTGAGATTAGGCCCCAACAGGAGTCACTGTCCAAACCCCTAGGGCTCTGGACCAAGGTCATGCCATCTGCAGCAGAGAACCAAACACCACTTGTAAAGCATTTCCTGGCATGCCACCCAGCAGAGTATCTGACCATAGGACATTAAGTGACCATGTGGCCATAACTGCCCATTATGAGTTTGGTGCTGTCAGACCCACTAGGTCATAAGCCATCCATCATAAGATGGAAATGGTATATCTGGAATCAGGCTTGAGCAGGTCCAGATGGCACAGATAAGCTGCAGGGACAGGTGGCCCAGACCCACCTGCCATCTACCACTGTTGCACGAATATTGGCCCCTATACCTCTCTTTCACTCACATGCACAAATGGCCTCTTGTTGGGGGGCGTCTTTTGTCTAGCTGCTGGAGGAGGGAAAAACCCACCTACGCATTGATCATGGATAGGTTAGTTTGGCATGTTGATGCAACCTGGAAATGGACTTCTGCTCTACTTCAGCCCCACTCAAAGTGGCCCTGAAAGACACTGGGGAGAAGAAATCCTCTTAATAGAGTTTTGGAGGGTGCACCTGGTTATTCACTTTGTGTGGAGAGAGACGTGGCCTAAGGTAAATATAGACTCATGGACATTGGTGAATAGCTTAGCTCGTTCTTCAGCAGCTTGGAAGGAGCAACATTAGAAGATTGTGGAAAAGCGGTGGCATGGGGTTGTAGAGATAAACCTGTATGAGTGGGCACAAAGTATGATACATTAATGACAGCCAGAAACCACTTCTTGTGGAAGAGGCAATAATAACCAAGTGGATAGGATGGCCAGGCAGCTGAATGTCAGCCACCATGCACTCAGAAATAATCATGGGGTCAGAGAAGGAAGCCATGCCTGTGCCCAGAAGCATACATTCCCTCTCATCAAGGCTGACTTAGTTTTGCTGCTGTTGAATGTAGGAACTGCCAGCAATAGCAACTGGTGCTGAATCCCTGGTATGACACTGCTCCTGGAGGAGACCAACCAGCCACTACTGGGTGACAAGTTGACTAAATCGGGCCCCTTCCAACCTGGAAAGGGCAGCATTTTCTCTTGACTTGGATTGACATGTATTCCAGCCAGCAATGGACTTGCCTTTCCTACCCTCAGTGCCTCAGCCAGTCCTGCTAACCAAGGAATCACAGATAGAGTGGTCGAGCATCCTCTTGGAGGCACAGTGGAGCTGTCATCTTGAAGATGACACCCATTAGGAGGGCCCACTGTCCTCCAGAATGCAATATACACTGTAACGGCTATGGGATGAGGCCATGTTCCTGAAAGGTAAAATATGTGGGTTTGGGAACCAAGAGCTCTTCATCACTCTCCATGATCCACTTGGGAAATTCGTGCTTCCACCATTCACAACTTTGGGTTTTGTGGGTCTAGAAGTCCTGGTTCTCGGAGGGGGTCCTTCCACCAGGTGATACATTAACACATTCACTAAATGTACAGCTACAATTGCCTCCTAGTCATGCTGTGCTCCTTGTGCCAGTAGCCAAGCAGGTAGAGAAAGGTATTACCATCCTGGCAGAGGGAGCATAATGTGGCAATTTACCCTTGTCATTAGGAGGTAAGACTACAGCTACATGATGGAGCAGGAAGAATATGGCTTGCACTCAGATGATTTGCCAGGGTGTTTCTTGGTAGTCTCATGTCCAGTTGTAATTGGGAATGGACAACTTACAACAACAATAGGCTGATAAAGGAATCCAGGATTCAGATGCCTCAGGGATAAGGGTTTGGTTCCTGCTCTGGGCAAGCCACCTAGACCAGCAGTGTTAGCCAAGGGGAAGGGGACACTAGAATGGATGGTGGGGGTGGGGCATGATGGTGAGTATCAGTGACAGTCTTACAATCACCTGCAGAAGTGGGCATTGTAGTTCATCCTTCTGTTTCTCCAATTGTAAGTTCTCCCAGAAGCTGTGCCTGGATGAAGAGAGCTTAAAGTGGAAAGCAGTAGGTCTGAGCAGTCAAGGGGTGGACTGTAGTGCCTGCTATTGGCGCCTCACTGGCCGACTGGCCTGCACACCCAGCCTTTAGCTGCAGTAAGCAGCAGCTGCAGACTGCTCACAGCTACACCCTTCTCCTGAGTTTCCTGGAAATGCCTGGAAGATCTTCCCTCCCCCCTGGCCCTCAGCTGATGGCTTTGATACAGGTACAACAGGCTGGCCCCTCTCCCAGGAGGGACAACCCTGTGATATTCTTCGTGCATCAGAGCCCAGGTGGAACCAGACTGAGGCGGACTTAAGCTGGACCTCCCTCTTTGACTGGCTTCTTACCTCTCGTTTTCTGTCCCCCCAACTTCCTTACAGCTCCTTCTGACAGCACTCCTGCAAACACCATTTTCCAAGAATTCCAATCTCAGGCTCTACTTCTTGGGAACCTGACCTAAAACAGAGGCAAATCATGTTTTCCCTTCCTACTGTGCAGGCTGGCAGCAGACAAACGATGCAGGCAGGCAGTGAGACTGAGATTGGGTCCTCCTGGTGGAACAGCTGGGATATGATGTCCATACCCTCTCCCAGGACCCAGGTGAGACTTGAATACTGATTCATCATACTCACTTTTCATTTGGAGAGTGAATTTTGGGTAAATGACTTTGCAATCCATGAAAGTGAATACTCAGAACGTTTTCAGGTAGCAGAGGATCCCTGTACTTCCAAGACAGAATGTTCATTGAGATCAGCCTCACAGCCGTGCCCTCTGGGTCACAGCCCAGGAGCACGGAAAATCCCACTTCTTGGCCTCTCCAGCACTCCCCTTTCCTACTTGTTTATTGGCAGGGCTGATAGTTGCTGGTTGTCTACAACAAAGATCCCACTAGGAGGGGCTAATACTCAGGTATTGCCAGGTAAGGAATGCTGTGAATATCACTCCAGGTCACAAGTGCTTGTGTTAGGGGACTCCTGGGACTAAGAAGGGTTTGGTAAGAGTAATCTGTGTTGAATCTAGCCTCATTTCCTTTTTCTTTCTTTTATAGTGCTTAATTTTTTGGTAATAGAGAACTTCAAAGTAAGTAAAGGAGATAGTATAATAAACCCTGATGTACTCACTGCCTGATATCAATAATTGCAACCTTAATTCATTCTAGTATATTTTTACAAGTGTTTCAGACTGAAATAAAGGGACATGTTCAGCCTCAGGTGTAGAAGCAGTGAGACAATTTTCCACCACGGAGGAAGATGAAGAGCAGGAGAGGAGAGGCTGGTGGCTCCCAGGAGCCGGTCACCTGCCCCCACTGCAAGGCCCCTGTGTGCTCAACAAACTGACCCTTGCGCAGAGACTAAGGCTCACTTATTGGAAACCATTATTGTTACAGTTACTAAGTAATTAACAAGTGATGCATGGGGTGGTCAGTTATGTGACTGTACGTGCGCGTGTGTGCACGCACGAGTGCATGTTTAGGTCATTACAGAAACACCACCATTTCTTTGTAATCAGCTGAAATCACCACTCATTAGTGGGCCTCTCGTGGGCTATAACTGATTTTACGGCCACCTGTCATTTCTTTTTTCTTTACAACTTTGTGCGTTTGTGTTTTTCATGGCATGCTCAGGGTACACTATGTCCTGCATGCAAGCAGGAGGCTGCACGGGCTCCAGCTCCCCTTCTCAGGCACGTCCCTCTTGATGTAATGTGTAGGATGGAACTTCTTCCCATGCTCTCTGTGAAGGGGCCCCGCAGCTCCCCATCTGGGACAGCTGCTCTGGAGCCTTTGGCAGGGCTGGGCACCTGTGGAGCCTGAGGCCAGACCCAGGGAGCCACACTGTGGGAACCACAGGGCTCCTGGAACATCAGTTTAATCCGGGCCTGTCTGTGAGTAATAGTGTCACAGTGGGAGGGCAGGAGGCAGGGTGAGTCAGTGGCTCCTGGAAAGGGATCTGTCATGACTCACATGGCGTTCCTTCCCTCACCCTTCTATCCTTCTACTTGCAGGACTTTCCTACAATTCTGTCTGTGCTGGTTCACGGTTATGTAGCATCAGGATGGGGCTCCCTCTTTGCTCAGGCCAGCAAAAGAGAGACAGAAAGAGAGAGAGAGAGAGTTGAGAGAGAGAAAAACAGACACACACACACAGAAAAAGAAACAAAGCGAAATACAGAAAGATAGACACAGAGAGAGAGAGAGAGACAGAGTGACAGAGAGAGAATACTACAGACAGACACACAGAGAGACAATGAGACAGAGGGGGGGGGAGAAAGAGAACAAAAGAGAGAGATACAGAGAAGTTCACACAGCTGTGAGGGGGCTAAAAGAGGAAGTGTCCACTCCTGAGAAGGGAAAGGAAGAGAAAGGCAGAAGGAGGGGCTGGGCCAGGTGTCCCAACACAGGGACAGGAGCACACAGGGGACATGCCTGGGCTGCCTCCAAAGGCCTGGCTCAGCTGAGGAATGACAGACCCCACAAGGGGCTTCCCACATCAGATGGGCCAGAATGTTCCCCTGGAGGTCACTAAACAGGAGCTCAAATCTCTCTTGCGTTGGGGTGGCTTCAAGGCAGAGGCCAAGGGCACTTTGTGCCTCTCTCCATCTGTCCCCTCTCCTCCTGGGGGTCCTGCTGTGGGCAGGTGCAGGTGTGGGCCTAGCTGCATCAGTCAGAGGAACTCATGCTGGGGCTCCTGTGGCCCACTGATCCCCTGGATCTCACTAATGATGTCCCCCTTGGCTTTCTCCTGCCCTGGGGCTTCCTAGACATAGCTACTCCTTCTGAGGGGTCCTCATCCCCAGAGGCCTGGGCCACAGGCAGCAGAATGCTTCTCCTGGGGACAGCCCCCACTCTTGTCACCTCCCAGCCTGGCCCGGCCTCCTGTCCTGGCTACAGCAGGGGCACTGGGGTTGTGACATGGCATCTGATGGATGGCCCAGCCCTGGTCCCACAGATGCAGCCCCAGCCCTCACCCCTACACCAGCTGCCTGCCCACAGCGTGCCCATTCCCTGAAGTCAGGGACCTGTCACTGCTCCCCTAAGCCCTGGCGCTGCCTGCTCCTCCCACACTGGCCTCTCCTCCCAGCACACCCGCTTGGGGGCCATCTGGAGCTTTGCACTCTGCACACCTGTCTCAGAGCAGGTGCCATGGCAGTATGAGGGGGCATCTCTCCTGCTGGGGCCCAGGACAATTCCTGCCAGGGATGTGGGTAAGCATGACGGAGTGCACCTTATTCCATCCTCATTCCACTTCTGAGCCTGCTCCTTCAATGGGGCAAAGGTGCCCAGGGCAGCTGGAGGGAGGAAGGTCAGTTCCTCCCGGCATGCCCTCCTGGTGTTATGGATTGAATTGTGTCCCCCAAGATTCATATGTTAAAGCCCTAACCCCAATGTGATGGTATTTGGAGATGAGATCTTTGGAAGATAATTAGGTTTAGATGAGGTAGGGAGCCCCCAACATAGGACTAGCATTCTTATAAGAAGAGACACCAGAGAGCTTGTTTTCACTCTCTCTTCACCATGTGAGGACACAGCAAGAAGGTGGCGGTCTGCAAGTCAGGAAGAGAGCCCTCCCTGCAACCTGACCATGCTGGCACCTGATCTTGGACCTCCAGCCTCTAGAATAGTGAGAAATAGATTTCTGTTGTTTCTAAGCCATCAGTGGATGGTATTCTCTTATGGCAGTCTAAGCTGACCAGTACACCTGAATCTCATCTTTCCAGGCTCCTTCCTGAAAAAAGGTCACCAAATCTATCAGGCAAAGTTAACCAGACTTACTCATCTGTCCATAGTGAGTGAGAGTGAAAATATAGACCAAAAGGTCCCCAAGAGGGGTTTCCAGGGCCCAATTTCAGGCCACCTAGAAGTGGTGGCCCAGTAAGGGATGGACCTTGATGCCAAAGGAATGAGTCAGTGATGGTGGGGTACCAGGCAACCGCAGCTGGTAAGAAGGAGCTTATGAGGGGTGGGGGTGGTGTCAGTGGAATCAGGCTTGCCCCTAAGGAGCTGACACTCACATGGAGACATCCACTGGGCACAGGACTGAGGCCACAGGCTCCTGCGACCACAGGTAAGATCTGGAAGGTTGGTACCGGCAAGACAGCTGCTCTCAATCAGAGAAGTAGAAAGAGGGAAACCAGCAACACTTTAGTTTCCTCCAAAGCATCCAAAAGGAGAAAGAAGACAGTTCCTCCTGGGAGTCTGCACAGAGACAAACACAGCTGACGTCTTGGGGACAACTTTGAAAGTGCAAGGAGGGCATTGCTCATTGCTCCAAGGTCAAACACTGGCTTTGGGTAGGGGCAGCACTTCCCAGAGACACAGGACTGGACTGGACCTGGGTGGGCCTGGACAGCCAGCTCACTTGGAAAACATCAGATCCTTAGGATGGTGCTAAAACCAAGATAGGTTCCCCCAAGACAAGGACTGAGTCCTCTAGCAGACAGGAGTGGCCATTGCAGCTCCACACTTCCCTCATCTGGGCCTTGGCACCCTGCGATCCAGGCACTAGAAGAGGGGTAGATGGGGTGGAGACAAGTGCAGAAGTCAGTGATACTTATCCTGCCTTTGTTTAGAATTTGGTATTTTGTCTATCATAAATTTTTTTGCATTCATTTTGATTATTTAAAATAGCATATATCTTGATGATTGATGTTTCTGGTGACCCCTTAAAGTTTGTGCCCGAGGCATTGCCTCGCTCCACTCTTGGCCCTGACAAGAATGTCAGTGACCTCCCAGGATTCTGGAGTTCACAGCTGGCCCTGGTCAGGACCAGCAGCCCCTCACACGTGGAGCAGATACAGGATGGGGCATGGGCAGCCCCAGAGACTGAGACTGGATGCCCAGCCTAAGAAGGTGTTTCACTCACATGCCACTGTGAATGCAAGGGGCTCAGGGACAGCTCTGCTGTGGCCTTTATTAAAGTGATTCCCTGTGCACACATATGTGCACATGCATGTACACATGCAGGTATGCACAGGCACAAACATGCACACATAGCACATTCACACACGCGCACGCATACACACCGGCACACTATGCTTTCTCTCCCTGTTTGGGGAAAGTGCCAGATCTCCACAGCCCACATATCCACCTCTCCCTAGCTCCGAGCCATCTTTCTCGTGATGCCAAAGACAGCCACTTCCTTCTCCCCAGGTGGCCTGAAGGGGCCCCTTTGGGCAGGATTTCTCATCCAAATTGCTGCCATAGCACCAGTGACAGGCAGATCTGGGACTTGGTTGGGGCCTCGGCCGGTCCAGCTGTCTGGCTGCGCACCCTCTCACTTGGGCTGGTTGTTTTCCTCCTAACATCATTAGCTCTGCCAGAAGCAGAGCCAGCCCAGGGTTTATGCTGACCTGGTCATTTCACACAGAGGCGAGAGGGAAGCATGCCCAAAGTGACTGGCTCTGCCCACTTACCCCTTCTCCCCGACTCTGCCTGGGCCCCCAGCTGGGGTGATGTAGGCACATTCCCCCCAGTGTTTCACAGCAAAGTCCCCTGTCTCCAGCTCTCTCCTTGCTCACTGCTGGGCTCAGGGCTGGCTCAGAGCATGCCTGGATTTCTCTTTGTTTTTGGAAAAAGTAACTGCCTTGCACTCCTCAGCAGGCCACAGCAGCCCTCGGGCTCCCTGCGAAGTGATTTCTGCGAGGAGGCAAGGCATCTTTGACTTGTCACCATGTCTAGTGAGTGTTGTCTCAAAATCAGGTAGTGGGCTTTGCCCACAAGACCGCACATCCCTAACCCCCCCATCTAGGGCTCTAAACTCTCCAGAGCCTCTCCCCAGTGAAGGCCACTGCCTGGACCTCTTGGCAGCCTGACTTCCAGGTCGCAGGGCCAGAGTCCAAAGCTGGATGGGTCTGCCAGGCAGTAGGGGCCTTCATAACCCAGAAGACACCCCTGGAAAGACCCTTCTCAAAGAGCCTGTGCATAAAATCAGATTCTGAGGCTCAAACAAACCATGGAATGTTGGGGACAGGCAAGCAAACACTCCCAGAATGCCCAATGGAAGGCGAGCTACCTTCTCCTTCTTGGCAGCCTCCATCCTGGCTCTGTCGTCCAGCATCTGCACAGCAGCCAGCGCGGGGAGCTGGGACCCCTCAGCCTTCCCCAACAGGCTTCTGAAGAGGAAATGTCCAAGGCTTCTCCCCCACAGGGGTCACGGCCCGCCCTGGGTCCCCTGGAGAATATGGTCCTCCTCGGGCTGGTTTGGGGTTTGAGGTTCAGTCACAGTTTCCTCCTTTTCATTGTTCTCCAGCGAGTCGGCAAGCATTCCCTTCCGGACCCTTCCTCGCTGAGCCTGGATGTTCTCCAGGCAGGGCCATCGCTTGGCTCTTGGGTGGCGTCCTCAGCACTTTCTCTCCTGGTTGTGTTGAGCTGTGGGGCTTAGTGTCCTTCAGACAGATTCAGTAGGAAATGTCCTCTCCCTCCTGTGGCCTGGGGACAGCTTTTGAGTAATTAGGCTGCAGGTGACTCTGTCTCTCACACCCTAGCCTGCTTCCCCGGGGCTCAGGCGCCGCTCGGCATTTCCTGCTCCAACCAGTTGTGGAGTGGGGGATTCTCCTGCCAGGGCTTACTGTGCTCCTGAGAGGGCCTGTGGTTGTCATGGTGACCAGGAGTGGCCTCAGCAGGGCTGACCATCCTGTCATTAGAGCTGCCATGCATAAAACTGGGACTGGTGGCAAAGAGCCTCCATCCCCATCACCATGGTGACCACTCAATCGCCTTGTCACTGCAGTGACTGCTAGCCTGTTAAGCCTTTGCCACCTGTTCAGGTCCTGGGGCAGTGTCTCAGGGTCTCCCACACTCCTATTCTGAGGAGCAGAGGACCCCGTGAGTCTGGAAGTAGAGGAAAGGGAGCAGGCAGCTTGGCGTGGCTCAGGCGCAGGCCTCTGGGACCATCTTACATCCCTAACCCCCCATCTAGGGCTCTAAACTCTCCAGAGCCCCACCCCAGTGGAGGCCACTGCCTGGACCTCTTGGCAGCCTGACTTCCAGGTCGCAGGGCCAGAGTCCAAAGCCGGACGGGTCTGCCAGGCAGTAGGGGAGCCCATCAGAGGGCTTTGGCACAGCCTGCCCTGACTATCGTCTTGAAATCTGAACCAGAACAGTACACCTGGCCCACACAAGCCTGGCTGAGGTTGACACTGTCAGAGCCCACAGGGACTGGCTCCTCCTCTGGCCCTGCCCAGGAAGCTTCAGCCTGGGATGCCACCCACTCTCCCCTTTGCAGCCCAAGTGCCCCTGGAGAGGTTACTCTGTGCAGTGGAGAGTCCCAGTGAGTGGATGGAGCAGGTGGCCAGGGTGCTGGAGCCAACTCAGATGCAGGCTCAGTCAATAGTCTGGAACAAAACGTACTTCTGCGTAAGACACTGAGGTCTGGTGTGTATTTCCCACTCATGACCCTTCTCAGTTAGGATCAGCCACTTTTCAAGTGTCCAGTGAGACTGGTGGCTACCATATTGGGTAGTGTCGGTGTAGACCAAAGAGGGCTCAGGACCCAGCTCCAGGCCACCTACACTCAGAGGTCCAGCAGAGGGGGTGAGGAGGAGTGGCCAGTGGCATCTCCCCAGACAGATGTGCTGTAACACTTTAAAATCAACTTCCTATTGATGGTCATTGAGGTAGTTTCAGATTTTCACTATTACAAAGGAGGCTGTGGCAGAAGTCCTTGAATTTCACCAGAGTAAGTGTGTGTCAATGTTTCTTTTGGATGGCTCCTGGAGGCTGAATTGCTAGTTCAAATGCTGTACATATTTTACATCTTGGTAGGCAGGACCACGTGGCCTCTTCGCATGGCTTCACCGGTTTCTTCCACCAACAAGAGAAGTTTGGCTTTATCCTGGCCAATCCTTCAGATGATAAATCTTTATGAGTTTTTTGCCGATCTGTCACCTCATTGTTGCTTGAATTGCAAAACGCTAGACACCTTTTCATGTGTTTCTTGGTGATTGCATTTCTTCTTCTAAGGATGATTTGTTTATATTATTTAACTATGTTGCTATTGGATTATCTTCTTCCTATGGACTTGGAAAAACTATTTTATATTTCATCTGTAATATCTATTAATCCTTTGTCTGTTAAATATACTATGATATCTCCCCTAGTCTATTGCTAAACTTAACAACTGGATTAATCGTTTGTTTTGGGGTTTTTATATCTTGTTAAGAAAACCGTTTCCAATCCCCAAATTGCAAAAATGTTCTCCCACATTTCCTTCTAATATTTTTCCAAGTTTTCTATTTGTTCTGTACTTTAGTCTTTCTGCAATTGCTTGTGCTGGGTGCACTGCCATTCTGAGGGCACACCTCACATCCTCGCCTTTCTTCTCATTCCTCTTTTCTGCTCTCCTGGGTCCTGGGAGATGGTGGTTTGGGTATGGTGCGAGTGAATAGTCTAATATGGCTATTTGGTGGGGAAGCAATCCCTTCCCCACTGCTCTGGAATGTTGACTTTCTTATAAATCTTAGCACTACTCATCCCACTTCAGAAAATAATGCTTTTGACAATTTCACTGGAAATGCATTGACTTTGTGGGTTTAGGGATTCATTTTAGAGAACTAACCTCTTTATAATATTGAGTTTTCTCATCTAGAAATATGTGTTGTTTCATTTATTTTGGTCTTCTTTTGTGTCCTTCAGGTGAATTTTATTATTTTTCTCATATAGATCTTACACATTTCTTGTTAGATTTATTCCTAAAGAAAGGCAATACATTTATTAGGAGAAGGAGCAATTGTCATTATAACTAATATTGATGAAAAAATTTATGATTCACAAAGTACTTTTGCATTCATTCTGTCATTTAATCAGACAATCTTAGTGCGGCAGGCAGTGGTATTATTATTATTATTATTTTTTTTTTTTTCTGAGACAGAGTCTTGCTCTATCACCCAGGCTGGAGTGCAGTGGCTCGATCTCCACTCAATGGAACCTCTGCCTCCCAGGCTCAAGCAATTTTCATGCCTCAGACCTGCGAGTAGCTGGGACCACATGGGTGCGCCACTGCACCTGGCTAATTTTTTGTACTTTCTTTTTAGTAGAGATAGGGTTTCACCATGTTGGTCAGGCTGGTCTCAACTCCAGACCTCAGGTTCCGCCCACCTTTTCCTCCCAAAGTGCTAGGATTACAGTAGAGTGGGGAGGGAGCGGCTAAAGCTGAAGTATGGAATGTCTGGCCACCACACCTGGTCAGTGGTAGTATTATTACCACCACTTTCCAACTGAGGTCACTGAGGCTGGGGAGGTTAAAGGATTGGCAGGGATGGTCTCCCTAACTTAATGTCTCCCTAAGGGTTCCTTACCATAGCTTCCTGCTAAGGACAGGGGCCAAGGCAGTCCCTCACACAGAGGTCCCAGGTTCTGCCACATGGCCCTGCCCTCCCTGGACACAGCTGATTGAAACGTCACCTGATCCAAGAGCAGCCACACTGCATACTGGCCAGACCCTAGTGTAGCCAAGCATTAAATCAGCTTTAAAATGCATTTTAAGGCTTTTTCTTTAGTTTTAAAATGTAGCCTTGAAATGTACTTTGAACTCTGCTTCTCTCCCTTTCCCACTAGACACTCCTTTGCACCATGCCCGCTTATCTAACTCTATGCTTACCTGGGAATTCCAGGGGCTAATCTTGAAACAAAAACCAGACATGTAACCCCTGCAGAATCCTCCAACTTAGGGGGAGTCGGAACAATTCGCCCACCACCATCTGGCCGAAGTAAAGATAACACCAACCAGACCTCAGGATAGGTGATACTCAAGACAGCCATTGGATCAAGACACACAGACCCTGTACCCTGCACTGCTCCCACGTATCTCCTATACCAAGTTTTCCTTTAAGAATCCTATGATAAATTTTAAAATTTGAGATAATAGAATGCTTTAAAACAACAATTCACCATCTTCTTGGTTTGCTGGCTCTAGTTAAAACTACTTTTCCTCCCACCAAACCTCTCCTCTTGTATTTGGCTTTCAAGCGGCGGAATCCGAGTCCGGTTACAATGGGGGACACTTACCCAACAGGGACTACCTGAAAAAATGAGGAGTTGGGGACCGCAGAGTGGCAGAATCTCTGAACCATTCAATGCTCCCAAAGGAAAGTCCTCTGTCCTCCTCCCTGGGGTAGGGTGGATGGTGCATTCCTGGCTGATGAATTGGGGAGTGGGTGGGGAGGGACCTGCCCTCCCCAGGTATAGCTTCTTCAGGACGTCCCTTGCCTTTCTGGCCCCATCCCTCCAGACACTCGACACTTCTGCTTCAGCCCCTCCCTCCCTGTCCGCTGGTCCCTGCCCCTCAGACTGTTGCCTCCTAACTTGACACCTGCTCCCCTCTCTCCCCCACCACCCTTGGCAGCATCTCTCATTTGCACCACCTTGCAATTGGTCTCCCCCTGCCCTTTGTCTTGTGTCATTTTAGTGGAGCATCTTTGGGAGGGAGTTCACATAAACATATGTATTTGATCACCCGTGTTAACCAAAAGTTTGTATGTATCCAACTCAGGGTTCCTTGACCCTCTCCAATCTATGCCAGTTACTTTGCTTCTCTTTTCTTAAGTGTTGAAGAAAGTCCTGGGCTTTGCTCTGATTGGATGGCCTACTGATGGCCAGCTGAGTGGCCTGTTGATTGGCTGAAGCTTGGATCAGGTGCCTATCCAAAGACCAGTTGCTGTGGCAATAAGGACCACTGGTTGATAGGCTGGGGCCTGGGGCCCCATGTGGCAGGGTGTGGGATCAGCCTCTAGGTCATGATGTAGTTTCCCTGTGAGTACTTTCCCTGTGTGCTCATTGCTGTTGTTTGTTAGGTTGTGTTTCGTGTGCCCAGCCTTTCCAAGGGCACACCTTGTGTTCTTGCTCTTCCTCTGCATCCTTCTTTCTGCTCTCACGTGGGGCCTACAGCCCCCAGGATGTGGGAGGTGCACGCCTGGTTGTGGAGCAGGGGACTCCTCTACAGGCCTTCCCACCTGCCCCTCTTTGACAGCTCTGTAGACTTCCTCTCGCTTTTTGTACGGGGCAACCCCACGACCATCAGGGTACCATCAACAGGACAAGCCACTCGCCTAAATGACCATGTGTCCTAATTCTAAGTTCCTGGCATTCATCCAGTATGGCTACTGATAACTGATATGGTTTGGATATATGTCCCCACCAAATCTCATCTGAACTGTAATCCCCAACATTGGAGGTGGGGCCTGGTGGGAGGTGTTTGAGTCATGGGGGTGGATCCCTCATGAATGGCTTGGGCCATCCCCTTGGTGATGAGTCAGCTCTTGCTCTGAGTTCACATGAGATCTGGTTGTTTAAAAGTGTGGCACCTCCCAGTGCCTCTCTCTCTCTCTCACTCCTGCTTCCACTGTGTGATGTGCCTGCTTCCCCTTTGCCTTCCTCCGTGACTGTAAGTTTCCTGAGGCCTCCTCAAAGGCTGAGCAGATGCCAGCACCATACCTCCTGTAAAGCCAGCAGAACTATGAACGAATGAAACCTCTTTTCTTTATAAATTACCCAGTCTCAGGTATTTCTTTATAGCAATGCAAGAAAGGCCTAACACAGCTACATATCCATCTCTAGCCCCTCAGCTGCAGAGGGGTGTCTTAGGACAAATACAGCTTCTGGGAAGCCCCTGCTAGGGCACAGTCTCAAAATCAGGGCACCTGCCTCCTGTCTTCCTTGGCTGTAATCCCTTCCTGCCCATGTATACTCCTGCCCTGTCCCTCCCTTGCTCTGACATCCCCTATTGCTTCATAGCCAGTGGCAGAGCTCAAATCTTTGGTGGCAGACTATGTCTGCCTTCCCTGGGGCCTGGAGAACCCAGAGGGAGCCCAGGATGCCTTGGTGTGGGGTTGTAGTGGGTAGCAGTGTTCCTTAGGGCTGGGTCTGCTGACAGACCCTGATTGATGACATCAAGTCTGTGCACCTGAGGCTTGGTGACCTCCTCAGGCCATGGAGGCCTGACCACATTGGTGGCCCCTTTCCACACCCCTTTCCTATATGAGCTGTGGAGGCATATGGCCTTGGCTGACTGAATGAGGAGGTGTGGGGGCAAGGGCCATTGTGTGGCTGGGCTCCTCACCTGGACTGGGCTTCCTGGGGGTATGCTCCTTGATAGGCTTCCCAAAGGGTCTGCTGTACAGCAAGGGCTGGCACCTTATGTGAGCTGGGCAAGGCTGCAAAGGTGGGTGGGTACTTGTTTTGCTCAGTGGGGCAAACTTAACAGGGCCTGGGCCATTTATCGTGGACAGTATTAACTCCAGTTCTGTCTGCAGAGAAGCTTTTCTTCTAGGTCCCAGCACCTAAGGCGGGAGCCTGGACTAGAGAACTCTGCTACCCACACTCCTGTGCAGGCTTCATTCATAGCCTTAGTGCCCAGTCCCTGCATTTTCCATTCCCATAATGTTGTACTTGCAGAACAGGTGCAAGAACAATACAAGCATGAGATTCACTTGAACCTGGGAGGCAGACGTTGCAGTGAGCCGGATCACACCATTGCACTTCTGCCTGGGCAACAGAGCAAGACCCTGTCACAAAGCAAAACAAACAAACAGATACCCTTCATCCTGATTCCTATATTTGCTTTATCATTCTCTCTCTCTCTGTCTCTCTCTCTCTCACACACACACACAACCTGTAAGAGTAAGTTGCAGACACAATGTCCCTTTGCTTCTAAATTCTTGTGTATATTTCCTATAAACAAAGACTTCTCTTATATAACCATGGCACAGTGTTTGAAAGCAGGAAATTAAAATAGGTACAATACTATTATCTAATCTAGAGGCCTTACTTGGGTATTTAGCCTGTCTTCAAATCTCTACTTCCCATAGATGCCTTCCACCCACTATGATTAATAATCCTTTACTTCATTAATGAGAAGACAAATAATTATCACTGTTACCTGCTAAACATCAGCAATGACTAGAGCTTGTAATATAATGTTTTATTATTCCCAACAACATTCCTATGGAAAGAATATTTTTCTAGTTTTATAGATAAAAACAAAAGGAGACTCAGGGAGGTAATGGTTTGCTCACTTTTGTGATTTTGTGATGTGTCAGTGCTGGGACTGAATCCAAGTTGGGTGACAGCTGGGGCGATGCAGCGGAAGGCAGGTCTTGCTTTTTGGTAACACAGTGAGCTTGGGAAGTCTGCAACCACATGACTATGAATGAGGCTTCCTGGAACAGTAGAGGCTGAGTGAGGCCAGAGAGGAGCAGGAAGAGTTGCCAGGAGTGGGCTGCATGACAGTTTGTTAAGCATTTCACTGTTGACATATGAACCCCAACTCTGTCCCTTACCAACAGTCTCCTTAAACTGAATCTCAGTTTCTATGTCTGTAGGGTGGCAATAATATTTTCCCCTGTTTTTGTGAGGATTAAATGATGTGGCACATGGAAAGTACTTGGTAGAAGACAAACTTTGGGACAGCCACTATAATGTGTCAAGTGAATACACTGAAATTTATTCCACCCAAGCACTGTCTTCCTGATCTTTTTGCACAACTTTCAGTGGAAGGAAGAGGGGATCCAGAGACTTTCCTCAGAAATGGCTCTCACCTGCCTCCTATAGGGAAATGGTGTCAGTGCAGGCAGTTGAGCCTGGACTGATAGCATCCAGCAACCCAGCTTGTCAGATTACTGTGTCCATATCTGTGGGTGGCTGAGCCTAGCCACAGCCAATGGCTGTTCCTAATGTTTACTACCAAAACAGGGGAAATGTGGAAAAGCCCTTTCCACCCTCTGTACTTGGAAACACCAAGGGAAGAGGGTTGGTGAGAGAGGTACTGAGTGAGTGGGCAGGTGGTGGGAACTTCCTTTCACCACAGATTATTTAAAGCAATGTTTCTCAGCTGGGCACAGTGATTTACGCTTGTAATCCCAGCAACTTGGGAGGCCAAGGTGGGTGGATCACCTGAGGAGTTCGAGATCAGCCTGGCCAACATGGTGAAATCCCATCTCTATTAAAAATACAAAAATTAGCCGGGTGTAGGGGTGCACTCCTGTAATCCCAGCTACTCAGGAGGCTGAGGCATGAGAATCGCTTGAACCTGGGAGGCAGAGGTTGCAGTGAGTGGGATCACACCATTGCACTTCTACCTGGGCAACAGAGCAAGACCCTGTCACAAAGCAAAACAAACAAACAAACATATATATCTACAAAGCAATGTTTCTCAAAAGTACTGCTCCCAAAGGACATTTTGACATTTTTGATTGTGCAGTGGGGAGGGGGTGGGTTGATACTGACATTTAGTGGGTACAAAGGCCTGAGATGCTGCCTACACAATGCACAGGGCAGTCTCCCAACAATAAAGAACTATCTAACCCAAAATGTCAATAGTGCCAAGGTTGAGAAACCTTGATTTAGAGTAATGTTTAAAGTGATGCTGTTGTTTTTCCAATATATCATCTCTTTCCCATAATCTCAGATACAGCTGCTTCTAGCATCACAACTTTGTGACCTTACTGACAACTTCCAAAGACCAAGTTCCTTTCAGATGCATGTGTCTTGCAAGTTCCTTTCTGATTACATGTGAAACTGTGCCCGACAGGGTTAAAGAAACTAGTAACTAACAGAAATCTTGAGCTTGTCTTGCAGGGCAGCCAATAAGGAAACAGTTTGCTATAATCCCCTCTGCTTATATAACTTGCTGGAACAGGCTGGAACCAATATGGCTGACTGGATCCTGTGCAAAATAGACTTACTAGCCTGAGGAGTGGCCCTTTGATGTCACAGCCCGAATTCCCACAGCTTGTTTTATACCAACTTCTGAATCTGCATGTGACCCTTGAAGCAGCATGAAGAAGCAACAGCTCATGACCAAGAGATTTTCTAAACGCTTCTTTGTTTCAGCCAATCACTGTCCAGTCCGAAACTCCACTTCCAAAATCTCTCCCTTAAATCTACTGCTGCGAAGCAAGTATTGGGAGACAGATTTGAGCCCATCTTCTGTCCCCTTGCAAGGCTGCTTGGCAATACATCTTTCTTGCTACAAAAATCCAATGCTTGGGCGTTTGGTTTTATGTTGTGTGCAGGTAAATGCAGCTGGTTTAGTTTGGTAACATGTGATGTCACTTAATACACAAGAAATGGGCAAGATATGGCATTCTCAGGGGGCTGTGCCTCACTCATTCCTATCCGTAGACTTGCCTTCTTTCAACAATGCAAGCAAAAAGAAGGGTTCATTTGGGTTGGTTCCAAGTCTTTGCTGTTGTGAGTAGTGCCGCAATAAACATACGTGTGCATGTGTCTTTATAGCAGCATGATTTATAGTCCTTTGGGTATATACCCAGTAATGGGATGGCTGGGTCAAATGGTATTTCTAGTTCTAGATCCCAGAGGAATCGCCACACTGACTTCCACAATGGTTGAACTAGTTTACAGTCCCACCAACAGTGTAAAAGTGTTCCTATTTCTCCACATCCTCTCCAGCACCTGTTGTTTCCTGACTTTTTACTGATCGCCATTCTAACTGGTGTGAGATGGTATCTCATTGTGGTTTTGATTTGCATTTCTCTGATGGCCAGCGATGATGAGCATTTTTTCTTGTGTTTTTTGTCTGCATAAATGTCTTCTTTTGAGAAGTGTCTGTTCATATCCTTTGCCCACTTTTTGATGGGGTTTTTTGTTTTTTTCTTGTAAATTTGTTTGAGTTCATTGTAGATTCTGGATATTGGCCCTTTGTCAGATGAGTAGGTTGCAAAAATTTTCTCCCATTCTGTAGGTTGTCTGTTCACTCTGATGGTAGTTTCTTTTGCTGTGCAGAAGCTCTTTAGTTTAATTAGATCCCATTTGTCAATTTTGGCTTTTGTTGCCATTGTTTTTGGTGTTTTAGACATGAAGTTATTGCCCATGCCTATGTCCTGAATGGTATTGCCTAGGTTTTCTTCTAGGGTTTTTATGGTTTTAGGTCTAACATGTAAGTCTTTAATCCATCTTGAATTAATTTTTGTACAAGGTGTAAGGAAGGGATCCAGTTTCAGCTTTCTACATACGGCTAGCCAGTTTTCCCAGCACCATTTATTAAATAGGGAATCCTTTCCCCATTGCTTGTTTTTGTCAGGTTTGTCAAAGATCAGATAGTTGTAGATATGCGGCATTATTTCTGAGGGCTCTGTTCTGTTCCATTGGTCTATATCTCTGTTTTGGTACCAGTACCATGCTGTTTTGGTTACTGTAGCCTTGTAGAATAGTTTGAAGTCAGGTAGCATGATGCCTCCAGCTTTGTTCTTTTGGGTTAGGATTGACTTGGCAATGCGGGCTCTTTTTTGGTTCCATATGAACTTTAAAGTAGTTTTCTCCAATTCTGTGAAGAAAGTCATTGGTAGCTTGATGGGGATGGCATTGAATTTATAAATTACCTTGGGCAGTATGGCCATTTTCACGATATTGATTCTTCCTACCCATGAGCATGGAATGTTCTTCCATTTGTTTGTATCCTCTTTTATTTCATTGAGCAGTGGTTTGTAGTTCTCCTTGAAGAGGTCCTTCACATCCCTTGTAAGTCGGATTCCTAGGTATTTTATTCTCTTTGAAGTAATTGTGAATGGGAGTTCACTCATGATTTGGCTCTCTGTTTGTCTGTTATTGGCGTATAAGAATGCTTGTGATTTTTGCACATTGATTTTGTATCCTGAGACTTTGCTGAAGTTGCTTATCAGCTTAAAGAGATTTTGGGCTGAGATGATGGGGTTTTCTAGATATACAATCATGTCATCTGCAAACAGGGACAATTTGACTTCCTATTTTCCTAATTGAATGCCCTTTATTTCCTTCTCCTGCCTGATTGCCCTGGCCAGAACTTCCAACACTATGTTGAATAGGAGTGGTGACAGAGGGCATCCCTGTCTTGTGCCAGTTTTCAAAGGGAATGCTTCCACTTTTTGTCCATTCAGTATGATATTGGCTGTGGGTTTGTCATAGATAGCTCTTATTATTTTGAGATATGTCCCATCAATACCTAATCTATTGAGAGTTTTTAGCATGAAGGGTTGTTGAATTTTGTCAAAGGCCTTTTCTGCATCTATTGAGATAATCATGTGGTTTTTGTCTTTGGTTCTGTTTCTATGCTGGATTACGTTTATTGATTTGCATATGTTGAACCAGCCTTGCATCCCAGGGATGAAGCCCACTTGATCATGGTGGATAAGCTTTTTGGTATGTTGCTGGATTTGGTTTGCCAGTATTTTATTGAGGATTTTTGCTTCAATGTTCGTCAAGGATATTGGTCTAAAATTCTCTTTTTTGGTTGTGTCTCTTGCCAGGCTTTGGTATCAGGATGATGATGGCTTCATAAAATGAGTTAGGGAGGATTCCCTCTTTTTCTATTGATTAGAATCGTTTCAGAAGGAATGGTACCAGCTCCTCCTAAGATGTGGCACATATATACCATGGAATACTATGCAGCCATAAAAAATGATGAGTTCATGTCCTTTGTAGGGACATGGATGAAGCTGGAAACCATCATTCTCAGCAAACTATCACAAGGACAAAAAACCAAACACCGCATGTTCTCACTCATAGGTGGGAATTGAACAATGAGAACACATGGACATAGGAAGGGGAACATCACACACCGGGGACTGTTGTGGGGTGGGGGGAGGGGGGAGGGATAGCATTAGGAGATATACCTAGTGCTAAATGACGAGTTAATGGGTGCAGCACACCAACATGGCACACGTATACATATGTAACAAACCTGCACGTTGTGCATATGTACCCTAAAACTTAAAGTATAAAAAAAAAGTGTTTACTTTAAAAAAAGAAAGGAAAACAAAAAAAAGAAGAAGGGTTCAGGCCGCTCTGGGAGGCCCAGCACCACCCATCACAGGACAGTACAGTATCCCGCCGAGCGCCCGACTGCACCTGGCGTGCAGGGAGGGGCCATGCTCAGGCGAGGCGTGGCATCGCCCTCCTCGCTGCATTATACTTCCGGCCTCACCTTTCTGCATCCGGGGTATGAAACCCCACAACCAGGCTGACCGGATCCGGAAGTGGATTGCTAGCCAGGAGGAGGAAGCCGGCGGTGGCCCCGTCAGCAGCCGGCTGCTGAGAGGCCGGTAGGCGGCGGCGGTCCCGAGGGGCGGCGGCCGCGCTGCTCCCTGAGAACGGGTCCCGCGGCTGGGCAGGCGGGCGGCCTGAGGGCGCAGAGCCATGAAGCTGTACAGCCTCAGCGTCCTCTACAAAGGCGAGGCCAAGGTGGTGCTGCTCAAAGCCGCGTACGATGTGTCTTCCTTCAGCTTTTTCCAGAGATCCAGGTGAGCGGCACAGGCTGGTGGGCCGTGGCGGTCGGGCGGAGAGGACTAGGGTGGGGGTCCGAGTTGAAGTGGGCCTGGGGTCGGGGGAGGGATCAGGGGAGGGTCGAGGAGGCCGGAGGGTAGGGGCAGGGCGGGGTGGCCGAGTGCCCGGGGTCTGAGAAGGCTGGGGTCCGAGTCAGGGGCGGGGCGAGGCGGAGTGGGGAGGGCCCGGGGTCTGCGGTCCGGGCTTGGTCTCCTATAATGGAATCTGGCAGTGGACTGTACCTTTGAGGAACCAACATTCTCTCTTAAAGAGCTTATGCCATTCTAGAATATAGTTCGCTACTCGGTGTTTTTCAAATTTCTGTCGTGTAAAAATTTTAAGGGGACTGTGAAGTAGTGCAGATTTCCAAGCTTCATGCCAAGATGTTCTGAATTAGTAGATTGAGGCCTCGGTATTTATATTTTAGACCAACACCTCCCACCCAGTGATTCTGACTCTGGGAGCTTGGGTGCCGCATCTTGAGAGCCATATTTTGATTTTCTTGCGGGGCTACCCAACAATTCAGTATGAGAGATATTGATATACTTTTTTTTGTTTGTTTTTAATGGGTGAAGTCACAGAGGTACCAAGAGGTTATATCACAACCAGCTAGAACTGAAAGCCACGTTTAACGCATTTTAGTTGGACACTAGTGGTACAAAAGGATTCCACACGGAAGATTCAAATGAAGCATGGGATCTGTAGGGCTTACAGGCTTTTACTTGTTTCTGGGGCGCTTTAATTGCTGGAACGTGTTAGAAGTAACACAGACACTTCCAGACCATTCGTGGGAGGGATTGGGGTGACTCAGGCACGAAAGAAGAAGGACCCTACGTGGTCGGTATCTATGGTCATCTTGTCTCAAAATCTGATGGAATCTGCCGTTTGGATTCTGGTTTCCCTGCTTCAGTGCAGCTGGTTCTTGATGAGAGTTCTTTGCCAAGGACTTGCTGGATGTAAAAAAAAAAAAAAAAAAAAAAAAAAGTTATTTTGTTGAAACTTTCTGCTCCTTTGAGTTCTTTTAAAAATATATTTTTAATTCTGGTAAAATGGCACACAAAATTTATCTTCACTATCTTTAAGCGTGTAGTGAGTGCATTGATACGAAATACATTGATAATGTTGTGCAGCCATCACTGTCAATCGTCTCCAGAACTCCTTTTTATCAAATTCGTGTCTATTAGACACCAACTCCCCATTCCCTTCTCCCCCAGCCCATGGCAACCGCCATTCTAATTTGTCTCTGTGATTTTGACTTTTCTGGCGACCTTAGATAAATGGAATCATATAGTTTTTGTATGTCTGGCTTATTTCATGTAGCATAATGTCCTCAAGGCACATGCATCTTGTTGCATATATATCAGAATTTCTTTCCTTTTTTTTTTTGAGACGGAGTCTCGCTCTGTCGCCCAGGCTGGAGTGCAGTGGCGCAATCTCGGCTCACTGCAAGCTCCGCCTCCCGGGTTCACGCCATTCTCCTGCCTCAGCCTCTCCCAGTAGCTGGGACTACAGGCGCCCGCCACCACGCCCGGCTAATTTTTTTTTTTTTTGTATTTTTAATAGAGACGGGGTTTCACCGTGGTCTCGATCTCCTGACCTCGTGATCCGCCCGCCTCAGCCTCCCAAAGTGCTGGGATTACAAGCATGAGCCACCGCGCCCGGCCTAATTTCTTTCCTTTTTAAGGCTGAATAATCCATTGTATTATTCACCACATTTTGCTTATCTGTTCATCTGTCAGTGGACACCTGAGTTGCTTCCACATTTCAGTCATTGTGAATGATACTGCTATGAACATGGATGTACAAATATCTCAAGACCCTGCTCGCATTTTTTTGGTATTTACCCAGAAGTGGAATTGCTGCGTTATCTTTTAGCTCCTTCTTGGGGTTCTTGGTCCTTGCAGTCTTTACCATGGCCTACATTCACTGCTCTGTGTTGTTTCTTTTCTCAGATGGAACTTTTGGTGCCAACTTGGCTCTGATTCTTTTTCCTTTTTCCTTCCCATTAGTACTTAAGATTCTCAGAGATTTCACTTGTAGGACTTATACCTCACCTGCTTGGGATACCCACACTAGTTTCCAATGACTAACAGCTACAACACTAAAGGGACATCTCTACTAATATGTCTTAAAACAACACATGTCCCAGCTGATTTATTTATTTATTTGTTTTATTTTAGATGGAGTCTTGCTCTGTCACCCAGGCTGGAGTGCAGCGGCACAATGTCAGCTCACTGCAGCCTCCACCTCCTGGGTTCAAGGGATTCTCCTGCCTCAGCCTCCCAAGTAGCTGGGATTACAGGCATGCACCACCACGCCTGGCTAATTTTTGTATTTTTAGTAGAGATGGGGTTTTACCATGTTAGCCAGGCTGATCTCGAACTCCTGAGCTCAAGTGATCCGCCTGCCTTGGCCTCCCAAAGTGCTAGGATTACAGGCTTGAGCCACCACGTCCGGCCTGAGCTTGTTTTCTTATAAGACCTCTACTTATGTCCTTTGCGCCCTATAATTACCAGATCTCAAACTTGAAAAAGTAGTTTCCCAGCTTTTTTGGCCTTTGTATACATGCTGTCACAATGCAGTTCTTCCTTTGTCTCTTTATAGCCGTATCTCAAATGCTGTCTCTTTAGGTTTACTGCAAAGCCTTCCTTGTTTGAGGTCTTTTCTGAGGGGTTATTTTGATCACTTCAGTCCCTCAAGATATTAACAAGTAATACTGTGTGTGCAGGCATTGTTCCAAGTGCTTTACACGTATTACCTCGTTTAACTGTTGCACAAATCTTGATTTTTTTTATTGTGGAGGCACAGCACACAGGCCCAGAGTCAGGCCTTCAGTTACTACATAGCTCTGCTGGAGCCTGCTGCAGACTCCTATTTGAGCACCCTGCTCTGATGGCCCTGGTTGCCCTTTATATCACATCCCCAGTTGGAGGCTCCTTGTCAGCACCTCTTCCTCTGGCTGTACCATCTCCTGTGACTGTTCTGTTCTGGATAGATCTCTCTGTTGAGCCCATGATGGACCTTCTCCCTTTCACCCTTTGTATGAGCCATTTCCCACTTCTTTGTCTTGAATAAGCAGTTTTCCTTTTATTCCATCCAGAGTGCCTTGCACTCGTTCTGTGGACAAGCCCCAGCAGACCTGAGCCAGCACTCACTATGGGTGTATGTGGCATTGTGAGGGTCTGTCATGTGGACACAGCCATAAATGGTTGTGCATTTCTGCCTGACAGTTTTTGCACACTATTTTTCTAGTGCAGTTCTTATTTGTCCTGCTTCTTGGAAGTTATTGGGACCCTGAGAGCAGGACTTGCCTCTTGTTTTCCCATTGCATTCCAAATTATGCACTCACCAAAATGTAAAATTGACTGTATCCTGTGGAAAAACCCCCAGAAAATTCACCTGTTTTGGTGAGCTAGGTAGCAAACAGATGGAGCTTTCATGGTGATGATGATTCATAATTATCAGTATTTGTGCTCATTTATAGAGTGTTTGTTACTAGGGATGAGCGGGAAAGGAATGAAACCAAGAAGCAATGTCTACTTAATGTATAAGCCCAGAGGTCACTTTCCACTGTGTTGGGGACAAGGTGATAAGAAGTGGGCAATAAATACATTTTGTATTTCTTAGTGTTCAGGAATTCATGACCTTCACGAGTCAACTGATTGTGGAGCGCTCATCGAAAGGCACTAGAGCTTCTGTCAAAGAACAAGGTAAGAAGACCCTCCAACTTCTGTGCGTGTGCTGGCCTGGCTGCCATGCGTCACCTCACATAGCACCCAGCTGTCTCCTTTCATTGGGGCCCTACTCCTCCTCTAGCTTGTTCTCTCTTTCCCCCCTCTTCCTTTTCCTATTTATGCAGAATTCTGTGCCCACTTTTGAAGTCTGAGCTTCCCAGATAAAATTGCCCTCAAACTTAGACTCATTTAAGGTTAGGGTCGGATTCTTTTGGAGCAGTAAGCAGCCTTCATATCATATTCTTCCCTATCCTCTCCAGAGTTGCAGACCCCTCAAAAAAGGATTTCCAGCTAGCACTGTTGAGGTACTATATGCATTCTGTGCATCGTAGATTTTTTGACCAGGAATCTGAAAAAACTATTTTTTCTTTCTGATAATTCAGGTTTAGGCATTTATTTAGATGTGTATATTATACAGACAGATCAGGAAAGAGTTACATGAGTTTCATCAGGTGGGGACAAAGATCATCTCACACTTATGCTAACCTCAAGTCACATGACATAGAGTTACTGAATTGATGATCTAAATGTCAGTCATGATACAGGCAGGATTGAATATATACACTTTATGTGGGATCTCTGTGCTGTTAACATCATAGAAGTGAAATCACATCACAAATATTTCAGTGTTCTTGCTCTGTTTTCCTTCAAACTGTGCCTGCCCTTCCCATGTTTATTACTTAAAGACAATTCCCCCACTGACCAGGTTCTCAGTTTCTTTGGAGGGTATGTACTTTGACCCCGTGTTTGAATCTTAATTGGGCATGGTATACAAAATCTGGAGAGCATTGGTGACAACCCCCTGTCCTCTTCCTCCTCCTCATTCTTGTTCTTATTTATCTCTGCTCTTTTCTGATTTCAGGGGCTCACCATCATTCCCTCCTCTTTTATTTGTTTTTCTGTTGTTTAGCATTGGAATCTTCTGGGTCAGATCCTTAAGGACAAGAAGGTTCTTATTTGTAAGCTGTAATCCTTACATTTCTCTTTCCTTGGGGATATGGTTAGCTATATCAACTCTGAATCCTTTCAAAGTGATGAAAATGAACAATCCTGTGGATTGTGAATATTTTGCAGAAGACCTGACAACTGTACCTTTCAATCATATGAGGATTTTAGCACAGTGCTCTGGAGGCCTTAGCTGGCAGTGGCTAATCTTTTTCTAGACTAACACCCCTACTCCCAGTCACCCACCAGAGTGGAGCAAACCCAGCAGGTTGCTATAATATGGAAGACTGAGGCCCTGAGGGGTAATTTCCTGTCTTTTGGCTGCTCTGAAAGGATTTTTTAAGAAAGTAGAGGCCTCTTGGCTTGTCTAGGGTTCCCTAAGTTTGGGAGCAGCACAGAGCCCCAAGGGCTCCGAATCCCCAAGATATAGCTTAGTCTGACCCGAGCTTAAGGAATACACTTAGAAATGCTCCTGGGGCCATGTTGTCTAGAGTGTATTTTCTGCACCACTGGCTGTTTCTTTAAGCCCTGGCTTTGCATACTGGGCCTCTGGGTATTTACTGGTCCTAAAGCAGGTGTTGGGCCAAGCTCCTGTGTGTCGCCCATTAGGCTGTGCTGCCAAGCCTCTCCACAAGACTTGCCCAGAGCTATTGAGTTTCAGAGTGGCTTCATTTGGCCTAACATTGTGATGCTTTGATTTGGGGGGATTAAAAGAAGTCTGAAGCCCTTATGTCAGCATCCATGTGTCTGATCTCGTCTCCTTAGACTATCTGTGCCACGTCTATGTCCGGAATGATAGTCTTGCAGGTGTGGTCATTGCTGACAATGAATACCCATCCCGGGTGGCCTTTACCTTGCTGGAGAAGGTGAGTTTTTTATTTGCCTCTACTGGACTTGGATGATGAATGGGCACATTTATGGACTGGGACAGGGGGTGATGGCAGTGCCTGAGGCATAAGGGATGAAATGATGTGTCCAAAGTCAACACATTTTTCAGCCCCCTTCCCTGCAACCCAAGAGACAATTTGGCATCCCTGTATGGGTTTCCTCCCCGGTGCTGTCCCTCATGTGACCTGGGTCTAGGCCACTGAGTCATGACATCTCTTCTCTGGGACGGGACCCTCGGAGACAGCTGTGCCTTGTGTTCTCACCCCCTGTGCTTCTGCTCAAGGAGTCTCCCTCTTGAATGCCTTCACTCTCCACATTGCCTCCTGCAGTTGCTGCATCCCTCTACCTTGATGTCAGTCAGTTGCACCACAGGGCTTAGCACCTAAGCATTCTTTAATTTTTTGTGTGTACGGTGCTAATTACTAATATTAACTCTTTGAAGTCAGAGGCTTCATCCTATACCCCAGAGCACCAAAATACCTCCAAACACATGGAATCTGGTGGTTTCTTAAATCCAGGGGACCTAATTCTCTTTTTTTAAAAATTGCTTTGGAAAATTAGAGGGCCAGTGCCCTTTTTTTCTGGAAATCTGTAGTTTAAAATTCAAATACCTTTATTACTCCCCAGGTGAGGTTCATCTCGGGCTGGGCATACTTTTGATTCTCAGAATATTTAGGATATGTTTTAATGATAAAAATTTGGAAAGAACTTTAGCCTAGATTTTCTCTGTTGCCATTATATGTCCCCCTCATTTCTCCTTCCTGGGCTGTGAGGGCCAAGGAGCCTCAGTCAGGGTGAGGTGCTCAGGGGTGAAGCCCTGTCATTGAGACCACTGGTGAGTGTACAGTGGGAGGCTTGTTGAGTCTCCTTTGTCTTGCAGGTACTAGATGAATTCTCCAAGCAAGTTGACAGGATAGACTGGCCAGTAGGATCCCCTGCTACAATCCATTACCCAGCCCTGGATGGTCACCTCAGTAGATACCAGGTAGGGTTAAAGGAAGCTTCAGCAGACACCATGTGGCCCAGAATCCATGTGAAACTGAAAAAGCCAACTGCCCCGATAGTTCTGGTCTAATTACTTCTGACAGCTTCTGATGCTGGTGTCCTCTCCCAAGCCTTCTGTTTGGAAAACAGAGAATCTACCTTCAGACCTGGGAACCCAAGCTCTAGGCAGGCTTTGGGTTTCTGTTACATGTTAAACAGGCTGTGAGTTAGGCTGGAGAGCAGTGGCTCAATCTCGGCTCACTGCAACCTACGCCTCCTGGGTTCAAGCGATTCTCCTGCCTCAGCCTCCCGAGTAGCTGGGATTATAGGCATGTGCTACCACGCCCGGCTAATTTTTGTATTTTTAGTAGAGACAGGGGTTCACCGTGTTGGTCAGGCTGGTTTTGAACTCTTGATCTCCGGTGATCCACCCGCCTCGGCCTCCCAAAGTGCTGGGATTATAGGCGTGAGCCACTGTGCCTGGCCCAGGCTGTGGTTTTTAACCTGTGAAAGTTTGTCCAGCGTCCTCAGTTTTAAGCTTTGTTTCCAGGTAGCCACTCCAGTCCTGACTTTATTATTTTTCACTCTTTCCTAGAACCCACGAGAAGCTGATCCCATGACTAAAGTGCAGGCCGAACTAGACGAGACCAAAATCATTCTGGTAAGCAGGAAGATGGAGAGCAAGCCCAAGAACTGAGGCAGGGGTGCGATTTGCCACTGGCCAGGCATGCACAGATCCATCCTCGTTTTAATAGAATAGTAACCACGGCACTGTCCAGAAAGTGGGATTGCCCACCCCTTCCCCCACCCCGGGCATCAGACTGTCTCTGCTATACCCTTGTCTTGGTTAATGGCACCCATTGTTTCTAGGGGGACCAAGCTGGGAACCAGTGGAACCCTCAAGTCTCCCTTCCTCATGGCTACTGCCTGTCTGAGCATTTACTGGGTTCCTAGGGTTTGGCTTCTGAAGACCTGGATTCCCACCCTGGTGCATTTGTTAGGGTTTCAGGTGCCTCCACACCCCACAGGTGCCTCCCCTTGCAGCGTTTGCATTGAAGGTGAACAGATTGAAGCACAGTGCACTGACCACAGGGCAGCTTCTGGAATGTGAGCCCAGGGTTGTCACATAGGCCCCTTTGAAAAGAACCAGAACCCTGCATTGTGAGCTGAAATCTCCTGATTTGTAACTGCTGCTTCAACTCTTTTTTTTTTTTTTTTTTAATTTTTGCATACAAGTGAAATGTAAGCAGCCATCTGTTTTTCTCAGGTTTGTCTCTTAAGCCTTTGCCTCTAAGTTGTCCCCTTGCTTCCTGCTCATCTCCAGTCTGTCCACCAGACAGCAGTCATTGATCTGTACAGCTTAGAACCCTTCAGCCCCAGGGTTCTCAGATCCGTCCCAGGATAAAGTGCAAACTAACTCACAGTCTCCTGACTGGGCCCTGTTCTCTCTTATACCCTTTCCTGCCCAGCTCACACACAGGCACCTGAAGGTTGGGCCTTTCAGATCAGATGTCACAGTTTTGTCACTGCTTGTTTACATGTCTCCCTGACCAGCGTATGAGCACTGGGACATCTTTCCATCCTGCTCATGATACAGTGCCTAGTTTATACCATGCTCAGCAGTTGATAGATACCTGGAGTGGATTGAAGCCCACATACAAAGCCTTACCATTTACACAGGCATAGCTTTAGTGCGTACATCAGCATCTCCTGGGGTTGGAGTTGTTGGCCTGGGATGGAGCCTGGGAACCTGCATTTTATAAAAAGCATCCCAGGGGCTTCAAACGCAGGTCTGGTGACTGCACTCCAAATAACGTGGCTTTGGAATGAACGATAGATGTGAAAGTCTCATGGTATCTGTGTCTTTTGAAGCCTTGTGAGCTTTCTTACCACTTAGGTGGCATTTCTCCATTTTCTCCTCAAGCCGTCTCTTCTTTCTGTTGCTCAAGTCCTGGTCTGAGTACCATGACACCTGGGACACCCACTGTTCTTCCTCTCCCCACGGTGGGGAGTGGATGAGTCCTATTCACCCAGCCTCATCTAGCTGCAGTTGTAAAATCTAGATGATTGATAGGCATATCTGAATCAGTTAACTTTTTGTGTTAAAAATTTGAGTCGCTCAGCTGTGCGTAGGGATGAAGGACATTCTTGCTGGCTCCTTGTTCTATGGCGCTTCATGTGTGCATCCAGCTGCTGCAGCAGTGGCCATCTGGGGAGGGAAGTGAGCTGCTGCTTCCCGAGAGCCCTGGCAGCAGAGCTGCTGGCTCTTGTGAGGCCTCCATCTCTAGACCCCTTCCCGTGGGGTCAGTGTTTTTATTTCCTAAGTCAGAGTTTGTAGTGATGACATTTAGGACATAGCCCATTTGGAAGGCAGGACATGTTCTGTCATAGTGCTGTCCCGTATATATTTGGGGCATGTACGTAACTTAGAATTTTTTTTTTTTTGAGATGGAGCCTCGCTCTGTCGCCCAGGCTGGAGTGCAGTGGCGCAATCTCGGCTCACTGCAAGCTCCGCCTCCCAGGTTCACGCCATTCTCCTGCCTCAGCCTCCCAAGTAGCTGGGACTACAGGCGCCCGCCACTACGCCCAGCTAATTTTTTGTATTTTTAATAGAGACGGGGTTTCACCGTGTTAGCCAGGATGGTCTCGATCTCCCAAATTGCTGGGATTACAGGCGTGAGCCACCATGCCCGGCCTTGTAACTTAGAATTTTCTAGGAGCCATATTTTAAAATGATAAAAGGAAAATAGGTAGAATTTAATTTAATTATATATTTTACTTAACCCAATATATCCAAATACAATTTTTCCAACATGTAATCGGTATAAAACTTATTTTTTCTCAGTATAAAACTTATTAATGAAGCACGCGTGAGTTTGCATCTGAAATCTGGTGTGTCTGTACTCAGAGCGCTGCTCAGTTTGGACTTGCCTCACATCAAGTGCTCAGTAGCCATTTCCCACCGCCTTTGTTTCCTGCGGCTGCTGTCAACAGAAACCCTCAAATATTTGCTTTTAACAAATAGCCCTGTGGGCCTGGCTGGTGTCTTTTGGGGCTCTGAGGGTCTGTCCCAGGCCTCTCTTCAGCCTCTGGTGGCTGCTGACTGTCCTTGGCGTTCCTTGGATTAGAGGTGCATCACTCCAGGCTCTGCCTCTGCTGTCATGTGACCTTCTCTGTGTGTGTTTCCATTTCTTACCAGGACATTAGTCATGGAATTAGATGCCACCCTAATCCAGTATTACCTCTTCCTAACTAGTTACATCTGCCAAGACCCTATTTCTAAATAAGGTCACATTCAGAGATTCTGGGGATGTTAATTTCTGGAGTGCGGTTGGGGTTGGGGGGTGCAGTGTGGGTCACTATCCAACCCAGTACAATCATATAGTGCCCAGCTACTCTTTTTTCCAAAGCTCCATGCACACGCACATGTGCGTGCACACACACACACACACACAAATGTATATATAAATGTGTGTGTGTGTATATATATGAGTTTTCCTGGAGTGCTGGTTATCTAAGCCTGTGCTGGGGACAGCTTTTTGGGAAGTCTGCTACATCCCAGTTAGATCTTCTAGATTTCACGGGAATGTCACCAGGTTCTGTTCCATCCACTTGGACAGTAACTATTCTTGGACCGAGTCTCGACACCTAGAGGTGAAGTTTGTGTGTGTTGGAGAGGAACCCAGGTAAGGCGCTTCCCCCATGACTGAAATATGAGGGGCTCATGTCAGAGCACGTACTGAACAGAGCTGGATTCTCTTTTCTCTTTTGTCCAGCACAACACCATGGAGTCTCTGTTAGAGCGAGGTGAGAAGCTAGATGACTTGGTGTCCAAATCTGAGGTGCTGGGAACGCAGTCTAAAGCCTTCTATAAAACTGTGAGTACCCAGCACCTGCTGCCTCCTGGGTGTTCTCTCTAGAGAGCAGTTGCAGCTTGCTGCTTCTGGCACTCTCCACTATGAACAGGTCTTTCTTAGACTATTGAATCATGGTGGATGATTCCTTGTGCAGCAAGAGCCTAAGGTGAGCGCCTCAGGCCCAGGTGGTTGAAGGCAGTTCACTTGGGCGCTGTTGGAGTCGATGCAGGCCAAAGCCTTGTTTCACTCCTGCCTCTGCTCTGCCCTCTGCTGCTCGGCTGATTTCTGAACTCCTACCCCCAGTCCAGGAAGGCTGGTTCAAGTTCTAATCACCAGAGATTTACTGTTGAGTCTTATTCCTCTTTCTGCTGAGGAGACATAAGTCTTTAAGATGCAAGCAATTCAGCCTTCCTGAAGAGGTTCTTAAGCTTTTAATTTCCCTTTGACAGAAAATATTTAATTGACAAGGATGGGTGCTGCTGACTGCCACTTTCTCTCAGGTCAGTGCTCATGTCTTCCTATGTGGCGATGGCACTGTTGGCCTATGGGTGGACAGTCATAGAGACAAATTTACTTGTCTGTCCACACACATTTGCTTTCATGTACACATTGGAGGGAGATGGCTAGGTGGGATTAGGAAGATAGTCTGTGACCAGAAAGCAGGAGAGAAGGTGGCAACAGTGGTCCCCACAAACCACATCCCAAGTGGGAACCACATCTGTTGTCCTCAGGACTATCTTCTAGGAAGAAACACCACCGTGGTGGTCAGATAGCATTGTTTGAAGACAAGAGTGGGGCAAAGTTAAGATACTCTGCCAATCTCATTTGTATTATTGGTCCTTTGTTTGTACCTGGCCTAACTGTAGGAATTTTACTCACTTTTTGATAGCATTAATGGGGTGTGAGGAAAGAAAGGAAAAAAGGATCCCAGACTAGTTTTGGAAGTCAGGGCCCGCCTTGTGCTTGGTGATGGGAATCGCTTGTGGACAGCTTTCCTCAAGGCCTCCACCCCCACCCTGTTCTAGTGCTAGTTTCTCTGGCTGGCTGTGTCCTGTGGAGCTCCCTCTGCCATGCCTGCCAGGATTGGGGCTTCCCTGACTTCGTCAGTCCTCCTTCTCAGCTCCTCTTTGTTTTTTTCCAAGGCCCGGAAACAAAACTCATGCTGTGCCATCATGTGATGCAGCCTGCCAGAGGCCCAGTGCTGGAACGGCACCATCATTCACCTCAGAACTGCAGCCCCTGGAAAAGAAGAGACAGCCATAGACAAGGAGCCAGAGTGGGGGCAGACTGGCCATTTTTATTTTGAAGTTCCTGGGAGAAACGGACGGTGGAAGGGTGGCGAATGTTCAAATTCATATGTGTGGTAGTGATTCTTGGAAAGAATTTGAGGTCCCCAAAGGTGTATTTTTGGGCAAATGAAACCATAAACTCCGACTGGCTCTGTAGATGCCAAAGAGCTCTTTTTCAGCTAACCCTGGGAAGGCTCTGTGGGAGGGAGGTCGAGCCAGCTGTTTCTCGATCTTTGGTATATCTTTGGATTTTATTTGTACATTAATGATATTAACACTCCAGTGGGGGGTGGGGAGTCCCTGATGCTAGGGCTGGGGTGGGTGGAGTTTGAAGACTCTTGGGAAAGCCTCTCCTGGGCCCACCACAGTGGCCACAGGCAGGCCCCCACTTCAGGCCCAAGGCCTGGGGCGGGGGGAACAGTCACTGGGTCTCAGATTCTGAGACTGTTGTCTAGCTTACCTTTCTGCCAGGATTGGCTTCCCACAGAGGGCAGGACTCATCCTAAGCAGCTTCCAAGTCCCACAAAGGTGGCTTGTGGGAGGATTTGGAAGGAGCTGCATTGTGGGCGGGGAGTGTGTGGGTTGAGGTCGTACCAGCAAGTAGACTAGGAACTGAGCCCAGGAAAGCGGGATGTTTTCCTGGTGTTTGGATGGTCAGCTGGGAGTGTCCATCATCAGGGGAAGATCAAACAGGTGAACTCAGCTTCCCAGGGCCTCTGGGACTCTTGCCTTGACTTGCAACTTGCCTTGAACATCACGATCAAAGCAGCAGGTGCTGTGGTCTCTCAAAACTGATTTTTATTTGCCTCTCTGGCTGCAAGACTGCCTTGAACCGCCTGAGGCCTATGCATCTGAACAAGTGGGTCTCTCCCATGGGCACCAGAAGTGGGTGCCAGCCGGCCCCGAGGATTCCCAGCACCCCACCTATGGTCTGGCCAGCATAGGCTTGCTAGTTCCTTCTTGGTCAGAGGCAGCTGCATGGGGTAGGGAGGCCAAGGGTTTGGTCTAAGCTGTGCCCTGCCACCTGGCAGGAGGCCCACTCACAGCCCAAGTCATGGAAACAGGCTGGAGCAGCCCAGGAGATGGGCCCAAGATGTTCTGAATCCCTTGGGTCCGAGTGTTGTGTTCCAGTCTGCCTTCCAGCCCCCATGGAAGCTCCTGCTGGGATGGTGTCATCTATGAGTTTTGAACCAGTGTGGTATGGTCCTTGGGAGCCCTCCTCTGAGCTTGCCACACTGCTGAGAGCGCCCACTGTCCTGACCAGCGTCTCAGTGGTCCTGACCCCCAATGTGGGCAGGGGCTGGGCAGGAGGGTGGGGTCTGCCGTGGGTTCAGAGGACCCCACCTCCTGGCTGGTTTACCTGCTGTTGCCCATTTTCTCTGGGTACTGCTGGCCAGAGGACTTTAGCCTACCCCTGAAGAGCCTGTCCATGTCATTTTCCTACTGCCATAGACACCCTAAGCCCAGGGCCCCTTGAGGCCCAGACTCAGCCTGCCCACTGGTGCCGGAGACGGAGTGGAGTGGGCCTGGATCCGAGGGATGCTACCTCTCCCTTTCCCACTTGAGGACCCTGGGGAGAGATGGGGGCGGGGAAAATGGAGGTATGAATTTGGGATAAGAGGAAGTGATAGCTGCTTGCAGGTCAGCCCCTGCCTTGCAGGATGAGCTGACTTGACTCAGGCCCTGTGAGATAGAGGGCCCACCCTGGCCCCGCCCACAGATCCCCTGCTTCTGTTGTGTTCTGTTGTAAATCATTTGGCAAGACTGTATTTTGGTAACTGCTGCCTAACTTCCCTGTGTTCTATTTGAGAGGCGCCTGTCTGGATAAAGTTGTCTTGAAATTTCACAGTGGTCCTGTGCTTTCTTTGTGCTTCAGGGGAACCCTTTCCTCACCAAGCCCTGCCCCTGAGCAGAGAGCGGCCTTGTGCTGTGTACCTGCCTGCCTGCCGCATGCAAGGGTCCAAGTTATCCTGACCAGCTCCTGTCCAGGAGAGGTAGCTGCAGGCCTGACTCCTTCACCTCCTTTCTATAGACCTTGCTAGCAGGAACTGTATTTTCTTTTTTGCTATTAACCAGGTGAGGGAGCCCTGGAGTAGAAGAAGCCCTGTCATTGCTGAATCCTGTTGCCTGGTCTTAGCTGCAGCCAGGAGACCCACCCTAGGAAAGCTGCCTCATAGCTGCAGAGCCATGGGACAGGAGGCCCCATCCCCATCCTGATCCCACTGTAGGCTTCCCGTCCCTCACAGCTGACCCCAGGGTCAATCTGAGACCACCTGAATCCCACCAAGCACAGGTGGCAACTTTTCAGGAGCAGAGGGGGCTCCACAGGGTACCTGGAAGCTTCCTGCTTCCTGGAGGAGCCAAAGCTGATCCCTGCTTTGGTTGGGAGGTGGACCAGGGGTAAGTCAAATTCAAGTCTCACATCTGGTTTTGAGTTCAGGGAACCCTCTGAAGCCTCTGCAGCCTCCCAGGGAGGCGGGCCCAAGGCTGCTTTCAGCCTGTACTTGTGATCCTGGAAGGCAGAGATCTCTCTGACTGGCCCAGCAAGCAGCCTTGGGCAGTGCTCAGCTTTTCCTGTTCTGAGGACCTGCCAGACCTGGGGTGGGGTGGGATGGGGTAACCCTTGGGGTCATGTGGCCCAGGGAGCTTTGTTCAGAGGGTGCTATTTAAGAGTGATGAATGGGCTGGGTGCGGTGGCTCACGCCTGTAATTCCAGCACTTTGGGAGGCTGAGGTAGGCAGATCATTTGAGGTCGGGAGTTTGAGACCAGCCTGACCAACATGGTGAAACCCCATGTCTACTAAAATACAAAAGTTAGCTGGGCATGGTGGCGGGCACCTGTAATCTCAGCTACTCGGGAGGCTGAGGCAGGAGAATCACTTGAACCCAGGAGGGAGAGGTTGCAGTGAGCCAAGATCACGCCACTGCACTCCAGCCTGGGCGACAGAGTGAGGCTCCCTTTCAAAAAATACATAAAAATAAAAGTGATGAATGAAATGCCCATCGGTGGTGTCTCTTTTGCCTGTAGCACTTGGCCCAGTACAGGGTGGCTTAGCCCTGTGTGCTGTGCCCTAAAACCTCATCAGAGTTGCTGCCCTGATGGCATCTGCAGAAGGGCCTCAGGAATAATGCATGTGAGGGCGCACGATCCGCAGTGCCTGCAGCCTTCCTGGGGGAGGCCTGGCCTGGAAAGCCTCCTCCGATTACAGCTGATAGGCAAGTGGAGCCCTAGATACCATGCTGAGGACAGACACTGCAGCACTCGTGGGCACTGGCCTAGATTCTTTGCACCTGGCTCTTGGGACCTGCCACCTGCCCACCCACACACCTGAGAGCACCTGTCCAGGTGCAGACCATGGGGAGCAAGAAGCTGACATCCAGGGCCACTCTGCTGCGTGAAGGTGCTCAGGGTGGAGGAGGAGACTGAGGGCTTTAGCCGGTTCTGGGGGATCCTTCAGGCTCCCTGCCCATAGTGGATGGGACTGAGTGTGTAGGGGCACTTGTCTTGTCAGAAGTTACTTGGACCCAAAATGCAGGTGTGTTTAGTGTCTGGGACTGTTTTGAAGCCCATCTTTCTGTTTCAGGAATGTGCTGTGGAACTGCCTGGGACACAGGTGTGGAGGGGAGCCAAGGGCGAGGCCACACTCTGAGCAGGTTGCCATGGAGACATGGCGCATCAGGGGGCCCAGCGGGGGCCACGAGGGTGCATCGGGGAGGGAGGAGGGCATTGAGGCTGAGAAAGGCCAGCATAGCACAGGCAGGTGCAGTTGCTTTCCTGGGCTGGGCCTGAGCGTGTGCCCCATGGGGCCAGGCAGCCTAGGTGGTGGGCGGAGCCTGAGGACAGGAAAAACTTGGCAGGGGGTTACTCCTTACTCCAACCTAAGGGTTTGCTCTTAGCTTGGGCTGGAGATGCAGAGGGAAGGCCTGAGGGGTGCCTGTCTCCTTCACACCCAGGACAGAGTCCCCAAGCTTGGCCTGGCCCACAAGCCTGCAGCACCTGGCCAGTCTGGCCTGGCATCTGGCTTCCCTGTCTCCATTCCAGCTCTCTGTCCTGGATTCTGGGCTAGTTGTGTGGCCTCTGCTGGAGCCTCTTGGCCCCCATGGTGGCTGCCTACTGTATCACCTTGCGCCTCGCCTATGTCTGGTGTCCGAGGCTGATGTCCACACAGGCCTGCATGCTGTCTGTCTGCATAATCCACTGGGGTGGAGCCCGGCTCTGTGGTCACTGTGTGTCTTCAGCATCCAGAATAGCCAATACATGTAGCAGGGGCAAAAGGAGACAGCAGGACAGCCAGAGGTCTTGGTCCTGGGGCTCCTTCCTGCCCAGAGGCTGCCCCTGGCCACATCTTTAGCAGCCACTGGGGGTGAATGGAGAGGTCAGAGGTGTTGGGGGCTGGGATCCAGTTTCAGTTCCAGCATCCAGGGTGGACAGTGCTGGGCCCAGAAGACTTCAGAGGACCAGAGGAAGAGGTGGGGACAGCTGGTGGAGCTACGATCTATGACTAGCGCCCTACCTGGGGTGAACCATTCACCCTAGAGGGGCTCAGGACTGTCAGGGCCAGCTCAGGGCTCCATAGCACTACCTTCCATTGGAGGGGCCCAAGTAGGGTCTTGGCCAGGGACCGGGCTTGAGTCTGTATTTTGGCGCAGGAGGTCGGCAGGATTCCAGCTAAAGCACCCAGGTGCACTTGAAGCAGTTTGTCCTGTTTTTCTTTTATTTGCAGTTTCCCGAGACAGAACAAAATAAGAATATTTTTTGTACACTTACAAGGCTCAGAAAGAAAAGACAATGAAACTCAGCAAAAAGAGAGAGGAGGGGAGGCCAGCCAGCACCGTGGGCAGCCGACCCCTTGCAGCGCTGGCCAGCGGCCGCCGCCACCACACCGCGGACACCTAGCTAGCAGAGCAGTGTGGCTTGCTCTTTAGGGGTCATGCAAAAGAATTATCCCCCAGAAAAAAAATCCCCAAATTATCCCAGACAGGCAGCTCCGTGGAGGTGACAAGGTGAGAGGGAGAGGAAGGGAGGAGGCCCCAGGACGCCAGGGTGGCTGGCCGCTGGGCCACGCGCTGTCCGTGGTGAGCCCTGCCGCTGTCCCATGGCCCCGGGAGCCACTGGTGCGGAGCCCGGCAGATGTTTACCCTGTGTTCATGGATGGGGACAGCTGTCCTGGGCACAGCGTGGACGGAAGATGGTGTCCACTCTGAGTGTTCATCGGTGGACAGTCCCCTTGGAGTTTAGGATCCTGTGTCCTGTTCCCCATTCTGTGCCCCTCCCTTGGCTTGATTTGTAGGGGAAGATAAAGAAAATTCTTGTTGAAAACGATGTGAATTGAAAGTGGGCAGGCACTGGGGCAGGAGCCCCTGACCCTCTGCAGTCAGGGCTTCTGACCACCCCCACCCAACCTGGCTTCAGACCCACCCTGCAGTCCCACCATGCTCGGGCTTGCCCTGTCCCTGAGCTCCCCCATGGTACACACCATCACAAGGGGCCAGGGACCCACCGCCTCGAACCCAGGCAGCCGACGCTCAGGAGCACAGGGCTGGACCCTGCCCTCCATCCGCTGGTGTCTTGGGCCCTGTGCCCACCTGTTTCTGTCCCCAGCCCGCCTTATTGACATAGCTGCATCCCTGGCCCACCTAGAAGGTGCCCTCACACGCACTGCAGCCCACCAAGGCTCTGGCACACCTGACACTGCACGGGCAGCACTGCCCTCACACCTCCCATGTGCCCGAGGCTGGCTCCCACTGTAGCTTTTGCTCCCTTCTGCTCCCGGCCCAGATTCCAAAGGCACTCCCACTTCAGCAAACCCCTGCACGGACCCTCGTCTCAGCCCAGAAGCTGGGCAGCCACCACCTCTGACCCCGCTGTGCCACTTGGTGCACCGCCCAACCAAACCCCAAGCCTCAGGCTTCCCCAAACTCCATCAGCAGACAAATATGCCCAGACACAAAGCCTGGCCTCCCCTCCCAGCTTCAGTTGGGGGCTCAGGGACTTGAGCGAGGCCCGCAGTCCTTTGTCAAAAGTCTGCTCCCCCTTGCGGGGCGCAGAGAAGCCGAACAGGCTGGGGGAGGGCCGAGGGGCGGAAACAGGGTCGGGAGCTGCCAGTGCATCTGCTGCTGGCCAGCAGAGAAGGGACAGACACCTCACACAGGAGGGGGGCCAGCCCAGGCAGAGTCCTCTTGCCACAGCTGGCTGTGTTGGAGCTGTAGCCAGCAGTGCTGTCTCTTGCTCGGCGAGAGGCCCGAAGCTAAGCTGTGCCCCTCTGCACTTTACTCCCCCAGAAGGACCAGAGCTGGAGCCCTGGGTGTGTGGGGGCATCTCTGATGGCCTTGGGGACGGGACTCCAGTCTCCATACTCCCGGGAGTGAGGGGCTGGCCTGGGCTCTGCCGAAGGGTTGTCCGTGCTGGGTGTGTGGGGATACCGGGCACGGAAAACCCACACCTAGCCCTTCAGGGGATGAAAGGAAGGGAAGGGAAAGCAGGAACAACAGCAACTCTCAGGCACAACTAGCGGGAAAGGAGGCAGCCCAGCGGGCCCCCACAGCCCCTCCCAAGAGACAGCTGACAGTCACGACAGCCAGTGAGCACACCACGTGGAGCCCATGCGTTGGCAGGAGGATGCAGACACCTTAGGTGTGGGGTGTGTGCGTTACCTACAAACTAACACCGTTCAGCACGCGACGGGGGCCTGGCAGACAAGTTCATGTCCCAGCTGGTCCCCCAGAGGCCAGGAGCACAGACGGACACACGTGGAGCTTGGGTGGGGAGCGGCCCCACGAATGCCAGTGATTTTTACAGCTTTTTCCTTCCTTTAGTTTTTTTTTTGTTTTTTTTTTTTTTCATTTCATCTGATGTCAATTTTTTTTGTGGTTGTCGTCGTCATCTTGTTTTTTTTGTTTTTTTTTTTTGTTTTTTTTTAAACAAATCACATCTGGTCTTGTTTTTCTGCAGACACAGGCACCAGGGGAGGGAACGAGGCAGACACAAACATGCGACAGGCAGGCCGTGTGCCCGAGGGCAGTCGGGCTCCAAACACCAACTCTGTCCGGCGAAACCAGGGCGCAGCTCTGAAATGGGGCGGGTGGGTAAGCTCCTCAGCAGCCCCCTCTCCCGTCCACCCCCAGGCTCTGCTGTCTGCCACGTGGCACTGCAGAGAGGGTTAAAGTCCAGAAAAGGGCCCACTCGGGAGAGGGGTTCAAGGTGCCCAACCCAATTACTACTATCCCTGTAAAACTGGGCTCTGGGCTCTGGGCCCGCTGCACCCGCCACCTGGGGAACTCCCATCTGGGGCTCTAACAGTCCTCACAAACAGGGCATGGTACCCAGGACTGTGCTGCCCGGGGCCCATCCACCTGCAACCCACCCAGCTCTGGCCAGTGTGGACTGCTCAGGCCCTCATCAGCTCCCCAGTCCTCTGGGGAGGCCTGCCACACCCAGCCTGCCGTGGTCCCTAATTTGACATCATTCCTGTGGCCTCACCAGGAAAGCTCAGGGACTTCCCAGGCATGGGCTCTGCCACAGGCCCCACTGCTCCCCATCGCCTCCCCAGGCTGCAGCCACTCACACCACCGCCACCCCTCTGCCCTGGCTGTCACTTAGCACAGAGCACTCACCTTCACTGCAGCGGGGCCACAGGCGCGCCCGAGCAGTGGAAGTGCACGTTCTGCCACTTGCCGTCACGGCGGTGCCACACGCGGGTCTCCTCAGACTGGCTGGTGCGGGGCCGGCCCTGCCCGTCAATGTACTGCGTGAGCCGGATGTAAGCAATGCAGGCGGCGTCCTCTCCGATGACGTGCACGTGCGGGTTCAGGATGGTCGTGTGGATCGGCTTGCTGTTCTTGGCCAGCACTGTGGACAGCAGGTGGGGCGGGGGTCTCGGGTTACCGTGGCTGCCCTGGTGCCCGTCTTCCACCCCACCAGCCTAACCCTTTCCCTCTCTCAACTCCCCTTATTGGGGAGGCTCGGCTCTCCTGGGAGCAGCATGGGCCCCTCCAAGAGTGGGATTCTGGGGGCTGGGTATGGCCTCTGGCCGGGGAGAGGTGGCTGGCCAACCCTGGGCACAGAGGGGACAGGGCTTCCATAGGCAGCCACCATGCTGTCCCTGGGAGGGGCCAAGAGGCTCTCCTGGGGGCACCGCCCCCTCATGCCCACCCCGGCTCTCTCACTCACGGTTCTCGAAGTAGAATCTGTGGAAGTCCATCCCTTCAACCAGGTTGCCCAGTGCTTCAGGCTCAAACGAGGTCAGCCCTGGGTCACAGATTTTCCTGGGGGCCAAATCCAAGTGAGGAGGGGCCCCGTGGACCCCTGACTCTGAGCAGGCCCCCCCAAGGGTCCCACATCTTTGTCCTGCACAGCCCCCCCCCAGCCCCAGGGACTCACGCGTAGGCCTCAAAGTCACCGTTGTTGACGGCCTCGATGAGCTGCTCCGTGGTCTTAATGATCTCCTGCTTCCGGGCTGTGGGGAGACATGGCCAGGTCACCACTGGGCGCTGGCCCATTCCCCCCGGACCCCTCCACACAGCCCAGGGGAGGGCCTGGGGGAGTGCGAGCTGCATCCACGCCGTGTTCCTGCCGCTATTCGCAGAAGAGATCCTCTCGCCCGCCCCCACTCCATCACCAGTGGCTTCCTCATTTTCAAGTGCAACAGCTTCCATCTTATTTTTCTTAACTAAAGTATTTTTGAAGAACAGAAATATTCTATCCACATTACAAAATGCCTGGAAAATGCAGAAAGAGGAAAAAAATCCACCCACAATCCACTTGGAGGTCACCTCCTGGCCCCACGCGCTGTCCGCCGCAGTCTCGCTCCTGCCCTCCCGTGAGCCAGCCCCGGGGCCCACCAGGCCTGGCCCTGCGCTTCCCTGCAGCTCCCGGCCCCACCCTCCTCCCGAGCCTTGGGTTCTTAGTGCTTCCTTCACCCAGCAGCTCTGGTGAGGGGGCTACTGAGTGCAGGCACCAGGCGAGAAGGCAGAGACCTGCCTCAAAAAATGAGCCGTCAGCAAGGCCACGCGGAGGCTGGGGAGGAGGAAGCAGCAGGGGGCGGCCAGGTGCGGCGCAGGCTGCAGGGTTCCCCGGAGCGATGACCAGGGCTGTCCCCGCAGCAGGAAGAGTGAGCGTGGTCTCTTGTTCCCCGCTTTTCTCATAGGAGCCGCATCCTGCTGGCTCCACCTGCTTACAGTCCGGGGCCCACATGCTACCCCTGCAGACACCCCTGTTGCCCCGCACCCCCATGCCCAGGCTTCTCCTGGGCGCCTGCCTGCGGCTCCTGCCTGCTCCCCTCGGATTCCAACAGGCCCCCCAGCCATGCTGGTCCTCACTGGCCTCCGGGGCGCTCACTGGCAGCCTGCATTGCTGCCTTAACTACAGCTTATTTTCATTGTAAAAGATTTTAAACGTATGGAAGATGTGGAGAGAATAATAGAACCCACATTCTACGGATTCAAATCTTAACATTTTCCTATTTGCTTTAGACGCATTTTTAAAGAAATAAAGCACCGCACATGTAGTTTGAAGATGCCTGTGTTCTCCTCAATCTTGCCTCACTCTCTTCAGGCAGAACTACTGTACTGAGTGAGGTCCCTAGCCATATCTGCGAGGATATATACGCAGGCACGCACATACATGCACACTCACACACAGAACACACATGCACACGCACACTCACCTATACACACGAGTAACAGTGGTTTCTCAAAGTAATTCGTCCATGGAAAAAACTCAAACCCTCAGATGCACCGAAAGCGGGTTCCTGGGAACTCTCCCTGTGGGGGAAGTCTCTGCACTCCCAGCACTGTGCTCTGTGACCCTCAGGCCGCACATGGGACACCTGCCCTCAAACAGCTGCCCGCCCTGCAGGACACCATTTTCACCAAGAAGGCAGGCCCTGTGGTGACATTTCCACTCTTCAGCTGTGATTGCTGCCTCCAACGGCTACGTACATGCGACCTGTCCGTGGTCTAAATTCCCAGAGGAGGGAATTCTTTTTTTTTTTTTTTTTTTTTTTGAGATGGAGTCTCACTCTGTCACCTGGGCTGGAGTGCCAGTGGCATGATCTCGGCTCGCTGCAGTCTCCGACTCCCAGGTTCGAGCAATTCTCCTGCCTCAGCCTCCCGAGTAGCTGGAACTACAGGTGCACACTACCACACCCAGCTAATTTTTTTTGTGTGTGTATTTTTAGTGGAGATGAGGTTTCGCCATGTTGGCCAGGCTGGTCTCAAACTCCTGACCTCAAGTGATCTGCCCACCTTGGCCTCCCAAAGTGCTGGGATTACAGGCGTGAGCCACTGTGCCCAGCCAGAAGAGGGAATTCTAAGCACGCCCTGTGGTGGGGTTGCCTTTATCTCTCCCGCCAGGCCTCTGGGAGCTCACCCCACCAGGGAGCCCACCTGGCAGGTGGACTGAGTCCACAAAGGAGGTGCCACATGACCAGGTGTGCTCATGCATGTGTGTGGGGTGCTGCCTGGGAACACCTGTGCTGCACCTGTCTGCTCTGGGGCCTCATGTCCCCTGCTGCACAGTGACAGCAGGAGGAGCCCGATGGCACCTGAGGAGTGGGGTGCACACATGTTCATGTATGTGATCACATGCATGTGTGTACACGTGATTGTGCATTTATGTGCATGTATGGAAACATGCACATGAGCAGGACGGTGTGCGTGTGAATGTGTATAGATGAAGCTCATACATATGCATGAGCACCTGTGTGTGCATGTGTGTGTTCAGTGCCTGTGAGTGTGCACGTGTCGTGTGTGTCTGTGTTGTGTGGCGTGGGCACATGTGCACTCGTGGGTTGTCCCTATCTGGAAAGGCCCTTGCTCCTGACCCAGCTGTACTTCTGCTGCCAGCCTGTCTCCCTTTCTTGCCTAACTTTCATCTAGACCATGTCATGGATGGTCCTCAGGGCAGTCTTGCTACACAAGCCCAGTTCCCACCCACGTGGTGGACCCTGGAAAGCTGGCCTCTAGGAAGGTGGGCTGCAGGATCCAGAAGCCCCTTCCCCTCCAGTTCCTGCTGCAGCCACCACGAGTCCCTTTCCTGCCCCATTCCACCTGCCCAGCTCTAGGAAGGCACAGGGCTCTGTCCTAACACATGCTGTGGCTGTTCCTGTCCTTGCCCCTGGGCCCCAGGACAGTAGCATATGACACTTGAAGGCCCGCCCCCACCCCAGCTGCTACATTCCTGCCTCCTCTCCACCCTCTGCCTGGCACCTGCCTCTCCCCTGCCTCATGCCCCCACTTTCACCTGTCCTTTCCTGGAGGTGGCCCCAAGCTTCAGGTCTGACCTCTCTTCCACCTGTAGCCAGTCCTTCCAGCAGCCCCCAAGCCAGGCCCCACTAGGCTGCCTGGCTCTGCCCTCCTTGCATCAAGAGATAAGTCTGGTGTCCACATGTCCCAAACACCTCCTGTCACTTAGTTAACCCCCCTTTCTAATGTACAGAGAGAGCTGCCCCTCCCACTCCACAGGGGTTCTCAGGTGCACAGCAGCAGGCAGCTGGAATGGAGAAAATAATGACATTATCTCATTTGGTTTCCAGTCTGCTTTGGTTCTATAGTCACCTTACACTAATGGTAAGTGAAACTAATCTTCCGTTTAATGAAGTAATATGCAGTGCTTTTAAACAAATTGTAATTAAATGGGAGTTGATGGGAAGAGAAGTGTAAAGTAAACAGAAGGGAGATGCATGGTCAGAGTTCCAATCAAGAGTGAAGTATGGGAAGCAGGTCCATTGTGAGATCTACCCATCCATTCCACAAATGGGAAGCCTAGGCTGCCCCTGCCCTGCGGAATGGCGCTGCCCAGACCCCAGCTCGACCCAGCCCCCACTCTGCCTCCCCACATAGCACATGGGAGCTTTTGTGTCTTTGATATCTGGGCCCCTGAAGAAGGGCATGATCCCTGATGGAGAGAAGGGAGGGGGGCCCAACATGAAGGGGTGCCCGGGTGGGGAAACCTGCTGGCTGAGGACAAGCTGTCCTGGCAGTTCCAGGGACAAAGGGGAGGTGGTGGGCAGGGTCTGGGCTTGGAGGGGTCTGCATGAGCCAAGAGCCTCTGCAAGTCAGGCCTTCCAGGTGCCCCGACATGAACAGGAGCCTTTGCATTGCCTGTGGCTCTCTTGGGGTGAGGCGACAGGTCCAGGCAGGCCTAATGCGTCCAGGTGGGGTCAGAGCAGGTTCTCATCCTGGCCTGGACTCCTGGGACCCCGGGCTGGCCCCAACCCCATCTCTCAGAGCCAGAGGTGGCTGCGGGAGGGAGGGCAGCTGCCCGGGGATCAGGCTGGATTGTGTATAATCCGCGATTAGAGAGCGTGGGTGGGGAGGAGACGGGGCCTAAGGCAGGCCGTGGGCACCTGCCCTATTTACACAGCTGGTGGGTGCCTTCTGGAGAAAGGAGGTGGAAAGGAGGGAGAAAGCTGGCCACCTGCCGCCTGGGCCCAGGTGCCCTCAGGGCAGTACCCAGACTCTTCCGTTCCCTGAGTTCCCGGAACATCTCACCCACCCCTCCCAGCCCTGCCCAGCCCCTCCCAGGAGGGCCACATGAATCTCCATCCTGCCCTGCTCACAGCTCCTTCCTGCAGCCCCCACCTCCCCAGCCAAGCTCAGGAAAGACTCTGGAGGGGCAGGTCTGTGCTGTGGCCCCTGAAGGTGAGCCTGGACACCGAGCCCCGAGCTGGCCACTCCACACCCACCCTGGGCCCTGTCCTCGGAGGACTCACCCCAGATACTGCACAGACCTTGAAGGCAGGCTGCAGCCCTGGGCTAGGGTCATGCCAACCTGATGGGGTGACCTTCCAGGCAGGCTCCTTTGGGCACACCCCTCCACTTCTGCAAGGGCAGCAAGTCCCTTAAAATCAGATGAGCTGCTGTAGAAGTGGCAGGTGTGGGGGGTTCTGACCACTCCCAGAGGCTCTGCTGTGCACCCATCCCAGCTGCACGGCGGGCCCTCCCCATGCCTCGCTCCTTGAGTTCTGGTCGCCGCCCAGGCCCCCCCGACCCTATCACTATCAAGAACCTGGCCTCTCCCCTCAGCTGCTTGCCTCTGATCCCCTCAGTCAACCCCCGCTGGGGGTCCTCAGCCGACCACATAAGCTCTGGGGGTGAGTGCCCCTCCAGGGGCTGCCCCCTGCCCTCTCGGGCACCCAGGGTGGATCCAGTGCCCCTTTCAGCCTGCAGCCTGCATCCCCCTCCTCAGGCCGCTGCTCCTGTGGGTTCACTCTCCCCACACCCCTCTGCCCCGGCCACCTGCAGAGGGGATGGGGGCACGCAGACCCCACCTGTCCCTCAAGTACTTACCTAGCCACTGCCCTGCCATGCCGAGCCCTTGGCCCAGCAGCCTCTTCTCTAAGAGCATCTCCACACCACCCCCAGCCTGGTGTCTCCCCACAGGTGGGGGTGGCAGCAGCCCTGGGATGTCATCCATCCCTGTAAGTGATACTGCGGGTAGTCGGCAGACAGACGAGGAGGTGGCCCAGCCTGGCTCCTCCCTGGCCAGGGAAGCTGCCCAGCCTGTGCTTCCTGTCCCGCCCGCTCTGTTTCAGCCTGGCCCCAGCTGCCCCCCAGATCTGCGCCTCCTGCTCCCCACCTGCTCCCTGCTGTCTGGACTTGGGCAGCTCTAATGCTAGAGCGTCTCAGGCCAGGACTGACACTTTTCTGTCCCTGCCCAGTAGGTCCACCTTGACCCAAGCCAGCAGCTCCTGGCGTGCTAGCCCTTGCCACACACACGGACCCTTTGCCACCCATTCCCCTCCCATCAGGAGAAAGCTGTGGAGAGAGTGCTGGGGTCGGTGACAAACCTGCTCTTTCAGACACTCTTCCTATACACGTGTCATACACACTTCATAACCATAAACTCCATTTTCTGAGACCCAATGGCACCTTCATGTGCTTCAAAGCAATTCCCTGGGACCCAGCAGAGGGATCCTGTGCCCCTGCCCTCCCCCGCAAGCTGGCCCTTCCCAGAGCACCACTGCCAGGCTCGCACACCCCGAGCCCCTCCGGGCAGCCGCTGCCAGGGCCACTCAAGGTGCTACTTACACGGGGTGGGCAGGGGGCCAGGGATAGTCGGAGATGGGCAGGGCAGGGGCCCCACTGGCGAGGGGCCCTCGGCTTCTGGGGTCCCTGAGCCCCTCCTCACAGAGTTCAGGATGTCAGAGATCCTGGGGGCTAGGGCGGAACAGACGAGACGTGAACACAAGGCAGGCACAGGGGCACGCAGGAGAGAAACCATGGGCAGACAGCCAAGCCAGAGACTGAGGGGCACAGAGGCAGACGTGGGGGATGGGGCATGAGGGGACAGAGGGGAGGGAGGGAGGATAGGGGTGTGTGGGGGGAAGATGGTGGACTTGGGCCGACAGAGGGGATATAGGGGACAGAAGGGGCTGTGGGGGACAGATGGGAGCTTGGGGGACAGAGAGGGAAATGGGAAATGGAGGAGACGTGGGGGACAGGGGGTGTACGGGATGGGGGGGCAAGAGGGGACCAAGGTGGGTGTGGGGGACAGAGGGGTGTGGGGGACAGAAGGGGTCATGGGGGATGGGGTGCGTGAGGGGACCAAGGTGGGTGTGGGCAGAGAGTGTCAGGGGATGTGGAGGACAGAGGGTATGTGGGGACAGAGAGGTGTGGGGACAGGAGAGGGTGAGGGGACAAAGGGGTGTGGGGACAAAGGATGGGGGGAAAGATACTGGGGGACAAAGGAGGGTGTGGGGGACAGAGGGGGATGTGGGGACAGAGGAGGGTGTAGGGGACAGAGGAGGGTATGGGGGACAGAGGGGAGGGGAAACAGAGGGGTGGGACAGAAGAGATGTGGGGGGACAGAAAGGGTCTGGTGGACAGAGTGTGGGGGACAGAAGGGGGTGTGGAAGATAGGTGAGTGTGGGGGACAGAGGGGGATGTGGGGGACAGAGGAGGGTGTGGGGGACAGAAGGGGGTGTGGGGGACAGAGGGAGAATGTGAGGGGCAGAGCAGAGTTTGGGGAGGAAAATGGAAATGAGGGAAAGAGGGGAATTTGGGGGACAGAGGGGTATGTAGGGATAGAAGGGGGACTTAGGGGGACGTGGAGAGGTTGTAGGCTGACCAAGGGGGATATGGGGGGACAGAGGGAGACAGGGGGACAGTGTGGTGCGTGGAGAGGAGGCTGCAGGAGTGAAGGGCAGATGCTCTGGCTGTCGGGTGGCATGGGCTGAAGCTGCTGGGGGCAGAGGGCACCCTCCAGGGAGAGGCTGCTGGCCAGCAAGAAGCTGTCAGGTAAGTGGCCCTTGAGGAATGCTGGACGGGGTTACAGGGAGAGGTGGGAGTCATGGGCGTTACAGAGGAGGCCTGGCCTGGCCCCATGAGGACAGCCCAGGTCAGCGGAGGCCAGGCTTATGATTCTCCGTAATATCCCCTTGTTGGTGAGCTCCAGAGACCCTGGCTGGGGTTCCAGTTTTGGCACCTTCCTCAGCCCCCTAGACTGAGGAAGGGCGCTCAGGGGTTGGGGTCACATCAGGAACCAGGGTGGCCCTGAGTGCAGGCTCCTGGGCACCATAGGCAGGGCCCCTGGGTGGGTGTGGTCTGTGGGGCTGGGACAGTGATCAGCAGAGAGGGCCTAGGGGCATGGGGGGCCTCAGAGGGGCCAGGGTTGCCCAGGGCTGGGACAGACCCTTTTGAGAGGGGCCTGGGGCTGGACAGCGAGCGGGGAGTGGCAGTGGGAGCAGGAGCCGTGGAGGGGTCTGGGCCCCTGAGGAAGAAGCCAGGAGCTGCCCTGCTGGTTAGCGTGGGAGCCCACAGGAAGCCCCGCCAAGGCAGGACACCAGGCTGCGGCGCCGGGGCAGGGTAGCTGGGCCGTGCACGCAGGTGGGAAGCTGCTGAGCGCCGGCCATTCGCAGGGAGCTGTCCGGCAGCAGAGGCGGCAGGCCTGGGGGCCACTACTTACACGGGGAGGGCAGGGGGCCTAGGAGAGCCGGAGACAGGCAGGGCGGGGGCCCCGCTGAGAGGGGGCCCTCGGCTTCTGGGGTTCCTGAGCCCCTTCTCACAGAGTTCAGGATGTCAGAGATCCTGGGGGCTGGGTGGAACAGATGAGACGTGAACATGAGGCAGACAGACATACCAGGCGGTGGCAAGGTGGAGGAGGCCAGTGGGAGGGGTCCCATGTTCTAGACTCCTCGGGCCCTGGGGTCAGGCCCTGAATCAGAGCCTGCCTCAATAGCAAGGAGAACCCCCGCCCGCAAGCTGATGTGGAGTGAGGCCTGCACCGACCCTAAAGACTGGAATTGAGGCCCAGGCCTCCGGGGCCTCCCATCCTGCCCAGTGGCCTTGAGCAGGAAAGTGGTCCAGGGCCCTCCTCACAAAGAGGTGGGGCTTGATGGGCTGGGGCCACCCTGGAAAGCCCCAGTGAGGGATTGTGGGGTGATGAGGCTGGAGCCAGGGTCCATGCTCAGCCTGCCCTTGGCTCTGGAGTGGCTCCTCTAGGGGGTTGCCAGCCCTCCAACATGACCCCCACAGCAGCAGGGCCCAGGCTACTTACATGGGGCTGGCAGGGGGCTAAAGGGAGCCGAAGATGGGCAGGGCAGGGGCCCCTCAGCTTCTGGGGCTCCCGAGCCCCTCCTCACTGAGCTCAGGATGTCGGGGACCCTGGGGGCTGAGGCGGAACAGGTGAGGCAGGCAGGTGGGTGGGGCGCCCGCAGGAAAAGAAGGCAACTGGAGAAGGACAGGGGGAGGCCAGAAGGCAGGGAGGGGGTGACAGCTGGATACCTGGGGCTCCTGGGGCGGAGGTGGGGTGGCCACCCTATGGGGGTTCTGGGCCTGTGGTGGCCACAGCAGGTATGTGAAGGCTGAAAGGAGCCAACACGGGGCCGCTGCCAGAGTCAGAGGCAGCAGAGGCCAGGGCAGCACAGGCCGGTGCAGGCTGGCGCAGAGTCAGAGGCCACCCTGCCACCCTAGTGCTGTGACCACCCCTGGCCAGAGCCAGCAGAGGCCAGGCGCACGGAGAAGGAGTGACAGTCATCGTAGGGGCATGATGGCCACTGAGCCTGCCTGGACTCTGTATCAGCCTCAGGACAGCCTGGCAAGGCTTCTTTCTGCACCAGGTGGGGTGGAGGGTGTCTGCCGCCACCTCGAGAGGCTGCTCGGGCTCAGATCTGAGCCACAACTGCTGGCTTCTGGCTGTCTTCTCTTCTCCCCTGCAGGATCCAGGCTGGGTCCCCCTCCCAGGTCCCCTCCCTCACTGCTCAGCACCCCACCTGGCTGAGGGTGATGGCAGAACCTCTGGACAGCCTTCATGCTGTTGCCTTTGGGGCCTGTTCCAGACTGCAGGGGAATCACACAAAAACCCACTCTCCGGCATCCAGGGCCCAAAGTCCTGTGCTCACCTCTGCTCAGGGACAGCGTCATAGCTGGGTAGGGCGGGCAGGAGCAAGGCTATGCTTTGGACAGGTGAGAAGTTTTCTCCCCTAAACTGGCAGAGTGGCTGACCCTTTTGGGGCACCAGGGTAGCCCTGAGAACAGCGTAGCGCTTATTAGGTGACCGTGTGAGCGATGAGGGTCAGGAGGCCCCACATGGGTGGTCTGGAGGCGGCAGACTCCATGGAGCATGCCCCAGTGCCTTGTGCCCTGGGGGCCTCTTGGGGAACACACAAGACATTGGCCTGGGTGAGCAAGGGAGGGGGCCCTGGAATCTGTGGTGCAGAAGCCCACCGCAGGAGAACGCTCCTGGCTCAGCAAAGGCAAACACGGAAACACTCACCCAGCTGCCCAGCCACTTGGCAAGTGCATGCTGGACAGAAATGCAAGCTTAAGGAGCTTTAAGACAAGGACAGCATCTTGGAGCAAATTCTACCCATGGGCCTGTTTCCCCATGAGGGTCCTGGTGTGGAGAACCTGCCTCCGCGCAAAGCCGTGGCTTCCTCACTTGGATGCGGTGACTGAGACTACCCGGCTGCCGGTCGTCTCTGCCACGCTTCCCATCCTCTGGGCAGGCCTGACACCCAGGCTTGGAGCGGGATTGCAGCTACAGGGCCCCTGAGCCCCTCAACACATGCACAAACCAGGCGTCGCAGGACAGCTGACCCTGCCCAAGTCCCACCCACCTCAAAGAACAGCCCAGCAATGCCAAGGCCACTGGGGGGCAAGGACTCAAGTGCAGGTACCTTTAGCGTCTTCATCCTCTATGGTGGTGTTGGCACTGTCAGAAGACTCCTGAGGAAACACGGGAGGCAGCGGGTCAGGATGCGGCCAAGGATAGGTGGGACGTGGCTGAGGGCAGGTGGACAGGGCTGGGCCTGTGTCAGGACCAGCCCAGGCTCTGAAGCTGATGTCTGCCTCGGCTGCTTCCACGGGGCTTAAAGGCCAGGGGCTCAGGGGACAGGCCCTCTGGTGGCTGTAGGGCCTCAGCTCTGTGGACCTCATGTGGCAGTGACCGGAGAAGACACTCAGTTCTGTGCTGGTCCCTGGGAGGGCGCCCCTCACCAGGGCGCATTCTCACAGCAGCTGGCACAGGCCAGCACAGAGTCCGAGGCCGGCCCTGCCACCCTAGTGCTGTGGCCACCCTGCATCCCTGACACATGAGGGCTCCACTTCTCCCAGCAAGATGAGCCTGGCAGAGAGACTGGTATGCTCAGTCAACTCTTTAACAAGAGGGGAAAATGGGCTTTTTGAAATTCCAAGACATAAAACACAATGGGACTGGCTGGTTCCAATGAAGCAGCAGCCGGTGTCATCTAAAATACAGGGTGAGGCGTTCCCAGGAGCTCTGCAGATCCGCACAGGGCTCCAGGAACCTTGGCCTGGCCCCAGGCAGAGCACTCCTGTCGCCCACATTCCCTCAGGACACCTGCCCCTCCGGGACTGGATGTCCAGTCAGGCCCCGGCCTCACCTCTCAGGTGTCCTTAGAGGGCAGAGGTGGCCCCCGACTCTCCCACCCTGCTCCAGGGCTGCTGCCCTTCAAAAGACCATCCTCCAGGTCCGCAGGAGGCCTGCTCTGTTCCTCAGAGGAAACATCTTACAAAGTCTCTGGGGGACCGCCCCCTGGTCTGGACACTGCCTGGACACTGCTCAGAGGCCCTAGACCAGAACTATGGGTCTTTAGGTGCAGGGTCAGAGTTCACCACAGCCCAGAAGGTTGTTTAGGGGTCCTGCAGAGAGCATGACCCACCCCAGACACACACGGGTCCCAGGGGCACCCATCCCCAGCTGCCAGGTGGGGAGAACGCCCAGGCCCTGGTGCCTAGCACCATGGGTGCCCCTTGGACCCCCGGTCCCTGCCATGGAGAAAGATGTCTTCTGATGATGGGCTGGGTGGTGGCACTGGCCAGAAGGAAGTGGGGGTCCCCACAGAGGCACTCTGGGGGCTCTGTAAGGAGCCCAGGCCTAGGTGGGAGCTGGGCTGGGGGCCGTGTTGGGTGTAACGGTGCTGTTTTGGAAGTCCTGGAAACGGCTTGGCTGCTGGCCCCATCCCTCCCACCACCCCAGAGAGCCAGCCCCTTCCCTGGCCCCAGAGTGATGATGCCAATGTGATGGGAGCTGATGGCCAGAGCAGAGAGGGGAGCAGAGGAGGGAGGGTCTGCTCAGCAGGAAGCACTGGGGTCCGCGTGAGCGAGGTGGGGTGGAGGACAGCCAGGAGGGTCAAGGATGCAGCTCCTGAGATGCAGGCCCTGCTCCAGACCTCAGGAAGCCCTGCCGCCTGCGGTAGGTGGGACACGCGGAGCCCTGGTCTGAGAGTGTCGGCCACATGGGGACCGGGCGCAACTGTGCCAAGCACCTCCAGGGGCGCGCCTGAGGCCTAAGCCAGTCTGTCCTGTTGTTGCCCACGAAGATGGACTGGGGCCCTACCGTACTGCGGGGAGGGGCGGCCAGGGCCATGGGACATCTGCCCTCCACTCTGGCACAAATGCTGCCCCAGACCTCTCTCCTGGCCCGGAGCCTCCTGCCTGGGGAAAGCAGGAGGAGGAAAGGGGGGCAGTACCTTAATCCCGTCCACTGGGTTATGGATGACGGTGGTTTGAGGCTCCTACAGAAGAAGGAAGACACAGAGGAAGGAAAGAGAGGGAAAGTGAGAAGAGGAGGAAGCAGAGACCACCAGGAGGGGAACAGGGAGACAGAGGAGGTGTGGGTGGCCAGAGCCTGTGAGAAAGAAGTGCAGAGCAAGAGTAGGGGACAGGGATGGAGGCAGCGTGGAGCAGCTGGGGGAGGAGCCTGGGTCAGCCGGCAGGGATGGAATGGACAGGAGCTCTGTCCAGGCTGGCAGAGGTGCTGCTGTCCAGGGTGGGAGATGGACTGCGTGGGGCCCCGACAAGCTGCACAATGTGTGTGGGAGCCAGAGAAGCCAGGCTCGGTCTTGGGGGCTTCTCCCCACCCTTTACTGCCTGAACCCGTGCCCCAGCATGGGGGGGCACAGGTTTGAGGATGTCATAGGGGTGGGGGTGGCACATGGGATGGACAGGGTCCGAGATGGGGCTGGCTGTGAGGCTGGCATGTGGGCCGCCCTGGCCACTGGAAGGCCCTAGGTAGGCTGCACCAGGCCACCCTCCAGCCACAGCCTGGCTGCTCTGAGCAGCTCGCCCCTCCCAGGACCGCTCTCCTCTCCTGGGTCTCAGAGTGGCCATTTGGCAAACCCAGTATTCCCGTGGGCGGTCTGGGGCTGGCTCCCGAAGCCTGGCCTGGGGTTCTCAGGGGACACCAAGCTTGTTTCCAGCAAATTTGGGGACCTACGGGCCAGCAAGCCCCAAAGCTCTTAGGACAGCTGAGGGGACACAGCACAGTGCCCCAGCAGGAAGGCCGGCACCCACCAGCCACAACTTTACATCCTTGGGAGTACTGCTGTAGGGTTCACCTGTAGAAGCCCCCAGGGCAATGGGCACTGAGGGGCGCAGTCGGAGCGGAGCATGGTGGGGACCCCTCCCTTCCCCGGCAGGGAGCCCCTAAGTCCTGCCTCTCAGGCAGCCACAGAGCAGCACTGAGGGAACACAGACGTGACGGCAAGCCCCCTCCTTGGCTGCCACTGGCCTAGACACCTCTCTACTGCACCACTGTGGCCCCGTCTCCCCATGGGCTGTGGAATGTGCCACTATGGGCTGTTCCCCCTGCAGAGTCTGGCCCAGACCCTGGGAGTGGTCTGTGGGTCGGCCTGTTGAGGATGGTGGAGGGGCTGAGGGTGGGGTCCTGGTGGGGAGAGGGTGTCTTCGGCCTCACTGACTTCCTGAACACTCCTGGAGAGACATCCACAAGTCAACATGGGTGGGAGGCTGGGCCTCTCCCCTGCACCCCAACATCTGTGGGTCTCAGCCAGGGGCCCCCCAGAGCAGCCCTAAACCTGTCTGAATTGGAGCTCCCCACAAAAGTGGCCTCTTCTCTCCACTTCACCACTGGTGAGGGATGAGGGGCGGGGGCCATGCGAGTGCTGTCAGACAGGCCAGGCGGGGCCAGACCCCACCTTCACCGGGCCCCCTCTGACCAGCGGCAATCACACAGCCAAGGGCGTGGGAGGGGCTGAGAGGCAGAGTTGGAGGAGCTCAGTACCAGGGCGGCAGGAGGAAGCGTCCCTTTGGGGCTGGTGGCGGCTGCACTGTTTTTGGTGCTATTCGTCTGGGGCTGTGGAGAGAGGGAAGAGGAACCCTTAGGCGGGAGAAGCCCCTCACTCGCCATTCCCTGTCCCGTGTCTGTCAGGGCATGGGGGGAGGGGGACTCCAGAGCAGGAGCCCCAGGGAGTGGGGGTGAAGCTGCAGGCTCTGGGCTCCCCGGCACCCCAGGGCCCAGCTGGAGCCTCACCTTGACTCCGTCTGCTTTCTTGTTGAGTAAACTCTTAGCTGCTGCATGGGGAGGAAGAAGATATGGTGAGTGATGGGCCTGGGTCTCACTGCAGCGAACCCCCACCCCTTTGCCTGACCCCACTCTTTCCCCAGGAGCAAGCCCAGGGTCCTGAGGCAAGTGTGGTTCCAGCACCCAGGCTGGCTCTGAGCAGGTGGGGGGCCGTCCCGTCACCCCAGGACAGCCCTATCTCCAGCCTCCTCCATGACCCTGGGGCTCCTGCAAGCATCCAGATTTCTCTTCTGACCAGACCCAGAGATGCCTGTGGGTGCTGGTGAGCCCCCTTGGCTTCTGGGCCACATGCAAGCTCTTCTTAGAGGAAGGCAGGATGCCGCTTCCTCCCCGATGGGAACTCAGGACTAGCGGTGCCAGGTTGGGGTGGGGGCAGCTGAGCCAGCACCCCAGAGGTCATGGCCTCCCGGGCCCCGCCTTCCTGGGGTAGGGGTGGGTGGGCTGCAGCTGGCCGCCCACTCAGAGGGCCTGGTCCCAGCCCAGGCGCTCACCCTGCTCTCGGACCCCCATACCTTGGCACCCAGGCCTCAGAGCTCTGTCCCATGGGCCCCTCGGCTCAGGCACCAAGGGCAGCCCTGCTCACCCTCATTCCAAGCTGCCCAGCAGCCCTGGCCTTGGGGCTGCTTCTGTGCACTGACTGGGACCAGCACAGGCCTTTCTGCCCACAAGCCCCCAAGGATACTTGGTCCCAGCAGCGCGGCCCCAGCCTTACCCAGCACTCCCCCTCAGAGGTCAGAGGGGCCTGGCCCCAGCCCCCGGTGCCCACACCCTCCATGGCTGTTAGGATTTTAATTACAGAACTAAAAAATAAAAATAAATAAAAAATAAACCAAAAGAGGAAGTCAGCTTACCTTACAGAAAAGGAAAGGTGAGAAGGGGAGGGAGTGAGGAAGGAAGAGAGAGAGAGAAAACAAGATTTGTGTTGGTTCAGGCAGGGGCGCAAGACTGCGGGCCCAGGACTCACAGGTGACCTGTCCTGGACCACGCTCACCAAAAAGAGCCAGGGCCATGCGGCCAGCCGGTACAGCGGGGTTAGAGAGGCAGCCAGGCAGGAGCCAAGGGGATGACGACATGGGAAGTGTGGGGATGCTTGCCCCCGGGCCAAGCCGGGAAGGAAGGTGGCACAGCAACCCCCCACCCCTCCCCCACTGCCTGGCTCCAGGACCCTGGCTGGCCAAGCCGTGAAATTGGGTCCTCCTGCCTGGGGACCCCGTGCTGCCCATGCAGGCCTGGGTGGGGACAGACAGGCACGTTTCAACCTAGAACTGTAGTGCTTCTCAAATGAGATCCTCCCCCAACCCCAGCAGCAGCAGCAGCAGCAGAATCGCCCTGTACAGTCAGAAATGCAAATTCCCAGGCCCACCCTGCCCTCCTGAGCCAGAACTTCTGCAGGGCTGGACATCTGTTCCACAAGCCCTCCCAGTGGTTCTGACGCTGAGTGCTCCAGGTTGCCGTGGAGATCAGGAGGCTGCACCCCGCAGGGCACAGACAGGCCTGGGCCTGCTGCCTGCTGACCACCCCCTCCCTGTCCAGATGCCCAGTGCTGCCGCCTCCATGGCCCTGGCCCCTCCTGGGCTCTGTGGGGACTGGGGTCGTGCCTGAGCAGTGGCTACATGTGGCCCTGCGGACCCCATGTGCAGTGGGCACACAGTTTCTATTCGCAGTCTCCCCTTCCTCACAGATCTCTTAACTCTCAACAATTTTGTATCAAGCCCAGGAGTCCCTCCCAGGATACATGGAGAAGTAGAGGGGCCTCAGGCATCACTCTCCCGTCCCCAGACCTAAGGCCCCGCCTGGTGAAGCTGTGCACAGGGCCACTTCCCTGATGTCCCAAGGCAGCCCTGCCCAGTGAGTTCCCAGGACCAGAAATGCCGACTGCCCACTTCCCTACAGCACAGACTGAAAACTCTCCCCCTCGCTGCGGCTCAAATCTGCTTCCCTGTGGCTCAAATCTGCTTCCCTGTAACTTGCTGTGGAGGGAGAGTCCTGAAGACTCAGAACTCAGAGTTCCAGGACCCCCATAGCCCCCTCTCCTGTCTGTGCATCCCACCCTCTCAGCTCCCCTCCCATCTCCAGTACACACAACTCATCCCAGAAACACCTGTCCAGTGCCAGCCAGGCTGAGGCTGCAGCTGGGGGATCCTGTCCTTGCTGGTGACCAGCTGCCCGACACAGCTGGCGGACGGGCTCCTCCTAGGAGCTTGAGGAAGGAGGCATCCAGCCTCGCCTTGAGGACATTTGTCGTGGGGAGCTGAACAGGCAAGGAAGGGACCCAGTCCCCTCCAGAAACACACATTTCGAAAAGCTGTGGCCAATTGAAGCAGGCGGTTTCAGAAGGCTAGTTCTACCCCACCCCCGAGGGGACAGCCAGGCACGCAGCCTCCGCCAACCCAGCGGCACTTCCAGCCAGGCTCTGCATTGGAACCAGGGCCAGCGCGGCACCCTAGGGAGCAGCGGAACTGAGCTCTTTCCCAGGGCATGTCCTCAGAAGATTCCCACAGGAAAGGAGGCACCGCAGTTAGGCCCATCGGCGGGGATGACAGAGACCCCGGACAGTCCTTGGTACTAAGAGGGTTCCATTTAGATCCTTGAGTCTATCAAAACCCGCATTTCCAAACTGTGCTACTGGAGATGTACCACAGCAGCAGTGGGAAATAAAAAGACAGAAGTTCACAGTCCAGTGGGCAGCAAATGCCGCGTACAAACCAGCCCTCCTCAAAGGACTCAGGCCGATGCTGCCGTCAGAGCTCTGGGAAGCCCTGCAGCAGACGTCCCTGTTGTCTCAGTCAGTTCCCAAACATCCTTCCTTGTGAACCCACTTTTAAAACAATCGCTTGTGCACGCCTTGGGCGCAGTGTGGGGTGCATGGGCCTGGCCCTCCTGAGTGCATGGCTCCCGGCCAACCATTTTTTGGGAGGCTGCTCATTTCACATCTCTGCCTGGGACTAACTCCAGATTCACCACGGCCAGAATCTGATTCTCCAGATTCACCATTCATCTACACTAGCGTTCAAGGGCGCGGGAACTTCCTTTCTGTGTCTCAAGTTCAAAGCATGCGTTAGGTGCCGCAGGAGCCCAGGGTAGGCGGAGCAGTCACAGGCATCCCAGACACCTGGGCTGGGGGTTCTGCAGGCCTCTGTGGGACAAGGAGAGACCCTCTGCCCTCCATCCTGGGAAGGCCCTGCCCATTCCCGGGTCTCCAGGCCAGGGCAACTGCTGCCACCCTGCAGCTGGCTGAACACTGGGTCTCCTATGCCCTTACACCCGATCAATGCAGGAGAGACCAGAGGCCAAACTGAAGCACACTCGACAGACGGGGTCTCTCTGCGGGCTGAGGGGGCTATGCCACATGGGCTAGTACCAGACTCTGACCGGATGGTACCAGACTCAGCTGCCATTGGCAGAGAACTGAGCTCCATGCTCACTGCTGTGTGGTATGGCTGAGCTGGGCTGACGTAGCAGGATGGATGGTCCCGTCAGCCCCGCCTCTGCCTTGTCCCCCTAGCTGGTCACCCAGGACAGCCATGCTGGGCTCTGTCCACATGCACTGACCACCCTCTAGGACAGAGCTGCTCTCGGCGCCCAGGGTGGAGCCACACATGCAGGGCCTCATGCACCGTCGCCCCACGTTCACTTGCAGGCAGGCGGGCATTGCAGCGGGAGCCCCGGGCACAGGGCAGCGTAGAGGCAGCTGTCTCTCAGCACTGTCCCCTGGGCAGCAGCGCCTCCCCAGAAGCCACTAGCCTCACCCTTTTCTAATCACAGCCCCCTCCCGCCTGTGCTCTGGAAAGGCCCGTCAAATGGAGCAGACGCAGGAGGGCCCTCCCAGGGTGCTGCCTGCTAGACACGTCCACTGGGCTCATGGGAGGAGAACAGACTGCCCTCCCCAAGGACGGCCTGCGCCTCCCCAGGAGGAGGGTTCTCTGGCTGGGAAGGCCGGGCTGCTCACCCTGTGGGTCATGAGGAGGCCTGGGGAAGGCAGTCCCCAGCACCCTGGAACCTCTGCCCGGTCCCCAGCCCACGTTGGAGGCAACGACAGGGAACTTGGCAGCTCAGCCCAGGGAGGATCTGGGGTCACCCCTCTAGCCCTCTGTGTTCTGTGGCCAGGCGTTGTCAGCTTGGCCTGCCCTAAGCTCTCACCAGCCTTCAGCTCAGGCTGGAGCTGCAAGGAGGTCTTGGGGTCACCTAGCCCTCATGGGGTCTGCCCATGGTCACAAGCCAGCAGGTGGGCAGAAGCCAACTTGGGCCTCTGGGCTCTGGCCCCACACAGCCCAGAGGAGCAGGTGGGCAGTGGCGGCCTTTTCCCTCACAGGGTTTGGGGCCGGGGGAGGAGGACTTTGCAGAAACAACCCAAGAGGAAGCCTTGAAAGTCTCCTCAGGGTGCCTAAAACCCCCACCCGCTCCAGAGCGGCCTGTCCTGGGGGGATGCTCAGGGCAGACATGCACGTGTGGGACTCAGCAGCACAGACCACCGTCTCCATGCGGCCCCTGAGGGGCAGGGTGTGGGTCTGCCCCAAGGGCCTCTGCCTCTCTGGCTCTGCTCCTCAAGGCTCTCCTTTCAGGATTCAGACCCCCCAGCGGCAGGCCCAGTGGCTCCCTGTGGGACCCAGGCCATTCTTAATGGGGGTCTCCAGACCCCCAGACCTCAGGGGCCAGGACCAGAAGGGCTTGGTGTAGCCCAGAGGTCACCTAGCCCAGCCCCTCCTCTTACAGGCGAGGAGCCTTGGGGGCTGCCTCCCTGCCCTTGTGATGGGCTCTGCTGGGATGTGACCACACGGGAGCAGGGGCTCCCGGGGGCCTGGCGGCCTCTGGGGCGGCTCTGGAGCCTGGCCAGCGGCTGCGTGCAGCAGGGGGCTGCATGCTGGCAGGAGGGACGGGTGGGAGCGGGCGGGACGCTGGTCGAGACACATCTACCTTGTTCCACCAGCCCCATGGTGGTGCCGGAGGCCGCGGTGGACATTGTGGCCGGAGCGGTGGTCTGTCTGCCCACTGTTAGCACCGGGTTAGAGACGAGGGGAAGGGAGGGGTGGGCGGACACAGACGAGGGGTGGGCGAGGTAAGGGAAGAAAAGAGACAAAGGAAGCAGAAGAAGATTAGAGTTAAAGTTTAGGTGACAGATGGTTCCAGAATCCTTTGCTCAAGAGAGTGAAAACAAGATTGGACTGATTGACACGGAAAAGCATTTGCCTCCTTTCTCCTTAGAAAACCCCAGTGGGGGCTTCTCATGCCCGAAGGGTGTGGTGAGCACACAGCAGACAGGACAGTCCTATTAGTGTTGGTGTGACCGTGTGCACGCGTTCCCGGCAGTACAGCATCACAGCAAAAGTAACAGGATGGCGGGTGGGGGGCACCAGATGCAAATGGACAACGAGAGAGACGGATCACAGACGCTCGCACACGGAGTGTCGGACGACGGAGAAGCCACAGGCACAGCTTGTCCAGACCTGGGCTGCCGGCTCCACTCCGGGGCTAACGTCATGCCCCGGATGGGTCTGCCAGCGCCCTGGGCCTCAGGGGTCTATAACAGACCCCACCCCCCACCTGCCCCACCCCCCTGCCAAGAGAACTTGCTTCCCAACCACCCACCCTGAGCAGCTGGGACAAGAGGCTGCAGCTCATCCAGGACTCGGAATGAGGCCCCCGAGCCTCCCACATCACCCCGCATCCCTTCTGCCCACCTCCCGCACAAAACACAATGCTCAGAGCACTCAAAATGACAAGGAGGCCACACAGATGCCCGACAAACGCCTGGACAGACACACACGATGCTGTGAGCTCCAGTGGGGCAGCACAGACGCTCGTGTTCAGGGGGTGGAGGGACACAGACCCAGCACGAAGGTAATGGCCTCGGGGGGCTGGACCCTGTGGTATCACCCAAGGTGGGGGCCCAGCGGGGCCAAGTGGGCAGTGGGTCTCAGAGCTGAGGGCAGACGCCAAGGGCAGGCCTGCCGCAGAGGAGGAATGGAGAGGCTGGTGAGGAAGGAGGCGCTCTCCTGCGTAGGCCAGCAGGGAGGGGGGCAGCGCCTGTCTCCCTGGAGAAGAAAGGCTCACCTGAGAAATTCCGTGTGGCCAGCATGGTGGTGAGGATGGCTCCCTGGGGAGAGACACAGATAAAACCGGGGCTATCCCATGAGGGTTCCCTGCTGGCTTCTGGCCAGGATAAGACCCCTGTCCTCCTGCCCAGATGCTCAGCCTCATGGTCATGAGGCTGACATGACCTCAGCCTTCCAGAGAGGTAAGAGCTCCAGGAAGCCAGCAGCTGCACTGAGACAGATCACCTATTTCCAGAACTATACACACCCTGGGCCTAAACCTGTTGACCAACTACAGCTTCTAGCTGCTTCAAGACCCCTGAAGCCTCAGGGGTCACCAGAACAGCTGGTCACCACAGCAGCTCCTCTGGGGTCCAGCTCCCTGATAGCCCCTTCTTTTCCTGACAGGCTTAGACAGGGCAGCAGTCCTGGGGCTTCCGGGGAGAACTCCTCAGAGACCAGCAGAGGGCAGTCAGGCAACAAGTCCCCATCCCGGAACCCACAAGTAGAGGGACTGCCAGTGTGCAGTCGCCGGAGCCAGCCCTGGCCAAAGCAGGCAGGTCGGATACCCTACTTGGACCCACCTCCCTCCCCAAACTCCCCCAGCCCACCCAAGACCAGTGTGTGTGGCTCTGCTCTCCTTACCAAACCTGCCTAAGCTGGAAGCTTCGGACTTGCTTGTACTAAAGAGTGTGACTGCCAGAGGGTGCGTGTTGCCTGTAGAGCCCGGGTGAGGAGCCCACAGCGAGCGCTTCAGGACAGCTCCTTCAAGGGCTGCTAGGAGGTGGCACAGGCAACTAGGAGGGGCCACACCTGGCCCAGGGCCCCTCTGGACTCATTCCCAAGCTGGCCTGAGTTCACCTGATGCATCCAGTCTGGGACTTGCTAACAGTCAGTCTTGGGAGCAGCAGCAACCCCTAGGGCTGCCCAGACCCCTCCAAGGCCCCCCCGCTCCAGCCCAGAGGGACACAGAGAAGCATGGCCGTGCCTGGGACTAGGGGCCAGGGCCTCACCTTGAGCTTTCTCCTGGCATTGAACTTTTTCAGACACTCCACAGTCTCCTGTCTGTGCATCATGGATGCTACCGTGGAGCGTTGCTGTGGGGAAAGGGGTGGTCATATGGCAGCCAGGAGCCCGAGGCACAGGGGAGAGGCCAGGGTGGCAAGGCTTGCGGCACCCCAGGGTCCCCACATGCCAAGAGCCATTGGCCACCATTGCAGCAAGGGTTGTCTGTCCCCACCCGCCTGGGACTTCAAGACTCGTCTCTCCCTTGCCTCGCCCACTCTGCCCCTCATAGACAGGACTGCAGTTGGGAGGAAGGGATCACGTCTACCCTCTAATGCCCTCCAAGCCCCAGGCCGCACAAACGTGCTGGTGTGTCCCAAGCCAGAGGCCACAAGGAGCACCCAGGGGACCCAGGGGAGCTCTTGGATGTCAGGAACAGGACCCTCTTGGGGCCCTTGCCAGGGCAGTGGTCTGAGGCCACCTCCACCAGGAGCCCCCTCCCACCATGGGCACCAAGGGCGACTCACGCAGACCCACGGGTGCTTCAGGGCCTCATGGGCTGTGATGCGCTTGGCAGGGTTAATGGTCAGCATCTGGTTGATGAGGTTTTTGGCTTCAGGAGTGACGGTGTCCCACTCGGGGGACGGGAACTGCAGAAGGAAACAGTGCCCCAGCCGGGCCTGAAGCCCCCTCTTGGGCAGGGGCAAGAATTCTCCAAGGGGCTTCATCTCCAGCCACAAATCTGGGAGAGCAGGACCCAGGACCTGGCCACAGGTGGCTTCATCCCACTCCTAGCCTCTTCCCATGTTGCCCTCACCCAGCCACATCTGGAGGAAGGGAGCTCATCAGAGAGGGGCTGGTGCACTCACATCATAGGCACCAGCCTTGATCTGCTGGTACAGCTTGTGCTGGTCCTCGTCCCAGAAGGGTGGGTAGCCCACGAGCAGGATGTACAGGATCACCCCTGCGGATGGGGCCTGTGAGCACCGCAGCCACTTGCAGGGTGCCACTGTCCATGAAGCCCATGCCCTGCACCCTCACTGCCCAGCTCCTGTGGCCTTGGGAGGGCACTGGGGTCCCCAGCCTTCCTTTGCCCCCACCTGTGCAGCAGACACTGGGGTAGAAGGGCACAGCCAGCCCCTCGACCTCTGCCCCACACCCACACTATCACAGGGATGGGGGTGATGCCAAGCCCCTCTGCTGCTCCCCACCTCTGTGGGAGGAGACCCCTGCCCAAGGAGGTAGCCCTGCCCATGGCCCAACAGCCCCTGACCTCTCTTCTCCACTCCCATCCACCCACCACACTTCTGGACCAGACCTCTGCTGAGCACAGGCGAGCACTGGGGTGAGCCAGGCTCATGTTTGCAATTCTAATCTGGGTGGAAAAGGGGCTCCCGGCTGTGTGGGCAGACCCCTGCCAGGGCAGCTCAAAGGCAGGTCTGACACAGATAAACCCAGATGACAGCAGGACGTGCTGGTCACTGCACACTCCAGGATGTAGGTGGGAAGTCCTGAAACACCCGAGGCCCTGCCCCGCACCAACTCGGGCCAGGCCTCACCACATGCCCAGATGTCCACGGGCTTGCCATACGCCTCTTTGCGAAGGACCTCAGGGGACAGGTAGCCTGGTGTGCCAGCGAACCCTAGAGAGAGGGGAAGAGGCCACGAAGGGCTATCAGCATCACCTCCTGCCTTGCCGACTGCCAGCCAACACACCCTGCCCCTGGCACTCACCAAACCATGCCTGCTGGTCCCCCTGCACCTCGATAGCCAGGCCGAAGTCTGCCAGCTTCACTGCAGCCCCTTTGCACTTGCTGGCCAGGAGCAGGTTCTCCGGCTGCAGGGAGGTGACCGGCACAAGGGTGCACGTTGTTTAAACCCAGAGGTGTTATGCAGGATGGGGTGGGGGGTTACAAAACAGATAAAACAGTGGTTTGCAAGAGACAGGTGCACAGGTCGGAGCCCTGCCCCATGGTGTCTGTAGGGCATGGCTGAGCCTTCACCCCAGAGTCCCAGATGCTGAGCCTGCAACCCCACAGCCCCTCTGCCCCTGGGGACAGAGACACAGCAGCTCTGGCCTTTCAGAGGAAACTTGGCTTTCAGCCTGAGCTTGGATCCCCATACCCTGGAAGGGCGACCTGGTGGCAAGTTGGACCAAAACCTCCAGCTCGTCCTTACAAGCAAACTAAATGTTCCCCACAGCCCTGGGGCAGACCGTGCAGTGACTGGGGCTCCCGTGGCCCTCGGACTCCCACTGGCTGAGAGGCTGCAACAGCCCTCCCTCCCCTCCCTGTTTCCCACTCCTCAGAGACATGGGATGTTGGGGGCTGCTTGAGGGGAAGTTCAGGTATTTCCTGCTGAGATGGTGACCCCCAAAGGGCAAGGAGAAACTCCCAGGGGCCTCAGCACTAGAGGCAGCCCAGGACATCCACCCACCAAGTCCCCTGGCTCTGGTCATCCCCACTACATGGGGCAGGAAGGAGGCCCCTGCAATGACCCCCTGCCCGCTGGGTATCCACAGGTGGGGGGGGTTACTCAGGCCCTGACACAGGGAGCAGTGCCCTTGCTCAAGCCAGAAGGACATCTGCTCCCTATCCTGCAGCAGCGGCCAAGGAGGCTGCTGTCCCTGGACTGGGGACACTTGGCACTGAGGGCCTGAGGGGGTCCCATGGCCACTGCATCCCATGGGACCTTCCTGTCCCAGCTTTCAAACCCCATCGGGCTCTGGCCTACCCATCAGCCTCACCATCTCCCAGCGGTGGGGTCTCTCGGCTGCAGGCCTTCCTTGTCCCTGACCAGCAGGGGGCTCCCTGGGGCCCTCAGGTCCCCTTGGCCAGCCTCCCAGGCCACCCCTTCGCCCTGGTGAGTGTCCCGCTGTCCTGGCACTGCTTCCATCTGATGCACTACCCTCGGGATCACACTGCCGCTTGATGAGCCACCAAAAAAGACAAAACAGACCACTCCACCCACTTTTAACACTGGTTGTAAACCTCAGAGATCTTGAAATGTGAAAAAGTGGCCCCCAGAATGAATGACATATGCTATCCCCATGTGCAAAGACTGCCACAGCCCTGAGCTGTGAGCGCCCCTCAGCAGAAACCCAGAGCTTCCTCGAAAGCTCCAGCCACGCCCTACTGAGCAGGTGGGATGAGGCCATGTGCCCCCTTGACAAGGCAGCACTGGGGGCTTCTGTCCCCCACCTCCACCTCCTCGTCACCTTGGGGGTCCCAGCCTGCTGGGGCACACGCATCCCTGTCCACCGAGCACCAACCCACAGGCCACTGGACATGGTGATTTTGCCAACGTGAGTGGGTGGAGGTCCCAAGCTCCCCGTGCAGCCACATGGAGAAGTCAGACAGAGGAGGGGTCAGGGGCTGCATTTTTCCACGCAGCCCAGAGCAGACTTGCTGCATGTCCCCCCTCCCCAGAGGAAACAGACCAGCAGTTCTTCCGAAGAGAAGGAGCGTTAAGTGAACATGGACCGTAGGAAGCCCTGGGCAAGAAGGCCTGGAGGCTCCAGGGTAGCTCTGAGGCTGTGCCCACCCCTGCTAGGCCACCCAGTGATGCCCCACCCTGGCTCTTTTGCAGCTCCCTAGGATGACATTAACTGCCCTCTGCTCTCTGCCACCCTCCCCAGTGGGGTGACAGCAACCCTACTACTCTGCTGCTTCCTGGGCTGTCACGATCAAGACGGTGGATTTCTGTCCAGGAGAAAAGGACATCCTGTCCCCCTCAACAGGAGGTTGAGACAGCAAGAATTCTGTTTGTCTCCCAAATTGGGGAGGAGGTACCACTGACCTCCACTTCTATGCCTTGGCCCCAGAGTTAACCAGATAAATCATGGGGTCTGGTAACAAAATGTCTGTGACCCCTCACAGGAAAACCACTAAGTCCTAGCACCAACCCACGTGGCCCCGAGGGGAGCACCTGGGGGCCTCCCAGAGGCAACTGAGGCTGACTCAGATGAGACAAAGCAGGACATGCCTGGGATGCAGAGATGAGAAGGAGCAGGGGGCACAGTGGCGTGTAAAGGGTATAGGAGAGGGTCCTGGATCTGCTCTTTGTGTGACACTCTCCCCAGAGCAGCGCAAAGATCATCGATGGCCTAAGGAAAGGTGTGACCCCCATTCAGCATGAAAACCAATGGGGAGGTTGGTCTTAAATGCCATCAGGGTGATGGCCCCAGGGTCTGCACTGCTTGCCTGTCTACAGAGAAGCAGCAGGCTGAACCAAGCCTTGGGGAAGGTGGGGTTGAAGAAGGAGGAAAGGAGATTGGAAGGAAGGAAAGGGAGGGAGGAAGGGAGAGGAGGAGCAGAGAGACAGCTAAGCTTCTGAGAGGCCACCCTGTGACCTGGGGGGTGACCAATCTTCTTCTGAACAGAGCCTAGAACTGCTTTGCCCAGACCTGAGCTGGGGGCAGCAGAGACTTGAAGAAAGGGCTGGGAGGACTTGGCACACCCTGGCGAGTCCTGCTCTCACCACCCTGCTCCCAGCGGTGTCAGCCCTGTCACCCCTGTCCCCACCTGCCAGAGTGGAGTCTTGGCGGGGGCTCACAGTTAGACCCTGAGTGGACATTTGTTACTAGCTGATTTCTCTATCGCCCAGGCTGGAGTGCGGGGTAATAGGCTGATTTCTGAAGACTGACCCCTCCCAGCCCTGGAGGTCCGGAGGGTTAGGGAGGGCCATGTGCAGACCCCCCCAACACACAAGTGCACACACATGCACATGTACACACATGCCCAGACATGCACACACATGCATACATGCACACACATATGCATGCACACAAACATGCCCACACACGTACACACTTGTACACACATGCATACTCATGCATGCACACAGTCCCCACACATGTGCATGCACACATGCCATATGTATACACACATGCACACAGGCACACATACAGACATGCGACCACCCATGCAGACATATGCACTCACATCTGTAAGTGTGCACATACATGCACATCCCCACACAGGTGCAAGATGCACACACAAGCATGTATACATACATGTGCACACACACACAATGCCTCCACCCAGGCATGCACATATGTACACGTGAACCTCCATGTACACACGTATGCACATGCACACACATACTTCTATGCACATGACACATGCACACTTACATACAGGTGCACACACATAAGCATGCACACATGCCTCTAGACATGCATGCACATATGCACACCCTCCACACAGGACGTGCACACACATACCCATGCACATGCATGCACACACTCCTCCATGCATGCACACAAGGACACACACACACATATACCTCACCCCTCCAAGCTCCACAGTGCCCCACACTGTCCAGCCCCTCACACTTCCTTGTACACAGCATGCAGGTACAGACAACAGACACCTGGCACAGAGTGGGGTGGGAACTCACCTTGAGGTCTCTGTGGACGACCCCCATTTGGTGACAATGGAGAACAGCCTCCAGGATCTGCTGGATGCAGTGACTGTGGCAAACAGCAGGGGGGTTAGTGTGAGTGGCCCTGGGGAGCAGCAAGAGGAGGCACTGGGGACAGGGGCAATGGTGCTGTGTGGCCTGGGGGGACCAGGGGGACAAAGCGAGTCAAGGGGAGAGGAGATGCTGGCCAGGAGGGGCCTCTAGGCCTCCTTCCTCACCTCCAAGGCCAGCAACCCTGGCCCTGGCCCTGCTTTCCCCTCTGGGCCCGTATCTGCTCAGAGGGCACGGCCAGGCACACAGAAGTGACTTTCAAAGGAAACACCCCTGTCCCCAGGCTCCTGTTGGCCAAGCCTGACCCTAAGCTGGGCACCCTTAGGAGGGAGGCCAGGCTGAGTCTGTACCCTGCAAGACAGGCTGAGGTGAGCGGGCCGGGCAAGCGGGCTGGAAAACCAAGGCAGGGAAGGGCCAAGGCGGCTGGAGGTGGGGGCAGGGGGCTGCCCTGGTGTGTGAGAAAGCCCCAGGCACCAGGACCCTGCTCTGTGCTGGAGCAGAAATAATGTGCTAGGGCACGTTACTTCATTTTAATAAAAAGTGAAACCTGCCTGGGCGCGGTGGTTCATATCTGTAATCCCAGCACTTTGGGAGGCCAAGGCGGGCGGATCACCTGAGGTCAGGAGTTCAAGACCAGCCTGGCCAACATGGCGAAACCCCATCTCTACTAAAAATACAAAAATTAGCTGGGTGTGGTGGTGGGTGCCTGTAATCCCAGCTACTCAGGAGGCTAAGGAAGGGAGAATTGCTTGAACCCGGGAGGTGGAGGTTGCAGTGAGCCAAGATGGCGCCACTGCACTCCAGCCTGGGCGACAGAGGGAGACTCCATCTCAAAAAGAAAAAAAAAAAAAAAGTGAAACCCAAGCTTCCACATCGGCTGGTGGCTGCTGTGTTGGGTGGCTCAGTTCCAGCAGCACTACTAGGGGCATCTAGCTCAGCTCCCAGGGATCTGAGGGGCTGGGCAGGGGGCTGTGTGTGCACAGCACTGAGCACATGGAGCTTCCCCTTCAACCCTTCCTCTCGTAGTCAGGGAGGGCTGTTGGCAGAAGTCCTGGGCCCTTCCAGGCCATGACTGGCTGGGAGGAGAGGTCCAAGCTGCTCTCAGGCCACCTCCCTGACACCTGTCCTAGAGCACATCAGACCCAGGGCCACGGAGCCCCTGCACACACCGAGAGCCTGTGGCTTGAATCTGCTTCTGCCCAGGTGCCCCTGGAGCCCAACACAAGCCCTTCCCCAGGGACAGCTCCTCAATGCAGGGTGATAGCCACCACCTCCGAGGCTGCCCTGCTGGGCCTGGAGGCATTTGCCACAGGCTGCCGATGCCCACCTGCCTGGGGTCTCAGTCACCGCCCCACTGGGCAGGGTCAAGGGAGGGACAGGAAGACCCCCTCAAGACCCTTCTATCCCAGCCAGATCCTTGGGGACAGGAGGGTGACCAGGGTCAGCAAAATGAGTGGGCTTTGTTTTCCTAACAGCAAATACAGAGAGGACACAGGGGGCCAGCCCTCTTCCTCAAATAGCTCCCAGCCCTCCTGGTCCCATCTGTATAGCGTCAGCCATTGCATTAAAAAGTGAATCTGAGCTTCCTCCTGAAGAAATCCAGCCCTCAGAGTCCTAACGGGTGATGGACTCCTGAGGTGTGTGGGGTCAGGAGAAGCCAGGCCCAAACTCATGGGAGACAGCCCCTTGGTGGTGTCACTTCAATGTCACCAAGAGTGGGAGCCACAATCCTATCTCCATGCTCCATATGCCCTGGGGTGTCCCGCTTTCCCTCCTCCCCATGTGCCCTGGGGTGTCCTGCCCCTTTGTTGAAACATCCTCCCTTCTCCCTAGCCTACGCCTAGAGACTTCCTGGCCTCTCTTCTGCTCCTGCAACTCCCGTAGGGGGCTGTGTCCCTGAAGTCATCTCATGGCCAGCCACTATGAGGAGCATCTACTTCCCATGCTGCCCTCATCTGCCTGGACCACCCCCTCCTCCTTGTTCCCGAGGAGGCCAGCATCTGTTCCTTTGAATGGCCAACTGTGTCCTGGCAAGGCCTGTGAGCCTAAGCATGGCTGGCTGGCTGGGGTGGGGGCTTCCCTCTGGTGGGCCGACTCAGCCTCCCTACGGAACGGGAAGCCTGGGCAGTCGAGGGTAAGGCTGTGGGGTCAGATATCCACAGCCATCCAGATGGGTCCAGATGCAGAGTGAGCTCAGCGTGGCCCTCCCAGGGGCCAGCTCCTTCATGCACTGCTGCGTGGTGTGGACGGTAGCAGTGCTGGCCAGATCCTGTGGTCAGTATTGGCCCTGGTTTGTCCTGGGAAGGGCAGAGATCTTGGACTCCTCCTGTCCAACTGTGTGCACTTTCCCCCAGCCCATCCCCGTGGTCCATCACCTCCCTGATGGCTGGACTTTCCTCTGCCTTTGGGCACTCTCCTGGTGGAGTGATGTGTGCAGAGGTTGTGGTCACCAGGAAGTGCCACCTCCCTGGACACCAACAGGGGCTCGGCCTGCACCACATGCACCTCACAGACTACTACTGAGGGCGAGAGTTGAACCTTCCTCCTCGACCTTCTTTCAGCCTCAGACTTACTGAGTCCTGGCTGCAGCTCTGGCCACGCCCTGTATCCTCCTTCCTCCCCAGCTGTCATCGCCCCCTGACTCCACAGTTGGCTCACCCAGTCCTCCTCGGCCTCCCCTGCTGGTGGTGCAGGGCCCCAAACCAATGCCAGAGACCGGGACTATGGGGCCAGCATTGGGTCTGCACCTCTCCATGGTGTCCTTGAGGGTATGACGGGGACTTGGCACGTGTTGCTGAGATCAAGTCCGCCCGGTCCATTGTCACGCAGGCTCCAGGCCCTGCAATCGCATGCTCAGGATTGAGTTGGCTGAGCAAGCCAGGGGTCCCCAGAACAAGGCTGGGCCAGGCTGCACCCAGCAGGGTAGGTGGGATGGGACAACCACCTGGCCTGGGACAGCCCATTCAGGGCGGTCCCCTGCACTTTAGGGACCTGTCTTCATATTGCCCTTGTCCTGGTGCAATCTGAGACCACGGCCCTTGGAGGATGTGAGACTCACAGTCACACCATCTTGTCTGCCCTCACTTTCTGTGAACATCGCTGTCTTCTCTAGGAAGGGCCGACCCCCTCTAGGTTTGTTTTTGTTTTTTCATGTTTTGAACAGTTTAAGATGTCACTTTTGTGATTAGAATTGTTCCCAAGCAGCATTTGGGACATTACTCTCAGCCTGGGCTCTGATGTCCTCCCCCTCCACGGACAGTCAGCATTGCATCAAGTCCCTTCAGCCATCTTTCAGTAGCAACATTGCTTTTTTTTTTTTTTTGAGACAGAGTCTCGCTCTGTCACCCAGGCTGGAGCGCAGTGGCGCGATCTCGTCTCACTGCAATCTCCACCTCCCAGGTTCAAGCGATTCTCCTGCCTCAACCTCCAGAATAGCTGGGATTACAGGCATGCGCCGCCATGCCAGGCTAATTTTTATATTTTTAATAGAGACGGGGTTTCACCATGTTGGCCAAGATGTTCTCGATCTCCTGACCTTGTGATCTGTCCGCCTCGGCCTCCCAGAGTGCTGGGATTACAGGCATGAGCCACCGTGCCTGGCCACCACATTGCTTTTTAAGTTTTTTTTAAAAAAAATGGGTTCTAAATGTTTTGAACTTTGCTTTCCCTGTTTGAAGAAGACATGGGCACCCTTCAGTTTCCCCATAAACTCCAAAATAAGACCCTGCTTCCTCCTAAGAGGAATTTCCAGCTTTGTTCATTAGAAATGAGTTCAGAAAAGCAATGACTGGCGTGTTTCTTCTTGTTCCTTAGATGGGGCTCATCCAGAAATCCATCAGCTGCTCCACGGCAGCAGCTCTTGGCCCTTGGCAGGTACCAGGCAGGGCATTAGTACACTTGCCCTGGCTGCGTCTATGTGGTTCGGAAAGCACCTCCCTGCCTGGGTCTGGCCAGGAGGCCTCGACCCATCCTGTCCCGCGCCTGTCCTTCTTTACCTCTGTCTCAGCACAACCCTGGCTGTTCAGACATGGGGCTCCGCCCTGGGGGCAAGTCAAGCTCCCTCCTTTGCTACAGTCCTGCCCCGAGTTTGTGGCGATGCTTGTGGGGTAGGGGCCCACAGGGGCCTCTGTCAGACTCTCCATCAAGCTCCACTGCTTGAAGGCTGAAGCTCACGCACAGAGAGCAAAGCCGCCATGGCCCCAGGCAGGGCGCGAGGCTCCCCCAGAAAGAAAGGAGCCCAAGGCTGCTGAAGCCCGAGGAGGGGCCCCATGCTGAGGCTGTCGCGCCAGCAGGGCCAACCCAGGAGGGGCTCTCCAGGAGGCTCCTTCCCTCTCCATGTCCCCTCTCCCACTCAGCCTCCAAAATCACTGCCCGGATCCTGGCACTCTCTACAGGATGCAGGCCGTGTGCCCCCTCGCTCCCCACAGTCTGGCTATGGAATGCCCTCCATTTGAGCTCCAAACCCTCAATGGAGGCAGTGGAGTTTCTAAGAGAACATCTCTTCTGGCTGGTTCCAAGGGACCCCATACACCAGGGGTGCTCTCCGCATCGGGAGTCCTGTGAGAGGAGGTGGGGAGACCTGGGTCAGAGCAGGGAACACTACAGTTTGCTCTGGCAAAGGTTCCTGGGACCTGAACAGCCTGAGCATTTCCTGAGGACGCTAGAAATCCCTCACTTCTCCCTTCCTGAGCCTACCCTGAGGCTACTCCAGACCTCGCCAGGCCAGCTCTGCGGTCCCCTGGCCCACAGCAGAAAATCTGGGGTTCAAGCAGGTGGGACTCCTGCTGCCAGGCCAGGCATCCGAGGGCCCGCCACAGGGAGGGGCTCTGGGTGTGTGAGGGGTGCTGTGTGCCCATCAGAGACTCAGACTGAGGGGGGAGATGCTAAGCAAGAAGGCAAGGCTGCGCCTGTGGACTGGGCAGAGGGGCTGGCGCTGTGGAGGGAACTGGCCTGGTGTGATGAGGAAGCCACACGTGACCCCTTCACCCCCATGGCTGGAGCTGCCCCATTCCAGCCTCCACCTGGGGCGGCGAGGGGTGCAGCATTCTGGGCAGGCTGACTCTCAAGCTGACCCCCAGAGTGGGGGATAACAGGTTGTGTCTCCTTCCCCAAACCTGATGAGCACAAAGACTCCTAAACCACACAGGGGCCAAGACGGATCCACAGGAGCAGAGGGGGCTCTGGGGGCTGCAGTACATCAATAAGGAGGCAGAGGGAGCACAGGAGAGGGTGGGGCACAGGGGGACAGGGGAAAGGGCTGGAGGCGGCAGGTGAGGAGGAGGGTGGGAGTGAGAGGCCTGTGATGGGGCACAGGCAGGGGGTGGGGGTGGGCGAGGGTGAGGCTGTGGTCTAAGGCACTCCTGAGCCCTAGCTGTGGGGTCCGATCTGCTGATGGGAGGCTCTAGGAGGCCACATGCCCCCACCCTTGCCCAGCATCTGTCCACCCCTCAGGGCACTCCACCCACCCCAGGATCCCACCTGCCCCGGCAGGTGTCTGGATGGGCCACCAGGGACCCTTAAGTACACCTGGCCAGCAGGCAGGCAGCAGCACACTCTGTGACATATCTCATCCCAGAAGCTCAGAGCAGGGGGACAGGGCTCCGTTCCACTTTCTACTTTTCTTCTAAGTATAGTATAAAGGAAAACCTCGTCTTCCTCCACTCCAAGTGCACAGGCCTCTGCAGGCTGTTCTGCAAAGTCCCTCCTCAAGGATCCTTAGAAAAGAAGCCAGTGTCCCGAACCCCACAGAAGTCTGGGGCCAAGAGACTCGCCAGCTCTGTCCCTCTCCCTGCCTGGCTCTAGGGGAGGCCCAGTGGCACCAGAGCTGCTCACACTGCCCATCAGGAATGCGGGCCATGTCACGATGGACAGTTTCCTACTGGTGCAGAGGCAAGTCACATCAAACTACTTCTGCTACTTGAAAAAAATTCATTTTTCTGGATCAGAAATGTAATACACACTCATTTTAAAAAGTTTTTTTTTTTTTTTTGAGACAGAGTTTTGCTCTTGTTGCCCACCCAGGCTGGAGTGCAATGGCGCAATCTCAGCTCACCGCAACCTCCGCCTCCTGGGTTCAAGCGATTCTCCTGCCTCAGCCTCCCGAGTAGCTGGGATTACAGGCATGCGCCACCACGCCCGGCTAATTTTGTATTTTTAGTAGAGACAGGGTTTCTCCATGTTGGTCAGGTTGGCCTGGAACTCCCGACCTCAGGTGATCCGCCCACCTCGGCCTCCCAAAGTGTTGGAATTACAGGTGTGAGCCACCACGCACGGCCTAAAAAGAGTTTTTAAATAGACAAAGATACAAATTTAAAATCATCCACAATTTCACCACCTAGCGAGGTCCTCCGTTAGCCTTATTTATGTATTTATTTTTTGGAGACAGGGTCTTGCTCTGTCACCCAGGCTGGAGTGCAGTGGCATAATCTCGGCCCACTGCAACTTTGAACTCCTAGGCTCAAACCATCCTCCCACCTCAGCTTCCCAAGTAGCTGATGTGCATGTGTGCCACCATGCCTGGCTAATTTTTTCTAAGTTTTTGGTAGAGAGGGGATCTCATTATATTGCCCAGGCTAGTCTCAAACTCCTAGCCTCAAGCAATCCTCCTGTCTTGGCCTCCCAAAATGTTAGGATTACAGGTGTGAGATACCATGCCTGGCCTCAGGTGGTTTTTTTTTTTAAATACACATCTCTGTGGCAGAGCAGGGTGGGCAGAGCCCAGTGGGCAGGGAGTAACGCTGTCAGCTGTCCCTGAGGTGAGATGTACTGTTACGAGAGACATCCTTGTCAGGTGTCAGGATGGCATCTGGCCTGGGCCACAGCAGGCTACCAGTGGCCTATGCTTCCAGGGACAGGGCCCTGTCACCTCCCCAGCTGACATCTGCCATCCCTCAATCTGGTCTCCAGCAGCCGGGCCACAAACAGCCATCTCTGAGACCATCTGTCCCTCTTCATCCCCCCAGGGAGGGCTGGCCTTGTGGGAAGGGCTGCCTGAGGGTCTACAGGAAGCCCCACCTGGATGGAGCCCAAGTTCCTCCATTCCATCCTCACACTGGGAGGCCCATAGACCCAGGGCCAAGCCCTCTGAACAGGGCCTTGGGCGTGGAGGGGAGGTGGCCTCTTGGCTCTGCGCTGAGGTTACAAGCTTCCTTTGGCTTCATGCCTGTCAGTCTGGGGTGTGGGTGAGCAGGGATGCTCAGGACCAGACGTGGGTTAGAAAGAACAGCAGGAGTGGGTGAAGGAGGGATGGTGAGGCTATAAAGGAAGAGGGACAGGACAGTGTGAGGGCTCTGCACCCACCTGGCATCAGCCTCGCTGTAGTACTCTCTCGCCACAATGTCTTCAAAGAGCTCCCCACCAGTGACCCTATGGGAGAAGCATGAAGGGGTCACAGATTCTGGAGACCCCTGTCACACTGCACTGTCACCTCCATTACTACTACCACCACCATCACCACTATCATCATCACTCCCATCATCACTAATGTCACCATCACCAGCATCATCACAATCATCACCACCACCAACTACCATTATCACCAACCACCATCACTATCACTACCACCATCACCACCAACCAACATCACCATCGCTACCACTATCACCACCAACCAACATCACCATCACTACCACTATCACCAGCGTCATCACCACCATCACCACCACCACCAACTACCATCACCAACCACCATCACCACCACCACCACCACCACCATCACCAACACCACTACCATCATCATCACCATCACCACCATCATCACCATCATCACACCATCACCACCATCACCATCACCATCATCACCATCATCATCACCACCACCACCATCACCAGCACCACCACCTCCACCGCATTACCATCATCACTTGGGACTGACAGCTTACTAGTGCTTACTTATCTATAATGACATTTAACATTTCAGTCCTCACAACCACTCTATGACTTTGGCCACTATTATACTCCATTTTTATGGATGAGAAAACAAATTTCAAAGATTTGGTGACTTGCCCAGAGTGGGCAGCACAGGAGCTTTGTCTCAGAATCTCCATTGTTACACCCAGGCCTTATGACTCAAATTCCAAGTCTGAGAAGATCTGGTCTCCCCTCCTCAATACTCTCCCACCCCCACTTAGGGCCAGAGTGGTGGCCCTCACACAGGATCAGAGCCCAAAGACACGGTGGCTAAATCTGGCCTCCTTGGTGGCCTGGGGTCTTGAGGTGTTCAAGTCCCATCTCTAGCAGAAGAACAGAGATGACAGGCAGAAGGGAGGTCTCTGCCCACTCTCCTGTCCTGTGTCTCTACCCGGTGAGTAGTCATTGGGCCCTATGGTCAGGATAGACCCTGTGAGCAGAAGCCACAATCTGAAGGGCCTCAGGGAGCCAGGTAATGTGGGCATGGAACAAAAAGGTGGAGGGGCTGGATGCATGACAGGGGAGTAGGACGGAGCCCTCTGCAGGTCTGGCCAAGCCCCTCACACACTTAGCCTGCTTGAGTCTGCTGGTAGACTCCCCTAGAAGATCTCACCCCTGAGAAGGTTAGAGTCTCTGCTCCCACACCACTTCCTGTGACCCTATGTGTGGGGCAGGCCTGTGGGGTCCGAGCCCCTCCTCTGCCTCCGCACCCTCTTCCCCATCTCCCCGCCTGCTCCACTGCACTGCCCAGGCGCTGTGGCTTCTCTATTTGCCTGGCAGTTTTCCCCATTGGTTCTGGAAAGTAGGGCTTAGGTCTTCCTCATTTTTGGGCCCAGCACTTGGGGCTGGGCTGGTCCACGGCAGGGAAGACCCAGGGAGTGGGTCTGTTGAACATGTGACCTTGGCACATGTGGGTGCTCTCTCAGCACCAGAGAAAAAGAAAAGCGAGCATGTGTTGAATGTCGGCTCACCCCTGCTCCAGCTAAACGCATGCCCTGATGATCCCATTGAATCCCCTCAGAATCCTTCGAGCAATGTGAGGGTGAAATGCACTGGGAAGACACCCAAGTCCCTGGCACCTAGCAGGGCATTAAAGGACTGGGCATTCCCTTTCCTTTCCCCATTTTTCTGTCCAGGCTGGGGGCTGGGGGCAGGGGCTCTGCCTCTGTTGCCTGACTGGCTCTGCTGTTCTGTGTCCCCGACCAGCACCTAGCATGCGACCTGGAGCTCTGCTCACCCTCGCTCACTCCCCTGCATGCCTCTCCTCTCACTCCTCATGGGCCAGCACATTTCTACAGCCAATCAACCACCACACCGACCACAAGGAAACAAAACAGTGTTGACGGGGCCCTTCCCAGGGTCATCTGGCCGGGCTCCTGAGCTTGGCCTGTCCGTGTGAGGGGGTGTGTGTGCATATGCTCACATGTGTAGATGCCTGTGTGTGCCCTTGTGTACATGTATACTGGCTTGTGCATGGCTTGTGAGCACATGTGCATGTGTGTCTGCGTGTCTGTCTGTACCTATGTGTGCCCATGCGTGCACTCATGTTCATGTATATTGTTTTGCATGTGTGCATGTGTGCATGTGTGCCTGTGTGTGCCCTTGTGTACTGGTAGAGCAGTTTGTGCATGCGCACACATGTGTGCATGTGCATCAGTGTGCATGTTTGTACATATGTGTGCTTGTGTATACATGTGCATTGGGCAGGCAGGAGGATCAAAACCCACATCTAGCCCAGGCAAGGGCCTGGCATGCCCCAGTGTTGTGCTATAACTGTCTAGGTCTTGGCACACATTGAACACAGATTAGGCTCTGTAGACGCTGAGTCCAGGCACAGAACAGTGGCTAAAAGGCCTTAAGGTCTTGAGCCGGGGCTGCAGCCCAGAGTCCCTCCAAGGGGTGCCTCACTAGGGCTGACGTCAGGCCCTCTGGGGTGCTCTGTGTGCTCAGGAAGCTGCAGTTTGGGCTAGTGGGCACCTGGGACTCCCTGGCCAGGGCCATCTAGTGGTTCAGTTTCAGGGAAGGGAGTTTGCTCCTCCACCCACGTTGGGGAGTTTGGGAAACTCAATGCTGGCCCAGGAGGGACATAGTCTGGGAAGGCACACATATGACTCCATGGCCCCCTTTCCTTAGGCTGTGGGAGACACATGGCTGATTCTAGGCTTCAGCCATGGTGCCTATGGGAGCTTCTGTCCTCTGGGTGTGCAGGTGTGTGTGAGACCCTCTATTCCTAGGCCTAGTCCTCAAGCCCTGTGACATTCCCAAGCAAGGGGAGTGGGGATATCTGTCAATCCCCCAGAATCCACAGAGTCCCCAAACTACTATGGGGCCTCAGGGCCTCCTGAGGGCGATGCCAGCCAACTCCAGAAACTGCTGTCCCGGCCCTCTGCTGGCCTGGAGGCTGGCTGAGGCACAGGGGCCATGGAGGTGGGTGGGGAAGACATGGAGGGTCCTTCCTGACTCGCCAGCCAATCTCCTCTTCCCAGCCTGCCTCAGGGCCTCCACTGACACCTGCCTGGCATATGCTTGGCAAGGCGGGAGACATGAGAGTCTCTCAAATGGGCACACACACATGCACGAACACACCACCCTTTCTCCTCCTCAGCTCCTGTAACACATGCAGCCATCTGTTGGCCACCAAGGCCCCTGGACCGGACCACCCCCCACCCCACAGTCTCTCCATTTCCTGGGAAAAGAGGCTGGTGGAGGTGTGGTGGGGCACACAGGTGTGGCAGCAAGCCTGCCAGCTCCCCAGGGCCACTGGACAGACATTTCAGGACACAGCCTCAGCCAGGCAGTGGCAACTGTGTCCTGGGTCAGCCCCAGTCACCTGGCTGATGATTCGACTTGGTGTCTTGTGGGACATGCAGGGGAACCTGAGAGGTGGCCAAGCCCCTGCAGGGACAGTCTCAGCTTCTCTAGGCTGAGAACCTCACGTGGACAGAGGCCTCCTCAGGCCTACATGTGCCATGGCCTGACGTCTGTCACTTGAGGAAGGAGGAGCTGAGAGGGCAGCCCCCACGCAGGCGCGTCCTATCTCTGCTTGGCCTGCATGCTCACAGCAGCCATGGGGAGGGCCTGGGGGTAACCATGGCAATAGCACCAAGGCTGGGCTTCTCTGGCTGTGCGGCCGCCTGGAGGCCACAGGGGCAGGCTAAGGTCTATGGGCCCTTGCCCAGGTCAGGGTCCTGGAGCAGCACTGACTCACAGACAGCTAAATATAGCGCTGCTTAGCAGGAACTGTCAAAAGTGAGGGAGATGAGATCACTGCTTCTAAATCCGGCAGGAAGTGAGAGGCGGCAGCGGCCCCAGACACCTTCTCACTGAGCTACTGCACACATACTCATGAGACACTCACACATGCACATTCATGCAAACACACACATACACATGTATGCACACACATGCATACACTTGTGCCAGCGTACCCACATGCACACACCTCCACACGCTCACTCATACATTCACACAATACACATGCACATGTATGCACATCCCCACCCATATGGACCCTGATTTCATGTGCTCACGCACCCCCACGTGCAAACACCCACACACATGCATACATGTGCACATGATCACATTTCACAGCCACACTCATAAACACACACATGTGCACTCACGCCAGCCAGTGGTGCCCTAGTCCAGCTGGGATGAGGGCACCAAGGAAAGGAAGGTGAATGCAGCTGCTGACTGACTATCCCTCTGGGGTCCACCCACCCACTGCCTCCAGTGTGCCCTGTTCTGTGTGGAAGAGAAGGGGAGTCCAGGGTGTCAGTCCTGCCTCTGTGGGCCTCAGTAACCCTGGTGCAAAGCAAATGAGGAGAGGCGAGGGAAGCTAGGCCAGGCACAGCTTGGAGCAAGGGGACCAGCAGCAGAAGCACACTCAAGGGAGTGGCCAGCCCACGGGTAGGGACTATTCCCTGGGGCTGGGGAGGCTGAAGATCCCACCCTGAGCCAAGGCTGGGAGTGAGTGCGGCGAGAGTCCCCAGCTCTGGAACTTACAGATCGAAGACCAGGTAGTGGAAGCCCTCCTCGGAGATGCTGTCGTGGAGACGCACTGTGGGGACAGAGAAGCCATGAGGGTCTGGCAGTAGCCCAGGACAAACCCCCTGCCTGCCTCCATACCTGTCCAGGCACACCACCAGCTATGTAAGCCCTAGGGTTGCCCAGAGGATCAGGCTGGGTAGGGCCTGGGTGGGCAGGCCAGAGGGCAGGGCTGAGCAGAGTGCTTTGGGCCCTGAGGACCAGCTGGCCACCCAGCGAGCACCCACAGGGCCTCAGGGCAGTGCCACTGCCCTCAGCTGCCAGTGCCTCGCCCTCAGCTGCCAGTCTGGTCACCTGTCTCCTTCTGCCAGAGAGAGACCAGGCCCTTTTGGTCCCAGCCTGGGCGTCAGCTGCTCCCAAACACCATGGAGATTAACAGGAGGAGCTCACACCGCCAAACCGCAGAAAGGAGCTGCCGTGAAGCTCCACATGAGGAGAAGCTGGGACAAAAACCACCATTATTCACCTTGGGTCTTCCCAGGGCTGCCTTCCGCCTTCAGGCTCTGTGTCTCTGCTGTGTCCTGCCAGCACAGGCTGGCGGGCAGGGTCCCTGCCCAATGCAACATCATCCAAAGGTTTGGGCCCTGAGCTCCGATTCCAGAGCTGGCATGGTCAGCAGGATGGACCACCATCATTCCCTCCTTCCTCCTTGCACAACTTCCCATGACAATCTATGTGCAGCGTGCCTGGCCCTGGAACTCTGCCTGGCGCAGGGCAGGAGCTGGTCAGGATGTGATGAATGAACGAGCGGATGAAGAGGCGCGGGAACAGTGAGTGATTTCAGCACAAAGCAAGCAACCTCAAGGCCTGCTTTTCCTTGAGCTGGAGATGTGCCCTGTACTAAGCAGCAAATATTTTCTAGGAATGACTCATTTTGGACACTCTCCCACATGCCGATCCTGATGATTGCTAGAACAACGAGGACGACGACAGCCAACACGCTGGGGCTGTTCTAAGCACTTTGTGTGTGTTATTTCATTTAACCTTCCCAACCACCCCGAGAAGTTACAGATGAGGAAGCTGAAGCGCAGGGAGGTTAGGTAAGCAGCTGATAGTCACACAGCTCACAAAAGGCAGAATAGGGCTGTGGATTCAGCGGGCAGTCCGGCTTGAGGGCCTGCACTGCACCAGCCTTATTCTCTCCAGTCCTCAAGTCCTGGGAAGATGAACCTCTGAGGTGTGGCTCTCCTCTACCACTTGAGACTGGGCCACAGACGCTGAACGGGTAAGGCGTAGCCGCCTTCTCCTAGGTTCGCAGGCCCCTGGGCCTCAGGCACAAGCAGCCCCTTCCTCGCATGCTCCGGTGCTGTCCCAGTTTCTAACTGGCTGCCAGTGCCCTCCCTCCTCTGGCTCTGGTTCTCCCAGGGGCCCAGCCTGATAGCGTCCTTACATCCGGGAACTCCATGTGGTCTCTGGGGCCTACGCCTCATCTTGCAGATTCCTGGACTCCAGCAGCCCCATACCGATGGCTCTCCTTAGCCCCTAAACCTCAGGCAAAACGCCCTCCACCAAGGGCAGGCCAGGCCCCAGAAGCCTCCACAGAATCAGAAAATAAAGGGCAAGCCCAGCCCCTGCCACTTGCACTGGCTGTGTGACCTGGGGCAGGTTGCTCAGCCCATCTAAGCCTCAATCTGCCCCTCTGTGAAATAGGATAAATAGCACCTCTTCACGGGGTGGCCGTGAAGATCAATTATGTAACCTTTGTGGTGCTCTGAGACAGTGAGCACTAGGTAAACCACAGCTCTGTGACCATCACTGTCACCATCATCACCTGAGTGTGAAGAATCCCAGGTGACCAACACTCAGCACCAGGGTCTGGGGCCCACTTAAGAGTCCTGGGGCTTTTGCAAGCCCAGTGCAGAAAGACCTGCTCCACTTCTCTGCCTCAGGCCCAGCAGCCCAGCCTTCTCCTCTCTGCCCCCACCAAGCCCCATTCTCAAAGAGCAAGGTTTTCCCCAGACCATGTCCTGGGTCAGTGCCCTGGGCGGAGGGCAACTCTTACCCACCAGGGCTGTCTGTGAGCTGATGCTGGCCTCTGCTAAGCAGGGACTCCACCAGCTAAGGCACTCATCTGAAACCAATGTCCCCTTTCCCTCTCACCCCTCCCTGGCTGATTTCTGTCCCAAGAGCACGGATGCCCTCTCACTAGGTCCCCTGGACCCTCTCTTCACTCCTAGGCTCCCATTCTACCCAGGCTGGCCTCTGCGTCCCTAAGACATGGCGGATCCTGGAGGCCCACCAACATCCCGCTTCTAGGACTTGCCTATGAAATCTCTGGAGTTAAAAAGCTCACCCCTCCCCACTCCTTTCTAGTGGGGGCTGCCCAATAAGCCCAGTTGGGGGCCCAGCAGGCTGGTCCCTCTGAGCTGCCCCACCTGGGACATGCTTTATGAAAATCACACACTCAAAGCAGAGGTGGTCCCAGGGGCCATGGAGGGGATACCCCCACGGGCAGCTCCAAGGGAGGCCCTGTCATCTATGAAGGTACCTCACTGCTCCCTGGGGGCGCTGCAGGGCTGATCTCATGGTGGGGGCTGCCCCTGCCCTCAGGCACCCACCTCCCCATGCAGGCCTGGTGGGCTGGCGCAGAGGCAGATGGGCTCCGAGGAGGCAGTTGGGGGGGAAATCCCACCTCCTCAGCAGGAAGCAGGTTGCTCAGGCCAGATGGAGCACTGGGGGTCTGTGTGGGGAGTCTGGGCCATGTGCATGTGGACACTTTTAAAAAAAACATTTTTAACTTTTTAAAAATAGTTATATACTTATTTTAGTGGTTTAAAAGAAAACCTAACTGGCACATCAGACGGCAAATTCACAGACAGGGCTAAGTAAAAAAGTCAATTGTCAGAAAATCTATTTAAATAAAAACAGTAAGCAAATAACACTGGGCAGCATACAGAGGTGGCAAATAAATAAAGTCCTGGGTTACTAAGAGGAAGCAGGATGAAGAGTCCAGTCTGGATGCCGTGGGTTGGTGGGCAGCGGCAAATCTCGCCAGGGGCTAAGATGCAGCAGCAGGACCCTGAGGGCCCGCCTGGGGCTGCAGCCTGGCCCCAGGCCCTGGAGTTGGGGCTGCCGCTTTCCATGCTGGGGTCCTGCTGGGTCCAATGGGGCACCTGCCCCTCTGCCCAACTCATTGGTGAAGCATCAGATGAGGCAAGGTGGTTCCAGCCCCCTAAACCAGGTGATGAGGGTCCGGCGACCTTCGGAGCCAGGCCGAGGTGAGTGTGTGGATGCCCCAGGCTCCTAAACAGGCTCCCGGTCCCCAGCTGTTCCTTTGGAACAGGCACGCCTGGGCTCCTCCTGGCCTAAGTGAATCAGAGCTTTGGAGGAAAGGGCCCAAAATCCAGAGGAAAGGGCCCAAAATCCACCTGACAGCTCCCCAGGTGCCTCCGAGGCCAAGAGCGGCTGCCATCCCCAGGGTGTTTCCCGGCTGCTCCCAGACAAAGGCAAGGCCTGAGCTCCAGGCTCCAGATACCCCTGTGGAGCAGCTGACTCTGGGCCAGGGTCACTTGACCCCAGACCATAGTTCCAGAAGCCCTGGGCCAGCGCAAGAAAACAGTCAGGGGCTCTCAGCCCGAGGACGGCATGTGCTGGGGTCTTTGGTCAGTCTTTCTTTTCCTTGTAATTGGGCCATCTTGTGGCTTTTTTTTGAGGCCACAGAGTGTTGAGGCCCCTGTGTGTTCTCAGCAGAATGGCGGCTCAGTGTTATGGAGACTCAGAGTTATGGGGGTCACATGCTGGGCACTCGCTCGGTGGAGGGCTCTGTGAGGAATGTGTCCTTTACCTTCCTCTGCACCAGTGCCACAGACAAGACCCAAAGGACAGAGTGGGGTGGGGAAGGACCTGTCCAGTCGGGTGGAACTGGGCACCCAGAGCCCCACCTTGGGGCTGCCCTGGCTCTGAGCACCCCTGGGAATCACGTCACATACGACAAAGTCCTCAAGGTCAGGGCAGAAGAGGGGGCGTCCTCAGGGGCTTCTGGTGGGATATTTCAACAGAGAAGAAAAGGAAGTCTTTCTGCATCTCTTTGAAAGTCTGATAGAGAAACCGGAATGGGCTGCTGTCCGGGAGAAGGTGGGGACCCATCCCCCCTCCCTACCCCAGGCCGCTCACCGATGTTGGAATGCTTCAGAAGGCGGCAGATCCGAGCCTCTCTCTCCAGTTTCTGGTGATCTGGGGGACAGAAAAAACAAGGCGTCACCTCCTGCGCCGGCAACTGGTGGCCCACGGATCGTCCATGTCAGGAGAGGCCCACAAGGGTGTGCCAGGGCCTCTGACGAAGAGAGGAGTGGTTGTGACCCCACAGTGAGTAGTCATGCCCCCACCAAGGGAACACCCTTCGTGGCACCCTCTGGGCCACTGGTGGCAAGGCTGGGGCAGGGACCAATCGGCTTGTGTTTGGGGTGGGTGGAGAGGCCCATTCGGGTGGTGAGCGCTACTAACTTGGGGCTAAAAGTTTCCCTGGATGATTCAAAGTCAGCGGTGCACTGATTTAATCCTCCATTTATTTGTCCTAATTCCATACTCTTTGGAGCTTTTGGCTGAAGCCAAATTTGTTCTTCCGAGGCAGGGGAGGGGCTGTCAGAATGGGGCCGGGAGGGGGTGAGGGTGTGCCCCGGAGCCCGGCTGGCAGGAGGAGGAGGGGAAAGCCTCAGAGAGGCCTCGCCTGGATACGAGTAAACTGGTGGTGAAGCAGGAGGTGGCCTCTCCTGCCCCGGCTGCTCTCCTCCCACCCCACAAGGTGCCGGGCCCAGATCCCGGGACGCCGGAGGTGTGGAGGTGACTGGTGCCCCTTGGGTGGCCCCTCCACTGGCCCCCAAAGGATGGAGCAACTTATCTGCCAGAAATTTTACATTTCAAATAGAGGCAGGAGGCTTTTAAAAACTGATGGAGATTGTAATAGCAAAACCCAAAACCCCACACTTCCACTGACAGAAGGAGGACTCCATGTGCTGCAGTCACACAGGGTCCCATACTGCAATGCAACAAAGCCCTCCGCCAACCCCCACGTGCGGGTAGCACCCACATCCTAATAGTGTGGAGGGAACGAGCAGCAAAGGAGGACCCACAGTGTGCTCTTGTTTACACAAAGGTCGAAACTAGGCAGTCGGTGGGCACAGCCGCACATGGGGAGCTGCAAGGAAAGGCCAGTGCATTTCAGAGTTCAGGACGTGACTGGGGAGGGGGCATCAGCGTCTGGAGCCCCCTCCACCTGCCCAGTGCTGAGTCCCACCACGTAAAAGGTGAGCAGGTCCTGGGGGCACATAATTAATACACAAGACAAGACCTCGGGGATGCCTCCTTCGCCAGGAATGCCCAGTAGCGCCCAGGAGCAGGGAAAGAATGAGGCTGCAACTTCACAATCATCCTTGGGAAGCATTAAAACCTCTGATCCCTGCGCTTGGCAGAAACTTGTCCACCTGCAGGAAGGGAGGCCTGGCTGAATCGTGTCTGGGGCCAGTTCCCCTGGAGCAGGTGTGGCGGTGGCAGCCTGGGGGTACAGGACATGCCTGCAAACACGCATATGCCTTGAGTGAGAAAGCCACGCCTACAGATGGGAAGGTCTCTGGGAGCGGCATCCCCTGGCTCCCCCCTCCCAGGACAGGCATTCGTCTCCCTGCCCTGGCCACCTGGCTGCCATCTGCTTCAAGCCCAGCCGCCTGGCATCCCATGAGAGGGATTCAGAGGGATCTGGAAGAGCCTCCAGGTGGCATGGAGGGAGTCAGACCCCATCCTGCTGTTTTGCTGGAAGCCCAGGGCATACCTGCTCCCTCTCCCACCTGCACACCCAACTCAGCAAGCACTGCACGGTCTTCCAGAATACTCCAGTCCCTGCTCCCTCTCCCTCCCCTCTCCCCTCCCACTGAAGTGGGAGCTGAGGTGCCAGGAGCCTCAGGGATTTGTGATGGCGGAACTGGAACCAGCCCAAGTGTCTGTCAGCATCAGAATGGAAAAATCAAACATAGTCACAATAGAATACACACGGTGTGGGCTCCGTTTTCCTATCTGCATGGAGCTCAAAACCCAGCAACACTGGACATACCTGGGGAGGAGAGGGCTCCATGCACGAGGCCTGGCTCCAGTGGAAAGCAGGGGACTGACTCTTGCAGCACTCCTGACCCCCATCCCTCTGGGGCGGGAGGAGGGAGGGGTCTCAGGGTGCAGGATGGTGAGTTCAGGGGGTTATTGTTTTCTTTCCTAATGTCTTTCTTAAACTGATTGTGAACATTTTTCAGACTTAGAGAAAAATTGCAACAACAGTACAGAGCAATCATGTACAGCACTTCTGTACAATCTCCCTGCCCTGCCCCTGCTTCCATATAACACACTCGCTTTTTCTGACGCGTGTGTAACACCAGGCAGCACTCAGGTGCGTCTCACAAGGACAGGGTGTCCCTTCTATAATCTCAGTGCAGGTCCCAGATTCAGTAAATCGAATGCAGATATGACACTCATGTCTCTAAGCTACAATCCACGTTCCACTTTTCCAACTTGTCCCAAAAAAGTTGATGGCTAATCTTTCCCCAGGACAGGATCCAAGCCCGGGACCGCACATCGCCACAGGACGTGTGGACCAGAGCCAGGCTGAGGGAAAGGAGGACCTAGGAGGCAGAGGCGGTGGAACCAGGGCATGTAGTTTCCTTTTGAAAAATTGCCTGATTAGAGTTAAATCAATAAAATCATAAATCCAAATCAGGAGAAAGATGCAATTATGAACGCATTCTCCTGGGACACAGATAATTTATATGCCTGTGTTTTATTACTGAAACATCACCAAGAGCTGAGCCCCAGCCCAAAGATGATACCTATTCCTGGGCATGTGTTTAGGGAGATAATTATTTGTGTGGGGCAAACAAAGGGCACCTGGCTGCCCAGTCCTGGCACCAGGTGTCCACTCGTGGTGGCCATACAGGTTGCTGACTGGTCCTCTTTCTGTAACACCCACAACAGCACCTCGACCACCTCCTCCCAGCAGCTGCAGTAGGTTACAGCTCAGAGAGCCACTTGGAAACCATAAACCATGACACAAGATCTAAGCTGGTAACACGCAGACACACAAGTCGTATAGAGTGCTTCACTCTCGGTGGCAGGATTATGGCTAATGTTGTTTCATTCGTTAACTTCCCCTCCCCCAGTTTTGACAGTGATCATGTGTTACTTCCATAATTTAGCAAAGCATTGTTTTTAAAAAAGATTTTGATCCTGTCTCCAGTGACCAAGCTACTGATTCAATATGACGAGGATGTTTCATAAAATCTGCTATGGTAGCATTTGCCCTTAGATTGTAAAAATTCGGGCACAAAATAAATCTAAGTGGATATAATGTGACTCTGGATGGGACTGAGAAGCCACAAGAAGGAGGGGGCAGGAGGAAGAGGCGTTCTTTCTCCACCTGGCTCAGAGAGCCCCATCTCAGGGCAGGCCAGAATCCAGCTTCCTAACTCTGTGGACATACTATGATTTTCTTTCCACAAAACCAGGGACATTATTCTTGGCTTCCACATCAACACCGTAAACCCCTTGTCATGGACAAGGTTAAGTAAGTTATATTGAACCCAATCCAGTGCATAAGAAATGTGCCCTGGCCCTCAACAGTACAGCAGAAGCTAGCCCTAAACGGTACAGCGGAATCTGGGAGAACCTCCAGCTCAGTCCTATTCCCTGCCCCAGACAGTGCAGCAACCGTATCTTGCTCATCCCTGCCTGCCAGCCTCATTCGGGGGCGGGGGGCTCTGGTCCCCAGGGAACCTGCTGGACTCAGGAGACCAGAGCAGTGGCCACTGAGCAGGTCCCGAGGCCAGCAGGCCTGTGGTGAGAACACAGCCGGAAGTCTGCCAGCAGCAGCTCCCTACCTGCCCAGGACCCCATCAATGCCCCCAGGACCCCCGCAGGGCACCCCTTCCTGAAGGAGGTCCCATGAGGCCTCCTGAGTGGCCAGCCCTGGCTATGGCCACTACAGTGATGTCCTGGTCAGGGCCAGGCAGTGTCACAGAAGTCACAGAAGAGGTACCACATCTCTGCAGGTTGTGAATCCAACAACAAAGAAACCCCAAGAACCCACCCCATCCAACAGCCGGTGCGTGGTCACCTCCTCAGAAGGTGCTGGATCCCCTCTCCCCGTCGGCCAACGTCAGGCTCAGGCTCACGGCACTTCTCCGCGCGCACTGGCTCCGGGAACTGCAGTTCCCTGCAATGCTGAGTTTTCCTAAAGCAGTCTAAGAACAACCTCTGAAATAGACCGTGGGACAGAAGGCAGGGGCTGGGGAGTGAGGACACAGGCTGAGCCCCTCCCAACCTCCAGGGGACCTCACCCCATCAAGAGGAGACCCCTCTGCCCTCTTGCCCTCCCTCTTCTTCTCCCACCCCAAGACCCCTGGCCAAGGTCTTGGGGTTCCAGGGCAGACAGTCCCTGGGGCACAAAAAGCCAATGACAGCAGTGCCTGTGCCATTTGTTACAGCAGAGTGATGAGCAGAGTGCTCTCAGGCCCTGATTCTGCCTGTGGAGACTCAAGAGGTGATGCTTCAGTGGGGTTTTAGAGGATGAGTAGGAGTTTGCCTACTCATGCTGGAAAAAGACTTGGTTCTCACACCCCCTCTGATGTGAAGCTTGGAGAGGGAACTCATGAGTTCAACCAGCTCCTAAATGCTTGGGCATCTTGCGAATCTGCACCCTAAATGGAGGCAAGGGCGTATGTGTGTGGGCCTGTATTTAAGCCAGAAGGTGACTGGCCCATTCAGTGTGGATGCAATTCTACACATGCGCACACGTGTGTACACATTTACACACCTGCTCCCCAAGGGGGTGGCTAAGAGAGATGCTGGCAAAAGCATTGCTATTTATTTCTCCTACCAGAGAAACATCCCACAGATCAAATACAGCATTCATTTATACCCCCATAAAAGCATTTATCAAAAACCCCCCAAAACAACAACAACAAAAAACCCCATAAACAATTGTCCTCAAAAAGATCAGGCTAAACCGGAGCCTGCAATTATCCGCCTGCCTGCTTGAATTCTAATGATAGTGCGACATCCTCAGATTCCAGCCCTCAGGGAATGCCAAGCCCTGGGAGCTTTTCTAGGTGATTTGGCTACAATCTCTGCACAGAGCCCTGGCCTGCTGGCCATTCATCCTGCCAAACCTGCACCTGGGTGTCCCCTGAGGTCCACACGACAGGTAGGGCCAAGTGCTAGGACACAGGCAGGCTGGGGGCCACTGAAAGACAGGGAAGAGAAGCACCCCCAGCTGAGCCCTGCACAGCTGCGCTGAGCTCATCTTACGGCAGGCTTCTCACCCGCTCCCGCACACATCCCAGGACGCTGAAGACACCCCGGACTGCGCAGGGCAGACTGCTGGTCTGGGACTCAAAGCGAAGGCCTCTCGCCGAAGCGCAGGGGCTCTCTGTGATATGCCACTAGGTCTGCATTCCCTGTTGCTCTCTGAGCTGGTGGGTGGTGCCTGCCTGGTGGCTGCAGCCTCTGCTCAATGTAGAATCTGATATTTACAGCCTGCAGATGCTGGCTGTGGGGGCAGCAAGGCCGACATCACAGAGGAAGGGGAGACAACGCCACGCCAGTATCAGGAGGGCGCTCAAGGGCCCAGGTGACAAGGTTCCCCTCCTCCCTCACCCCACAGCCTTCTCCAAAACACTGAGAGCCCGGCTGGTCTGGGTTACCTGCCTGCAGAGGCCCGACCAAAGCAAACCACTCGTGCTCGTGGGGAAAGACAAGGTCGGGTTATGCTTGCCTAGATGTCCAGCCTCTCAGGAGCAGGGACCACAGGTCCTCCACCAACAGCCATTCCCAGATCCACAGGACCCCCGAAGCCTTGGCGTGGAGCTCTGAGGGGCGGGGTAGGGGAGTGGGGGCTCCTCCAAGCTGTTACTGTGCTGGCGGGTTGGCAGCTGGCACCCACCACCATGAAGGTGGCAGGGGCAGGGGCCACCTCAAGGTGCCCACGGCCAAGTGCAGGAAGAGACAGGACCGGGACATGGGCACAGCCACGTGACCCATCCTGGAGCACCTGCCACATGCCAGGCACCGTCTGTTCTGTGCACATTACAGGCATTAACCTATTTCATTCCAAAAATGCCCTGAAAGACCAGGAGTGGCGGGGGAGAGACTGCAAACCTCTCCTGGTGTGGCGGGAGCTCCTCCCCTCCTGCCATGCCACCCTCATCAGCGTGGGAGCCGTAGGGTCCCTGAGCTAAGAACAAAGAGAAGCCAGCTGAGGGCGATGGGAGAGGTGGAGCTGATGGGGCAGGACATTCACACCAACCCTCCTGCATCTGCAGGGTGAGGCACAGGGCAAAGGTGAGGAAACTGAGGCACAGAGAGGAGCTCAAAGCTGCCAGGGCTGAAAGGCCAAGGCTGGGGGCCTGGTGGGGGCAGGGTAGCCTTCAACATCCCAAAGGTGCACTTGTGCATGGCTCCGGGGACCCCTCGTGTCCTGAGTGGATAGCACCCAGAGGCCATGGTGCGACCAGTGCCCCACATGGGGAAGGGAGGGTCTTACAGGACAAGTTAAGGTTACATGGTTTGGTAAATCGTTGATGTTCGCTCCCATAATTTCCTCTTTCTTTCTCCAGAGCCAAGAAGGGGTCCGGGATGGAGCTGGCAGAGGCTTCCCTGCCCACCCAGGCCCCCTATGCCATCCTCCACCCTCCCCGCCCCTCCTCCTCCCTGGCAGTGGGTGACTCACAGCAGGGGTGGGGGGTAGTGAGTGAGAGGAACCAGGGAGAAGGGGAACAGGAGGGCGTGGGTGGGCACTGGGCCCCCCGCCAGCCACCAGGAGAAACAGCAGAGCTGGCACCTCCAGGAGGACACTGCAGGGCACTGGGCGGGGGCGGCAGGGGGGCAGGAGGGGGAGGCACAAGGCCCACCCGTGTCAGGAAGGGCTGCCTCCCTCTCACCCCAGGGCCTCTGGAATTGTCAGACCCACAGACCGGGAGGAGGCCTGCCGGGTAAACTCTGTGCTGGCTGGGGGATGCAGCTGGGGCCACCTGGGACCACTGCCACCAGGGTCTGAGGGCTGGGGGGTGGGGCTCCCTAGGTGCCATGAATCCTGCCCACCCTGTGGCCTGGGACAAGAGATGGCACTTCCCTGGGCCTCATCTGGAAGATGGCTGTAATAACAGTATCTGGCCCCAGGACTGTGCCGGACTGAAAATGGAATCGTGTGTGGAAATCCACACCGGCCTGGCACAGGGTGGGTGCTCAAGAATGTACCCCCCCATTCCAGGCAGCCCTGCCTTACCCTGAGGGAGGTTTCCAGACCCCCCATGGGCCCATCACTGGGGGCCCCCCACCAGCACCAGCGCTCTCCACCCATTTCCTCATGCCTGGGAGAAGATCCTCAAGGATAACCCCTTCTGCTTGTCTGCCACACAGCCCAGCTGGTGAGGGCACGGGGATGGTGCGCATGGCAGAAGGGCTCTGCTCCAGCTGCCCTGGCCTGGAAGCAGTGGCTGGGGAGGGATGGGCCAGAAGCTGTGTACTGTGCCAGCTTCTGGTTCCTCAGGGCTGGGGCTACCTGGGGCTCTGCTCCTCGAGGCTAATCCACAGACCAACATCAAGACAGGTGGTCCACCTGTGCGCTGGACTAGGGTGGCAAGGACACCAGACTCAGGGCTCTGACCCAAGCCTGAGGCTGTCTGGCTGAAGGTGCTGTGACGTCAGTGCCATGCTCCAGAACTCAGGCCCTGCACAGGGGCCTGCTATGGAACGTGGCACGCCACCAAGGCCTGGGCCAGGAAACTGGCTGCATCCAAATCCCACTTGGGGGCCTCAGTTTCCTCCCATGAAATGGATTCAGGAGATGCCCTGTCAAGTAGCGCTGTTCCTGTCCAGAAGAGATTTCGAGGGCCACAGCAGAGAGGGGCCCCCAAAGCCACCCCCCATCCCCACAGAGCTGGGCACCCATCTGTCCAATACTCTGGACCTTGGTGGGGGTCAGCAGCCCCTCCCTGCACTGTCAGTACATTGGCAAGACCCATCAGCCCCAGGAGACCTGCACCCCTGTCTCAGCGACCTGCACCATCACAGGCATGAGAGAGCTTCCTAGACTTTTTCTTTTCTTTTTTTTTTTTTTGATGGAGTCTCTCTCTGTCACCCAGGCTAGAGTGCAGGGGCATGATCTTGGTTCACAGCAACCTCCACCTCCTGGATTCAAGTGATTCTCCCACGTCAGCCTCTCCAGTAGCTGGGATTAGAGGTATCCGCCATCACACCTGGCTAATTTTTGTATTTTTAGTAGAGACAGGGTTTCACCATGTTGGCCAGGCTGGTCTCGAACTCCTGACCTCAGTTGATCCACCCACCTCAGCCTCCCAAAGTGCTGGGATTACAGGCATGAGCCACCATCTGTCCCTCTAGACTCTTAAACAGCTTGCCAACATCCACATCAAACACCAGCCACGCATATTCTGCACCCTGCCTGGTACCAACACACTTAACTCAAGCGTCCCAATTCACTTCAAGGCTAAACTTGACTGCGCTCGCACACTAGTGACAGAGTACTTGGGAGCCAAGCGCAGCCCTGTGTGGCACTGAGCAGCTGGGCCAGAACCTGATAGGACATCCTGGGCCTTGACACTAGGCCAGTGGGGTCTGGCCTTTAAATCTGTTTGGCCACGTCCTGGCCGGCTCCTACAGACTCTGGTGACAGAAAAGTGGGCATTGGCTGTGGGGTGGGGCAGGCATGGGGCAGGCAGAGGCCAGCTCACATCTCGGGGCCAGCACTTGCCAACCTGGGCTGCCAGCAAGTCCCTTGGTAGCATTAACCTTGGATTTATTTGAGAACAGAGAGGGCAGCTGGGTAGGGACGAGGGAGTGGCTTCCAGCAGCCCCTCTCCTCTGACTCTCCTCCCTGGCTGGTAAATGTGAAGTAAAACCAGTCCTGACCCCAGAGTCAGCTTGGGCCATGCGGCAGGGACTGCCCATCCAGTCTCAGGGTGCAGGCCAGTTTAGGGCCTGAAAGGAGGCCATGGGCAGATCCCGGCCATTCCTCCTAAAAGGAAAACTGCTCCTTGAGAATGACCCTGTGAGTCCTTCAGGGTAGTGACTTCTGTGTGCTGAGGACTGGCTCTGGGCAGGCCTGTGAGCTGCTCATGGCACCATGAAACAGGGCTGTTGCTGCGTCACCCCAGCTTTCAGATGGGGGCAGGGGGCAAGGAGACTGGGTCAAAGTGGAGCTGGACCCCGTCACAGGAGGCCCCACTTGGGGCCTCGGGAGCAGCCCCCTCTTCATTTTCTTTCCAGTGGGACTTCTTGGAGCCCTTCAGATGCTGCCATAGTGGGCTGGACAAGCCTGCTCTCCCTCTGGAGATCTGGGGCAGGGAGTTGGGGGGGTGGGCAGCGAGGACTTGGGGAGCCCAGTGGTAGGTCTGAGGCAAGAATAACCCCGGCCCAAGGTCTGGGGGCCAGGTCAGGATCCTCTGAGGGCAGCACAAGTCTACCAGAAAAGGTGAGGTGGTGTCGAAGGGGGTAGGCGGTGGAGGCAGACATCCCTATCCTCCTGGGCACCCAGCACCTCTTGGGGTCTCAAGTGGTCCGATCAGGCCTGTGCAGCCCCGGGAGGCTGAGCCCTGTGATGAAGATGCAAGAGGGCAGCTCTCGCTGTGGCTTTCTGTGCATGTTTTGTTTTTAAAAGGCAACACGACAACCAGCAATTAACCTGCCAGCAGCTCCACCACCCACAAGAAGCACCTGTGGGCACATCCTGCAGCTGCCTGCCGCCTCAAGGTCAGGGCTCCCAGGGACCCTGGCAACCACGTCGGCAGCACCCTGCCCCTCTGCATGAACGTGCATGACGGAGCTGGAGCTGAGGGCCTCGTCGCTATTTGCCAGCCATATGGGGATGAACATAGCCATTCTGGGAGCCCAGGCCAGGCCAGCGGCTGCAGTAGGGCCACTTCCAGGCTACACACTGTGGGGTCCACAGCATCTTCCCTCCATGGGGTCCACTTGGCCTTTCAGCAGGGGCCCCATTCCCAGTGCCCTTTTCAGGATCAGAACCATTCTCGAGCTTTCGGGGTGCAGCTCAGCTTTGAAACGGAGGTGTGGCTTGGAATTCCTTCCCTGTCACTGCCAAGCTGTGGCATTTTGTGCAGGGCTATGGTGTAAGGCCTAAAGTTAAAGCCAACATTACGTGCTACCTTGACACCCAGTGAAACCAGGAAGGCCCTGAACAACCTAGCTTCATGTTCCCCACCGGACTCTCCTGCTGTGGCTAAGTCCCCACCCAGGCAAGCCTCCTCCCCACAAGGACCGGGCACAGTTCCTGCTTATGCCTGAGTAGCGAGATGCAGCTCTCTGCCAACCCATGGAATTATTCAAACCAGCCAAAACTGCCTCTGGTGGGAACCAGGGGCCACCTCACCTCGTCGTTACTCCAAAGCCTGCCTCCCCAGCCCCTGCCTGTTCACTGTGTCCTGAGTGCAGTGTCCTCCTCTCTGGGCTCTGAGTATATGTGACAATAAAATGCCGTCCACTCATCTATCCAGTGCTGGGTGTCATGTGTTCAGTCATCCCCGCAACCCCAGGACAGGACTCCCGTGCTCACAAATGGGGTGAGTAGGAGGAGATTTAAACCAAGGTGCCTAGACTCTCCAGTCTAGGAAAACAACAGTGGCCCCCCACAGGGCAGGCATGGTGACAGGAGGGGCTTGCTAGGCCATCCCTCCCAGCCCTGGTGCAATGGGTCCTCCACCTGGGGTCTCCCCACCCCAACATATACACGTCCCACCAAAGCCCATCTCTCCATAGACACCATCTTGGCTTCCTCCGGAGACAGCTGGGACACTGGCTCAGGCCAGCCCCTGGCGCTGCAGGACCCACCCTGTCAGGGTACTACTCTCAAAAATAAGGCCCAGACTCCAGGGCTGCACTCTTGACCACTGTGGCCTTACGTCCAGCCTCATCCTCTGCCCCCAACTCTGTCCATGTCCTTTTCGTCCTTTTCAGAGAGCGGACAGCTGCCTGGAGGTTCCCACTCATCCCTGAGCAGACGCCTGGGGGCCCAACCCAGCTCGAGGCCCAAGGCCAGGGAGCACAGAGCGAGGCCAGGAGCACAGTCCGGGGCAAGCACTGCCACATTTTTTAAGGTATTGAGGAAAAAGAATAGAGAGGACTGTGCAACAGAAGCGAGTGGCCAGCAGCCCCGCACACTGCTATCGGGGCCCTTTCCAGAATGCTCCCCACCACCTCCGGATGAGAGCATCTGCACACATCAGCCCTCCCTAGCAGGGGAGGCTGAGGCCCTCACATTCACCCACGGGGCTCTTCTAACCCCCACTAACCTCAATAAACCCTCCGTGACCTTCTGTAGGCTAATCACTTCACACCGAGCTGGAGTCGGGGCTGCCCCAGGTGACATGCAGACAATGGAAACATCAGGACCTCAGAGCCGCTGTGCAGACCTGTCACAGGACTGCAGTTCCTGGCCCTGGGGACAGAAGACAGTGGCTGCCCACAGGGGAGACGCACACCCAGGGCCCCTAGGACCTTCCCGGGCTCCCTGCAGCTGTTCCCCCTCGAGCTTTGCCCTGGATATCCAGCTCTCCAGACTTTCCCATCAGCAGCCAGACCAGCACAACAGAGACCAAAGCTCTGCCATTCCCAAGCTCGGTTCCCACCCAGGCCTCAAACCCGCACCTTGCGGGCTTCCCCACTCCTGCCCAAGTCGTCCCGGGAACCTGGGCACTCCGAATCCCCTTCTCCTTCCATCAGTGGTCACGACCACTCCCCACCCAGCTCAGTCCTTAAGTGGAATCTTCAAAACACTCTTCTCCTCCCACCCATTCAACTCTGTTTACTAAGGAGGTGCTGTGCAAAGCAGGAGGCCTGCCCTTGCTGGGCCTACAGTCCGCTGGCCTGGCGGGTGGCCTGGAGGGAGCAAGGGGCGGTGAGCAGGAAGGACTGGGGGAGGGGGCTGTGCCCACAGTGGCAGAACCGGGTCTTCAAACCTTGGGCCCACAGGCTGTGGGTTCAGCCATCTCCCCAATCCTCACTCACCTCCTGGAACCGGCAGAGCCTGGAAGTAAGGATCCGCCAGATGTGGGAACTGTCAGTGCTAGAAAAGCCAGGCAGCATGGAGGCCAACCCTGCACTTATTTTACAGAAAAGAGGAGTGAGGCAGGGAGGGGATGGTCTTTAGGGGCCAGAACCCAGCTCCCAGGTCTCCCCTCTGCCGGGAGCCTTTTCTGCCGCTGACAAGCCCCTGACCCTGCAAGATGAGTGACTGGAAATGCGGAAGCACGCAAAGGGGTCCTCCGTGACAACAACTCCCCTCCCCTCCCTCCCTTCCCTGGCTCAGGGATTCCTCCCTCACCCCCTCCAAATGCCAACAGGGTGGGCCCTGCTCCTGCATCCAGTTCAGGATGCATTTGCCTTCCCCAGGGGTCATGGAGGCTCAGGAACCTGGCATTGGACCCTGACCAGCAGGTCACACCCAGAACCAGAGAGCAGGAGGTCATGACACTGCCCACCCTTTCTCCACCTGACAGATGGGGCCAGCAAGGGCCAGGACCCTCCGCACAGCCCAGCTCCCTGTTCTCCTGGTCCTATTCGGGGCCGCTTTCTAGAAGCCTTCGATTAAACCAATTCGGTTTCCAAACTAATGACAAAGCCCTGTCTCTTAACAGTCTGGCTTAGCATTGCCAGATAAAACACAGGGTGCCCAGTTAAATTTGAATTTCAGACAAAGGACAAAATTTGTTTTTGGTGTAAGTTTGTCTCAATTTCAGATACACGACAAATAATTTTTAGTTTAAGTAAGTGTGTCCCATGCAATTTGGGACATACAGTGCTTATTTTACGTCTTTTTATTGTGAATCATACTTAATTGCTAAATCCAGCAGCCTAGCCTTGTTCCTTCATTGCTCCTAGGTGGCCCTACCCCTGGGAGGGGCAGGCATGCGGTGCCCCCACTAAGCCCCCAGAAGGCCTGCCTCCCAGCTCCCCTAACTCCTTCTGCACCTGGATGCAGGGTCCCTTCCCCATAATCCCAATTCAGGGACCATCCTCATCCTGTTGGAGGCTGACCCTGGGGCAGGGGAGGGGGCGTTTCCCAGGGATTCCCCCAACTCCTGGCCACCCTCCAAATCCCTAGAGAGCAAACTTAAAGGCAGAGTGGGCCAAGAGTTTGGTGGGGGTCCAAGATCTAAAGCTGTTCCCTCAGGCTGGAAGCCACCCAGGGAGGTTGGGGTAGGGAAGCAGAGGAGGTCTCCCAGCAGGGAGGAGGTGGGGAGAGAAGCCAGAGGGGAAAGAGAGGCAGGGGGAGGGGAGAAGAGAGGAGGGTAGGGCCCCTGAGCCGGGGAGGAGGGAAAGGGGCGGGTCCCCAGTCTGGGAGGGGTGCTGCTGCCACAGGCGCATGCTCAGCTGTCCCTGCAATGCGGCGCCTTGTCCTCTGTTAACCCAGTTCCGTGGATTCTGCCGACCAGGCACTCATTATCCCCCTGAGCAGGGGTCGTTTTCTGGCTGTGGATTGTGCGGGAGCCACAAGAAAACTGCAGTACCTGCTGCAGTAGGAAAGCCCCGGAGGCAGCCCCCCCACACTCACTGCACAAAGGGGTCCCAGGCAGGCAGGCTTCTGGCTGAGGAAAGGGGGGGCGTGCAGGCTTCCCTGGGGTGCAATGCACACCCCAGCCCCAATGATCACAGAGACCTCAAGATGGTCCCTGTCCATCACGCCTTTGGGCAGGGAGTGTCCCCCCAAGACAGACAGAAGGGTCCCTGAGGAGACCAGGTGCCCCAGAAAGGGAGCTGGGGTGAGCTGCGCATGGGCCTGCAGGCAGGAAGAGGACAGTGGTGATACTGATCGCTCCATGGGGTGAGCCTCGGGCCTGGGAGGTGAGCCCCACTTGTGAGGTCAGCCCCACCTGGAAGCCCCACGCTGGCCCAACCCTCGGCCTGCCCCAGCTGGGTGAAATCTAGGGTCCTCCACATCCGGGCTCTGCTAACCACCAGCTAGGGGACCCTGTCCACCTCTCAGCTTCTTTGGGACTCAGCTTTCCCCCCATGTGAAAGGGGAGCCCACGCTCAGCTGAGAGGGTGGGAGGACGCGAGATAGCGTCGATGATGCCAGGCATGCAGGAGCTCCACCCTGAGCTGAAGGGCCATTCCAGGGCACGGACCCTGCACCAGGCTCTCCGCAGCATGGGCCACTAACCAGGGTCACCCCGCTGCACTGCTTCCTGAGTGCACTTCCCTCCACACAGGGCATCCAACAAGGCACAACAAAACTGTCCCCAAAAGAACAGCTGTTCAGTGTGGACAATGAGCAGCAGGGGCTGGGCAAGTGGGCGGGAGGTGGGGGCGGGGGGCAGATAACAACAAGACATGTTTTAAGACTTGTGTGCCTAATGATCTCTTTACCCCCAGTCAATTAATTTTCCTCTAACTGCTTTTGTTAGCAGTAGTTTAATAATCTCTCATTATTCAGTACATTCACCAACTTTGAATGTCTCACAATCCTCCATTTAATTAAGTATTAAATATTAAAAAATCAAACTGTTACAGCTTTGGCACCAGCTGGTGCAGTTCTGCAGTGTCCGCGTGGCCGAGTATTTCGGTAAGTGGGGGCCTGAGTGTTTCTGCAGTGGCGTCCTCCTTCCTGGAGCTGCATGCTACCAGCCGCTTCTCATCACCAGGAGCCTTGAAGGACCAAGGCCACCCTGCTCCGGCCTGGACATGAGCGGGTGTGGGGACACAGCACTCCTGGTGACTCTCAAGGAGTGAGTGAGGCCCCTCCACTGGCGCTAGACCCAAATCAGGGGTGAAATGCAGCCGGGGAGGCTGCTGGAGCCTCCCCAACAAGGCCCAAGGGCCCAGCATCCTTCTCCCCACCCAACCCTTGCTCTCTGGGTCCCCTCCCCATCCCCCACCTCCCTGAATAGCAGTGGGAAAGGCCATTTCGGGGAAGCCCCTGCCCCACCACGATGGGAAGGAGAGAGCCAGACACCCAGGCAGAGCCTGGGCCCAGCCCCTGGTTAGGAGGGGTGTTATGCTCTCCCACGTTTTCACAGGCTCTGGGCTGGAAGCCAGGAGGCCATCAGATGAACCAGCTGCATCTGCCCTCAAGGAGCACATGGTCAGTTGAGAAATAGCCAGGGGCGTCTGCCATGGGGCCTGGGGAGTTCCAGGCAGGGTGGCCGGCTGCCCGCAGGATGATCCAGGACAGCTTCATGGAGGAGGCGGCCCTGGGGCCTGCAGGCTGGGTGGGCCAGACGACACCAGAAAGCTACTAGGTATTCACGAGGGGTCGTCCGCAGCAGGAAGCAGAGGGTCTGGCCGGGAAGGGAGGTAGCAATGTGGAGAGGGATGGTCTCAGAGCTTTGCAACGTCCCTGTGAGGTAGATACTTTATAGCTGGGGAAACTGAGGTCTAGGATGACTGAGTAACCTGGCCATGGTCAGACAGCTGGGCAGTCAGGGTTGAAGCAGGACATTCACCTGGAGGTGCATGTCCCACAGTGAAGCTCTGGGGCTCCATCCAAGACCCCATCCCTCACCTCCCCCATTCCTCCTCAGCTAGGAAAGCCCAAAGGGCCTGGGAGGGTTGGGGAACCTCAGGTCCCCGCATGGGGGAGGCAGCCCAGGGCAGCAGAGGCCACAGGACAGAGCCCCCGGACTGAGATGGGTGGTGAGCGCAGGATTCTGCTTGCGGAAGAGGGCCAGGAGGAAGTGCCAAGCGTCCTTCCTCTACTGTCTCAGCAGACCGTCCAGTACTGTCACCACCCACTCCAAGAGGCAGGCTGGGGGCAGTAGAGGGGACACCAAGGCAACACCCACAGCATCTGGGCAAGGCCAGCTCTGTCTGGGTCATTTTCTGGAGCCCCAGATTTCAACTCCAAGGGGAGGAGTTTCCCTCAAAGCCGGGGTGGTGGGGCCAGCTCCCTCATCAAGAGTTCTGAGGCTCCACTGTGATCTACGCTGTGTGGCTACAGCAGGGCCCTCGGGGTGTGACCTGCACACCTCAGGGATGCTACCCAGGAGCAGGACTCAAGCACCAAGGACAGACAACCCAATTGTGCAGGGGCTGTGTGACCCAAAGGTTCAATTCTGAGGAAACCTCTGAATCATTAGAAACACAAACACAGGCTGCATATGAGATGGTATCAAGGAATTACTGCCCGTTTTTCAGAACGATAAAGCTCCTGTGGCTGTTTTTGGAACCCTTTTCTGCTAGGGATGCATGCTGAGATATTTATGCACTGAATGGTAAACATCCCAGGGTCTGGGGCCCAGATGGAACAAGACTGGCTAAGAATTGATAACTGTTGAAGCTGGGTTCATTCTATCGTTTTCTCTGTATTTGGCAGTGTTTGAAATTTTCCACCATAAAAAGTTAAATAGGAAAAAAATGCCCAAGAAAATGGCAGGGTGAGGCTGTGCAGCCCTGGGCGGAGGGCCTGTGTACAACTCGAGGCAAAGCAGAAAGGGGTCAGCCTGCCCTCTGGAGCCGCACACGGCTGGGTATCCCTGCCCCTGCCAAGAGAGGCATCCTGCGGGAAGGTTACAGCAGGGAGCTGGCTGCTGAGAATGCCAGGCAGCCCCCTGGCTGGCTACCCCTTCCTCCCACCACCCCACCCAGCTTGCATCGAATGAGGAAACAGGCTAGGCACGCAGCTTGAGAGGCACAAGCGCCTGGGAGCAAGGCCTGTGATGAGCCGCAGGGCGTTCATGGCAACACAGAGCAGCTCAGCTCTGCAGCCTGTGTGGTCAGCAGAGTCTCCAGGGCGCAGCCATCCTCTCACTCAGATTCCCACTACCCTAAATCCTTCTGACTCATAGAGCACTTTGAGAATATAAATAGGGGTTGTGAGGTTAATTTAGAGAAGCTATGCAATTCCACAAAAACATACTTGGGTGGTTTTCTGCTTGACCCTAACAAACTCCTACTCATCCTTCAATGCCCATGCAACACAACTTTTGGAGTGAACGAGCACAAGACAGGTCGCAGTGGCAGTGCAACTCTGCTTTTAGGACTGTCTCAGGACTGCCTCAGGACCCCTCGGGACTGCCTCTCCCAGGCCCCACCCAGCACACAGCGTCGTAGCTGCTGGTTTCAGGGTGTATCTGCTCATCTCCGTGTCCTCCGTGTAAACCTGTTAGATGAGTGAGGGTCTATGTCTAGGGTGTGTCTAAAGGGGTTCCTCTCTCCTCCTCCTGAGGTCTCGCATAATTGAGGAATGAGACAGAATGTGCAGAGGGGCCAGGAAGCCCTGGGTCTGACATGCCCCACGGTCCCTGGCCGAGGAGAAGCAGGCAGAGACACAGTGATCCCAAAGGAGAGGCTGGCAGCATGGTGCTGCCCTGCATGGGCCCACAGGTGTGGGCCTGGCATCCAGGAGGCAGGGAAGGCCCCACGGGACTCAATCTGTGGAGAGAGGGGCCATACTGCACACATTATGTCACCAGGCCACAAGGCACGAGGCGGTGCTACCTCACACGTATGACCCTGGGAAGTGCATGTCAGGGCTGCGGGTCTAGGTGGACAAGGCTTTGGAGGCCCCTGATAAGGAAGGGCCCAAGGTGGGTGGGGGTGCCTGCTGACCTTCATAGACAGATGGAAAAGCAGGAGGGAGACAGCCAGCTATGGATTCTGGTTTCCTAAGCTAATAAATTTGCACAGGCTTTTAAAACACCAGGTTGACCGGCAAGCAACATTTTTGCCAAACTGAATTCACTGACACGTGTCACGGAGCCTCTCCCAAGTGTGGGGTCTCAGTGGTTCTGCCAAAGTCGTCAGGAATTAGCTAGAGCCAGAAAAGTAGCAGCCTTCATCGAACAGAACATCACACAGCAGTGGGAAGGGATCCATCCCAGGGACACACCCCAGAACATCACCCGAGCACAAGACAGGTCACAGTGGCAGTGCAACTCCACTTTCAGGCTCAGACACAAGCAGGTGAAACGCCCATGTGGCAAAACAACAGAGAAACGAGGCAGGAATGAGCATAAAACCAGGAGAGGGATGAGGGGAAGGGGGTGCCTGGAAGGCTCCAACATGAGGTGTTTGAGGTTCCTGCTCTTCCTGGCTTAGGGACCCCACCTTTGTGCTGGGTGATACTCCCCCACCCCTCCAGAACATTTCACTCTAGTGCCTCCACCAGTGCCAGCCACAGAACGTCAGGGAACACAGAAGCCTCCTGGGCTCACCGAGCAGTGCACACAGCAAGCACGCGGGAGGCGCTGGCTTTAACATGACTGCTGTCATCGCGGGGTGGCCGTGGGACCTGAGCTGGGCCTGGCATCTCTTCAGGTCTCAGTTTCAAGCCTGCTAGAGAAAGGCTGCACTGGGCAGTGCCAGGACTCAGGGTCCAGCGGGGCCACTGGACACTTGTGGGTCTTCATCCATGATGGGGCAGCCACGGGACACATGAGCTGCTCCCTGGGGCCAGGAGGACAGCAGGCTGTGGCCCACACTCGATCATCCCCGTGCCTGGGCTCAAGCCAGCAGCAGTCCCTGGCAGACAAGGGCTGGGACAGGAGCAGGTCCCACTGCAGCCTAAAGGACCTCCCCACAGCCTGGTGTCAGGGAATGCTCCCAAGAAGGAGAAACACTGATGGCCTAATACACAGCAGTCGCTCAAACAACGCCGACACATCGCTCCACAAATGGCACAGGCCCGCCCCCACAGGTGGCTGGATCACTGTAAACTGCAGGCCACAGACAGTAGGCAGCTCTCCCACCAACCCAGAGGAGGCTCGTCTCTGCCCACATTAGGCCCTCAGCATCTGGCAGCCTGGCCAGATGGGTCAGGGCCTCTCCAGCTCCCAATTAGCTCAGATTTGTGCCTGGATGCTAATCAAGGCTGCTGGCGGTGCCCTGGGAGGGGAGGGGCTGAGAGCAGCAGACAGGGGCTTCGCTTGGTTCCCTCTACCAGGGCATCATCCGGCCAGCCCCTCCTCCATGGAACCCCACCGTACGGGGCAGTGACATGGGGCTGCCACCTCAGTGAGGCAGCCCACCCATCCCGCACCCACCTCCACAGCCCCACCTGGCGCTCTGGCACACCCCACCTTGGGGCTCCAGCAGGACCCCTGCCATAGTCCCTCCCCACCGCCTCCTCAGATCTGTGCTCCAACCACAGCAGCTGCCCCAGGAGGCCTCTGCCCATCACCATCAGATTTGCTGTGTGCTGACTCTGGGTTTTGTTTGTCCTCGACCCGCCCCACAGGACAAGGACAGCACAAGGGCAGTGAGACCCCGCGAGGGCAGGGAGACCCCACAAGGGCAGGGAGACCCCACGAGGGCAGGAGCCTGTCCGCTCCATCACCGCCTGCAGCGCCCAGAGCTGACCATCGCCAGCAGGGCTCAGGAGGCCCGTGATGGGGCATATCCACATGCTGAGGGCCACTTGGGGCCAGCACCACTCGAGGCCCTTCCTCGCACACACCCTGCACGTCCGAGAAGCCCTTCCAGGACAGGTGGGAGTGCCCTGCCACTGTGTAGAAGACTTGGGCTCTGTTAGTTAAGAAACTGCCGGGTCACCTCCCAGTTGGCCACGATGCCAGGACTCTGCTGTCAGAAGGCAGACGGCCAACCGCAGCACTGCCCGGTCACCCAAAACTTTGTCACTGAGCTCTCATCTGGCCCATGGCTCTCAGGGCAGATGACACCACCCAACCACCATGGCGGCCTGGCCACCTTGTACCTCTCCTCCTCCAGCTCTTGGGGCAGAGACCCCAATACACTTGGGAAGGGGAGGTGAAAGGGGGTCCTGAGAACAACCTAACACCTAACCAGAGCACAAAGGTGCATCCAGAGGTCTGAGAGTCCCTCGGCACCCCCACCAGCCCGGGCCCCACCAGGCCAGAGGCGCCCTCAAGTCCCCAACACTCCTGTGCCTCCCTCTGCCAGAGCCTCCACTCCAGGAACCCCACTGCATCTGTGTGTGGAGCCACAGGCCAGGTGGGCCAAGTGCTGGCCAAGACTGGGAGGGGCCTGCTGCCCAGTCCACAGGGCACGGCCTCCAAAGCCCCTGCCCCAGCCTGACAGCAGCTGTGCAGGACACTCCCCATGCCCTACCTCTGGCTGAGAGCTTCTTGGTGTTGATGATCTTGGCTGCATACTCATGGCCGGTGCAGAGCTTGACACAGCGTCGGACCACAGAGAAAGCCCCCCTGGGGAGGAAAATGGGGGAGCGAGAGACAGAGACAGAGACAGACAAGGAGAAAGAGAGAGAGCCGATTAATCTCCCCATAAACACTCCCCATTAAGCATTCAGCCACCGGCCCGGCCTCGGGCAGATGGCTGTGAGTCAGAAACTGTGAGGAAGTGGGTGCCCCTCACAAGCCACTCTCAGCTGGCCCCACTCAACACCAGCAGAACAGAGGCTGGCTTCCCGACGGCTAGCAGAGCCCTGGCAGATGGCACGCCCTGGGGGGCTGTGCAGAGGAGGAGGATCAGTCAGGCCCTCCGGAGGGCGGCGGAGGGACCCCGTTCAGCTCCTGTGTGACCTACAGGCCTGTATCCTTGTGGGTCGGCTGGACCAAGAGTCCACGTCCACAGGCCTCTCAGCAGGCATCCTCGGGGGCTCTGTACCATGTCCATGAGGCCCTGCTGAGTCTTCCCCAGAGGCAAATGAAGCTGGCCTTGTCTAGAAGGCCCAGCTCCAGAGGGCAGTTATGTTGGGATTTGTGTGGTCAGACACGGGGACTCATGGAAGGTTTTGTAGGGAGAGAGAAACATCACATCATTAAACTGCAAAGCTGAAGGAGAGGGTCCTGAGAGCCTCCACTGTCCAGGTGTCATCACAGAGGCCACGGAGGCCCAGCGTAGGGACGAAGGGACATTCACAAACTGACAGCCTGGGGGTAGGGAGAGGGAAGGAGGGACGGGGGACAGAGGGAGCTGACCAGCATCAACCACGGTCCAGAGCCCAAGAGACACAAGGAAGGAATCAGGTTAAGGCTGCTGAGGCCATCGAGAAGAGGCCATGAACGTACCCCACAAAGTCTGGCCTGCGGAGGAGCTCCTGCTCCGGCTTCAGGGCGCCCTGAGGGAGTCAGTGCCACCCAATGGGAGCCACAGAGTCTATGAGGCAGGAGGGGAAGGGGCCGGTGCCCACCAGGAGGCCCCGCAGAATCTGACTAGTCACCACGGTTGATTTAATTTGATTTCAGATCATTTTCTAAGAACAGCACACGTGAGGCAAGGGGCCTGGTCAAGAAATGTCACATGAAGGGTCTGAGTCCAGACAAAAGGGCCAGAGGATGCTCTCAGGCTGGGGCTGGGAGAAAGGGGGGCTTGGACGAAGCCCACCACCAGGTAGGCACCCACCCGTGCAAACCCGAGCACGCACGGCCCTCCTGTGTCTGCACCTGCCAAGTGCCCAGCCTCCCCCTTAGAGGAACAGCCTCTCCTCCCAGAAAGCTTCCTCGGCCTGGACAGCCTGAGAAACCCACATGGGAGTCCAGGCCAAGGGCTCTGCATGGTAGAAGAGGAGCGTCTTACATACGAACACCGTTTTATCTACAGTCCTTTGTGGAGACAAATCTTTGTAAAAGAGTACTGTTCAATTCCTTGGAAAGATAAATAATTACACTAAATCTAACTGAACATTTTCTTAACGACTCAGGTCTCAGGAGCAGTCATTGTGCTTGGGCGGCCGCTGAGCTGCGTCTTCGCTTTTTAAAGTCAACCCGTGAACAGGGACAGAGGCTGCCTCAGGAGATGTGGGGGGAGATGCGGCGCGGGGGAGGCGCGGCGGAGGGGGCGGGGCGTGGTGGGGGAAGCGGTGTGGGGGCGCGGCAGGGGGGGCGTGGCGAGGTGCTCACTGTTCACTCCTCATTCTCTTGCTCTGCTTGATTTTTTCACCATGTGCATCGGTTACGTTCTCAAAATGTTTTTAAAGAAAAATATAAAGAAAGGATTATTATTTTTAACATATGACATTAACTTGGGAGACTGAGGTGAGGGCAAAGACCATGGGCTTTTTGCCTGGTCTGGCTTCAATCCTGGTTAGATGGGGTGACACAGCTCTCTGAGCCCCAGTTTCCCCATTCATATGACTGAGCAGAAGGGCCTTCCGGGGCCACTGTGTGGCTGTTTGCCGGACTTCTTGCTCAGAAGAGGTGAGAGCTTCCTGAAACGAGTCCTGAGCTACCATCTGTCGCGCTCTGACCCCTAGAGGGCTCAGCGGCCGCAGGACTGACCTGGCAGGCCTCCACTGAGTGTTCTGGACCAGGCCCTGAAGGGAGCAGGGAGTCTGGGCCTCCCTGCACCAGGACCCGACCACACACTGCAGGGCTGACCCTCAGTGGGAAGTTCAACAGACTGCACATCTATGCCAAGCTGATGATGCCTGTATGGCACCGCTGTGGTGAGCCCATCCCTGGAGCAGGGAGGAGACCCAAGCGCAGCTTCCCACCAGCACAGCAGGCTCCCAGCTGCTGGCCAGACTCGGACAGGTACAGGAGCAGAGGGCAGCAAGCCACAGCTGCTCCCCAGCACACGACATCCATGCACCATATCACCAAGAGCCTGACCGCAGGTGGGTGGGTCAAGGGCTTCCTCCAGTTGATCCCTCTCCCTTCCCTGGGTCAGGCAGCTCCTTTGTCCTCTGCAGAAGGCTCCAGAGCCGCCCCTGCACCATCAGCCTGGGTCGGAACAGTCAGCAATCGGGGAAGGCGGGGGCAGGGAACACAGGTAAGACTGCCAGAGCCAGGGGGCCAAGGCCAGGCAGCATCACTGAGGAAGGAGGAAGGCACGGCTGGGGGCCTCGGGATGAGTGTGGGGTGGGAGCACCAGGCTGCACAGCTGTAGTGACATAGGAGGTGGCAGGCACAGTGCCAGACACCCAGCAGACACTCAGCAGGAAGGGCCCAGGGGTGAAGAAGGCCCTGCTCTTGGACACAGGCCTGCAGGTGGGGTGGAGGGCACCCTCAAGAAGAGAGGACAGGGTCCCCTTTCCCAGCAACTCGGATGCCCCCAGAGGGAGAAAGTGGCCAGCCAGGGGAAGGCACAGGAGGGCTGGCTCCCAAAGACACCACTGCTCCCTGCGCCCCGCTCCTGGCCTCTGCCTCTCTCACACCTTCTGTCCCTCGCTGTAGCCCCAAATCTCTGAGTCCCAATGTCATCACTGCCCCCAATCTCTCCCTCTCCTCTCTCCTCTGAGGGACTTAAGGAATGTATCCTTAAGTCTCCCACCCCAGTTATTTGCCTGCTTTACTCACCACTTCCCCTAAAGAGCACCCTGAAAGGGGCTCCTCCCCATAATGGCTGTCCACCCGCACCCATCCTGCCATCTCCCCAGGGACTTGGGCTGGCAGCTGCAGACCTACCTCTGCCTCCTCCCCTTCCTGGTGGTTCTGCCACTTGCCAGACGGCAATCTGTCATGGGAAGCCCGCTTGGAAGTGTCAGCCCTCTTGAGAAGTGGCCACAAACACGTTTAGCATGAGCCATGCAGGCCATGGCCAGGGCCCCAACATCTCTGACTTCTCCAAGAGCAAAGAAGCCAGCACCATCACCATCCTCCCTTGCGACTCAGTGCTTGCCCGCCAGAGTTTATAAACATTGAGAGACAACACTGACAAACAGCCTGGATCTGTATCATAAGCCTGTCCCTGCTGCCAAGGGCAAACTCCTATGCGTCCTTCAAGATCCAATGCAAACAGCTCCCCGCTTTCCCAGCTCACACAGAAAGTCAGCTTGGTCTTTAGCTATTGCACCTCCCACGTTCCTTAGGTTAGTTTACTTAATTATCTACCTGTTCACTTTTGCCACTCCCCCTTCCAGTGGCTCTCTATGGGCAGAGTGCCCTATACTCTGGACCTAGGTGTCAGGCACAGTGCCTGGGCTGTGATATAGGAGCAAGAACTGACCTACAAGCAACACAGTGGGCTGTGGAGCATGGGCCTCAGGGCTTGTCCAGCCCAGCAGTATAGGAAGACTGGCCCCTAGAGTGTCCCAGCAGGAGGGGAGAACCACCAAGACTTCCAGGGCCTGTGGGTAGATGGGTCTGTGCTACACTGAGGCCACAAGGCCCTGGTCAGAGCCAGGGGGTACCCCAAGTAAACAAGTCCTGGGGCTTAGGCTCCCCATCTCCCCACCAGTGCACAGAGAGGCTTGAAGCCCCGTCTTCTTATCCAGAAGCACAGGCAGGCCTAGCAGGTGGCAGCATGGTCCTTGGGCTCAGCAAAGAACGCCTTGGATGGGACTGCAGGTGCACAGACTGATCACACGCCTGCCCCTGGGGTGTGGCCCACCCCAGGCAGCTGCAAGGGCACAGCAGGTTGGGGCAAACGCAGGAAAAAGCTGGAAGAGGTGCTCCTATGGGATCCCAGGTCGATGTTCCTGTGGGCTGCGAACTGCATCTGAACATCAAGGTTGCCTGCACGATGGCCTGCATGGGATGAATGCTACTGAGCCGGGCTGAAAGCGATTTTGAATAACCTGTTCAGATCATGAGGCCCCCAGGCACCAAGCATATCATGGGGCTTTTAAAATCAAATAAAGCTAATTAAAACAAGAAAATACTCTTTGAGTCCTTGCTTTGTGGAAGGCTCTGAACACTGTCTCATTTACAGTGGGATCAACAGTACCAGGGAAACTTGTCCTGAGAGAGAAGGGGAAGAATTAATTCTGGGTGGGAATGGAGCCCCGGAACTACATAGCCTGTTTCTATGACTGCACCTGCTCGGGCACCTCCTTCATTGCAGGGGGGCTCAGCCTCCTCGCGCGATAATGGGGTGAAGGCCACCTGTGAGCAGAGGTGCTGAGTGTAGCTCCCCTGACTGCGGCCACCCGGGGCAGTCGGTGTTTCACAGGCATCCTGTGGGCTCCCAGAGCTTCACAGGCAGAGGCGGCAGGAAGCGTCATTGTCTGCAGGATGCCCCACCCGCCTCTGTCTCCTCCTCACATCCAGTCTATGGCTCCTCTGGCTCCACAACAGACTGCTGGTCCAGGCCCTGGCTTTCCCAGCTCTGAGCTGCTCCCCCACCCTCGTGCCTGCCTCTTCCCTCCAGTCCCCACTTGCAACCGGCCACCTGCTGCTGACTATCTGTGGCTCCCACCAACCCCCACGGAGCTCCCCACTGCAAGTGGCTCTGTGGCCTGCCCTGCTCTCCACTAGGTCATGCTGGTCGCACTGCGGCCCTCCCCAGCTGCCCACACCACTCCCCAGAGAGCTGGGAGGAGGTGTGTCCCTGAGCAGCATGGCTGGAGTTTGTGGGAGGGCCCAGAGAGCAGGAAGGAAATTTCGCCTTGCCCCCAGCAGGACCACACAACAGCCCTTCTAGGGCCCTCTCATGCCTCACCTTCACTGGTGAAGACTGAAGGTTACTATGATTACCGGTTCTCGGGGTGCCAGTTAAGACACTTGGTAATGACACCAGGGAGGGAAGGTCAGACCCTGCATCCCCACAGCCTATCCCGTGTGGTCACGCAAACCTTGCTCAGGTGCTCTCCCCAGGGCTCAGGTGCCCTCCCCAGCCGCCTCACAAGGGCTGGTGACTTCCATCAGTAAGAGGGCAGTGATTGTCCCCTTACGCAGAATGAGGTGACACAGGTACCAGCCACAACACAGTATCCGGCATCCAGAAAGAGCTGGCAGTGTGATTCTGCTCCCAAGATGGCATAGGCAGGGACCCAGGTGCCCGGGGCTGCTTCGTGCATGTGATCCCCATGACAGGCTGCTGAGCTCCCGCAGGGCAGCGCTGGGCCACGCAGGATCAAAGTGGCCTCTGCGGCAGCCCACTCAACGCTTGGATTCCATTCCCTTAGTGGAAATTTCGGAGGCAGCAGCTTCTCTCCCTGTTCCTCTCTGTGCCTCCTGCAGCCCATGTCCACACCATCCAGTTTCCTCCCCAAGTGCTGGGGCCTGTGCCACCTGAGCCAGGGCTGCCTGCATCAGCCCCGATGATCAGCCCATCAACTGAGCCTCGCCGGTCGGTTGCAGTTCACAGGCGTGCGCACACACACGCACACACACACGTGCACTCTCCTCACTCAGACGTTGCAGAATGGGCTGGAAACACCCCCTCGGATTCCCAACAACAGTGACAGCCCAGGGCCATGGGACCCCTTCAATCTACAGCAAGGCCACACGCGATTCCAGGAAGTTCTTAAATTTTAGAATTTTAGAAAGAAGCTGAGGAGCCTTGAGTAAAAGCAAAAGATCCAAGCCTGGCTGACCTGTTTTGTAAATCTAAATTTCCCATCCAGGTTTTGCGTGTGATGCTCCCCACGCGGGCCAGGCGCTGTCTCCCCAGTAGCAAGCACAGCCCCCTCCCCCCACAGGTCCCCCAGAGCAGGTCTTTCTGGAAGAGTCTGGGTCGGCCACAGAAGCACTCTCAGGCCGACAGCTTTATTTCCTGCTGTAAATTAATAAATGGTTGTTCTGAAACCAGCCTCAGGCCACCTACGTCCTTTCTTGCCTGGCTGGCCCCAGGTGGGCTCCATGAGGAGGCCTGGGCTAGGGGCTGGGGACACTCCAGCAGGCACAAGTCCGCTGACCTTATGCGGACCTTTGTGTTTTTCTTGTGTGGGTGAAACTAAACCAAACTGGTATTTATTTGTGTGTTGCTTAAAAACACAGTTCCTACCTTTGATTAAAATGAGCTTTTGGGGGTGCCAGAGGGGGAGGTCCTTTTATATTGTAATCTTGACCTAAGCAGTTTGGTGGAAACAGTAACTTTTATATGAACAGAGTGCTGAGGTTGTTGCGGGTTTTTTCTTTTGTGTATTTTTCTGCTTATGATAATACAAAAACATAACTCACGTTCACAGTAGATGGAATGTATGTTTGTATTATTGTTACGTTTACAATGTTTGCTATGGAGTAAACAAGAGGGTCTACAGAATGCGCTGACGTTGCCTCCATAACCCACAACACCGTCAGTAGGGCCTATCAATGTTTGTATGTTTGCAAGTGTGCAGCTCTGCACCATGAGGAGGTGTCTTCTTACACAATTAGGGGGCTGTTGTTGCCACTTTCCACTTTCTCCTCTCACTATGTCCCACCGCGCTGTTAATGAAGCCTCAGCAGTGTGATCTGACAGCTGCATACTTCTTTGCTCATGGATACTGTCCTGTGGATGCCTGCATGGTATTTACTCCTCCCCAGCCTCTCTGGCCCTGGGGTTCCGGCAAGGAGGGAGAATGTTTGGGCTCCTGAGGAGTTTTGGACAAGCAGGTGCCCAGCCAGGCAGGAGCTGGAGTCCCCAGGCCCAGAGTAACATCCCACAGGGAGGTGGGTGGCCGTCCTACACCCCACTGGCAAGACGTCCCCCAGGCAGGTGCAAGCCGAGCTCCCAGGGCTGTGTCATCCACTCCTGCTCAGGGCCCAGGCATCCTGGGTTCTAAAAACTAGATCCGAGGTGACCCTACTGGAGACAAGCAGCTGAACACACTCACTTCTGCTTGTGAGCACCCAAACTCGCTGTGGCCTGAGCTGGTATCCAAGCATGTGCCTTATCAGCATGGGAGTTCCTGTTTTGTGTTTGACTTTTGTATTTAACATCACTTCACACACGAGTCCCACATTTTGACCAAGACCATATACTCACTTATAGGAAAGAACATTCCCTCAAGTTGACGCACCACTGATAGCTGGGTGCTTCCTCAATTAGCAAGCGTTTAGGAGGTCTCCAACTTCCCTTCTCAAAAATGGCCTGCCATGACTGTTTCAGTTATTTCAGTAGCGTTCACTTCCAAAGGCACAATTCACGTCAGCAGCAATGGAAAACCATTCTTCCAAACTTGGAATCTGGGTGGCTCATACAGCCCCAGAGAGAGTTCCCAAAGCTCTTTCCTGCTTTGGCCCGAGGGCTCCCCAACCCCAGCTTCAGAGCTCAACGAGAGCTAAAGTCCTAACTTATCCATGCTTTATGAGTCTGCTCAGGCTGCTGCAACAAAGTACCACCAATAAAGCGGTTTAAACAACAGATATTTATTTTCTTACAGTTCTGGTGGCCAGAAGGCAGAGATTAGGGCTGGTTCCTTCCTAGGGCTGGGAGGGAGAATCTGTTCCATATCTCTCTCCTGGATTCTGGTGCTGCCTGCAATCCTTGGTGCTAGTTGGCTTCTAGATGCATCACCCCAATCTCTGCCTTCACAGTTACATGGTATTCTCTCTGCGTGTGTCTCTGTGTCCAAGAACACCCGTTTTATAAGAACGCCAGTCATATTTCCAATATGACCTCATCCTAACTTGACTAATTACATCTGCTACTATCCTATTTCCAAATACAGTCACATTTTGAGGACTGGGCTTCCACATACATGAATTCTGGGGGATGCAGTTCAGCCCAGGATGCATGCTGAGTCCAGGTCTGCCTCGTGGAATCTGCCACTGTGTGCAGCTGCAGCAGGCAAACACTTCCCAAATCACACTCCTCAAACATAAGCTTCATAGGACGTTAACAGATGCTAGGTGCAAAGGGGTTCTGTGAGAAAAGAAGTTTGGGAACCAGTAGGTTGGACAGTGTTTCTGTCCTTCCTTTCTTTAACTGCAGGACTTCTCAGGGCCTTGAACGGGATCATCTGTATTGTGAATCTCCAAGAAGGGAGTATGAGGTGCATCCTTTTCTTAACCTATTTGACCATAGAAATCTTTATTCAAAAAGGCTCTGGAGGGCCAGGAGTGGAAGGAGAAGGGACTTCTATTCTTAGGACTCAACACTGGCCCCTTTCTGAAACCCTGTGTGATCTACTGAAGCCACAAGAGATGCTTCTGATGAAATGAACCCATTAACAAAGAAACACATGGTAAGAGCCAGGCAGAAACCTCTCTTGTCCATTCACCTGATGTCCACAAGCTCATCCAAGGATACACCCAAACTTGACGGCTCCACCCCACAGCAGCAGCCACTGCCCTGGGGTCTTTGTGGGTGCATCTCAGAATGAGAAAACCCCAGCAGAGCACCCTCTGCTCTCTGCCCCTCTCAGCAGAGTGGTGTGACTGTCCCCCTCGGCCTCCTGGGGACCACATGCCCCTCCCATTAGAGCCCCTCTCCCAGGGGCAGGTTCCTTCCCACCCACCCGTGCAGGAAGCCACTCGCTTCAGTGCATCAAAGCCTCAAACCTGCCAGGTCCCCGGTCACCATTCTGCTAAATTTCCTCCCAGATACTGAGTGCCGGCTCACCCTCTGGTCAAGCCAGGAAAGTATATTCAGAGATACCATTTTCTTCACATTTTTGACAATGCTATGAGCAGAGCACAGGCCATTTCTTAACCAAATAAGCTCATGACAAAATCCCCCATATGCCCTGGTGAGGTTCACAGGTGAATGGTGATGCATGGGAGCGCTTCCACATTTTCACATGGGCTAACTTGGTCGTCGTCACTTCTAGACAGCCAGATCGAGTTTGTACAGGTTTTCCTCCCATATGTCGACAATCCTGTATAGCAGTGGTCCCCAGCCTTTTTGGCACCAGGGACTGGTTTTATGGAAGGCAATTTTTCCACAGACTGGGGCGAGGGCTAGGGGAAAATAGTTTGAATAGAACGAAACTGTTTCACCTAAGATCATCAGGCATTAGTTAGATTATTTTAAGGAGCACGCAACCTAGATCCCTCGCTTGCGCAGTTCACAATAGGGTTCGCGCTCCTATGAGAATCTGACACCTCAGCTGATCTGACAGGAGGCAGAGCTCGGGCTGTAATGCTGGCTTGCCCATGGCTCATCTCCTGCTGTGCAGCCCAGTTCCTAACAGTACTGATCCGTGGCCTGAGGGTTGAGGAACCCGGCTGTACAGGATAGGAGAACAGTGTGATTTTTGACTTGTTTCTGTGACACTGTTCAATTTCAGCCTCAGGGGCCTCACGTCTCACACTGCCCAGACCCACTGCCAGGAACTGCTACAGCTAGGACCCTCTGGGTCATGCTGGAGAGCTCAAGGCAAGAAAGCCAACGGCAGCAAGGCAGTGGGCAGCAATCTGGGGCCTGGTGGGGTCCGGCTGGCTCCCAAGTCTCCACACATCCTCAGGAAAGCTACTTCTCCCTCTTCCCGCCCAGCATCCCACACACTTGGCTGACCCCTCTCCAAGGAAGGAACCCCCCAGTCTCTGCCTCTCTTCTTGGGTCCTCCCTGCCCTCGCCAAAGTCCTCAACCCCAAGGGACCACATCAGATGCCCCTGTCTGTGTATCACAGGACCGACGGAAGGGGTGCAACAGGAGGCAGGACAAGGACACAGGCATCCTGGGATGCATGCTGCTGATGGGTGGCCTCAGAGGTGGCACACACAGGTAGCAAAAGGGCTATGGAACAGACAGTTGGTCCCCAGGCACTGATTGCTCCCTCTCTGTCCCAGTGACCAACCCAGAACAGGCATGCAGAAGGCACTGGGCAGTGCTTGCCCAGGGATGGTGGGAGCGCTGGGGCTTGGCTGCATGTGCCCTGTGATTGATTGGCAATGTCTGCACTGAGCACCAGACAGAGACTGCGGATGCACATCATGAGATCTCTATTTGTGATTTAGAAAGATCTATGAGTCAACAGGGTACCTCCTGGCCCTGGATCAGTCCCTCCTGATTTGTACAAGTCCCATCTCCTGGCCCTCTGCTCCTCATCTCCCCAAAGTGCACCCAGGCCAGCACCCTCACCACCTTGGTGCCCTGGCCATGGCTTGGCCATATATAGGCTGGTGTATGTTTGTATGGCAATTCTATGGGGGTGCTGGCCTCTCTAAGACCAAACAGGACCCTCCCAGGACACTAAAGCAGTGCACCCACCCCTCCCAACAAAAGGTCAGCTGGGTCCCAGGAAACAGCAGAGTCAGATACACATGGGGACTGACAGATGCTGATGGTGTATCCTTCCCAGCAGGCGCTGTACTTTCTGTCCCACCTGGGATGTGGAAAGTCAAGGGAAGACAATCAAGGCCCACAATTCTGGATTCAGAAAAGCCAAGGAGAGATTAGAAAGATGGGAGGTTTGAATCAGGAAGACCTGGGGTGAATTCTGGACTTATAACTTAGGGCTGGTCTGCAAAATGGATTTGATGATACATATTACACAGGGTTGATGTGTTAGAATAACAGGTGCCTACCTCAAATCACACTGAAAAATAACTTCTGGGTAGATTTTTAAAAAATACCTAAAATGTGAAAAAAAAATTTTAAATTAAAAAATTTAAAAAGCAAAGCTAAAAACATTGGTCTAGCATGTGAGAAGCTTGGAAGTCATCACTCCTGTCCTTACAGACAAAAAGCTAAACAAACTGAAAATCAACAACTCTTCTTAGATCCGTCAGAGAACTGAGGTTGCAGGAAAACTGCTGCCTCCAAAATTGGCAGATAGAGAGAATTACAACTTACCATCACTTCTCAGCCTTTGGTTAAAATCAAGTGTGCAGAATCACAACTTACCAGAGCAGAAACCTCCATGGAACCAGTGCTGGGGTGGGAAAACCTAAACTGTAATTGCCAAATTGCCAGATGCTCAGTGTGGACAAGTCTGAGAATTAAGAATTCCAGGGTGCCTAGCCTTAGCAGCGTGCACCCACACTTTTGTAAGTTCTACCTCCAGGAGCCCTACCAGGTTCTCACAGCGAAGACTGGAGGAAAACTCCCCAGGGCTTCCGGCAGGGGGAGGAGAAAAATATTCATTTTGAAATACGCCAGAGCGTTCTGTTCTTCTTAACAAAGCCTGCCCTCAGGAGAAATTATCTTACTACAGCCCAACCTACTGGGGCTTTATCAGAGCCAAACCTATCTTGGGGAAGGGAAATACCCAACCCCAGCCCCCTCCAGCCATCCTGTAGTACATAAGCGGGTGGAAGGGAGAGACTGAGAAGCACGTGTGAAGGTCACAGCACAGGGGCAGGCACAGGCTCGCTAAAATACTGAGGCCTAATTATAGGAGTACAGAATGCTTCCTCTCCCTCAACATCCTGCTGTCACATTACTGAAGTCCTGTTCACCACATCGCTTTTACCCAGTACATCATGTCCAGCTTTCAATAAAAAACTACAAGGCATATAAAAAGACAGAAAAAAATAGTCTGAAGATACACAGCATGCACCAGAACCAGACTCAGATATGGCAAAGCTTTTGGGAACTATCAAACTGGAAATTTAAAACAACTGTAATTCCCACGCTAAAGGCTCTAATGGGAGAAGTGGACAACATACAAGAACAGGTGGGTGATGTAAGTAAAGAGATGGAAGTTAAAATGCTATAAATCAAAAATGCTGTCACAGAAATAAAGAATGTCTTTGATGCAGACTAGACAGAGCTAAAGAACCAACCAGTGAGTTTGAAAACATATCAATAGGAACTTCTAAAACTAAAATGCAAAGACAAAAAAGAATGAAAAAGACAAAACAAAATAATCCAAGAACTATGGAAAAATTACAAAAGATATAAACACATGTAATGGAAATATCAGAAGGAGAAGAAAGGGGAAAAGCAGAAGAAATATTTGAAGTAACGTTGACTGAGACTTTCCAAAATTGAAGCCAGGCACCAAACCACAAATCCAGGATGCTCAGAGAATTCCAAGCAGAAGAAATACCCCAAAGTGTATATTGGGTCATATCACATTCAAACCGCAGAAAATCAAATAGAAAATCTTGAAATAACCCAGAAGCAAAAAACACCTCACCTGTCAAGGGGCAAAGAAGCATTATATCAGACTTCTCAAGCTCACAAGAAGAGAGTGGAGTAAAATATCTAAAGTGTTGAAAGAAATGAACCACCGACCTAGAATTCTGTATCCAGGGAAATTATCCATCAAAAATAAAGGAGAAACAAAGATGTTCTCAAACAAAAATTGAGGCAATTGGTCACCAGTATACCTGCCTTGTAAGAAATGTTACAAGAAATTATTCAGAAAGAAGGAAAATGACATAGCTCAGAAACGTAGATCTACATAAAAAAAGGAAGAGACTTAGAGAAGAAATAAGTGAAGGTAATATGAAATCTTTTTTCCAATTATTCATTGATCTAATAGATAACAATTTGTTCAAAATAATGATACCAACAGTGTTTTGGGTAATTATCACTTATGGATAAGTGAAAGAAAGCAACATTATCAGGGATAGGAGAGAGGAATTAGAAATACTCCGCTATAACCTATAAGGTATTTGCATTACTTCACTACCTGTGAAATGGTGTAGCGTTATTTGAGAGTGGACTTGGGTTAGTTATAAACGTATATAGGTATATGGCAAACTCTAGGACAACCACAGAAGAGAAAGAGAAAGAGAGAGAAAAGAAGAGGAAGAGGAGGAGGAATGCTAAGAGAAGCAAGAGAGGAGAGAAAATGGAATTATATAAAATGCTCAATTAAACCACAGAAAGCATAAAAAGAGTGGAAGACAAAAAAAGAAACAAAATAGGGAAAAATAAAAAACAGAAACAAATATGGTAGCTATCAATCCAACTATATCAACAATCATTTTAAATATCAATGGGTCTATATACACAAATTAAAAGACAGAGATTGTCTTATTGGATCAAAAAACAAGACCAAACTATATGTCATCTACAAGAAACCTATTTAAATATGAAGACACAAATAAGTGAAGAGTAAAGGCATGGATACTACTCAAAGTTATCTACAGATTCATGTGAAATCCCTATCAAAATTCCAATGGCTTTTTTGCAGGGAAAAAAACCCATCTTAAAATTGATATGGAATCTCCAGGGACAAAAAATGGTCAAAATAATCTTGAAAAAGAAAAACAAAGTTGGGGGACTCACATTTCCTGATTTCAAAACTTAATATAAAACTGGCTGGATGCAGTGCCTCACGCCTGTAATCCCAGCACTTTGGGAGGCCAGGGAGTGTGGGTCACTTGAGGTCAGGAGTTCAAGACCAGCCTGGCCAACATGGCCAAACCCTGTCTCTATTAAAAATACAAAAATTAGCCAGGCATGGTGGTGCACACCTGTAATTCCAGCTACTCAGGAGGCTGAGGCAGGAGAATCACTTGAACCCAGAAGGTGGAGGTTGCAGTGTGCTGAGATCATGCCACTGCACTCCAGCCGGGGTGACAGAGTGAGACTCCATCTCAAAAACAAAACAAAACAAAAAACCCAACCTGAATACAAAACTATAATAATCAAAATGGTCTGACACCGGCATAAGGACAGACACAGAGACTAATGGAATAAAATAGAGTGCCCAGAAATAAATTCTCCCATATATTGATTTTCAACAAACGTTTCAAGGGTTATTCCATGGAGAAAGGACAGTCTTTTCAACAAGTGGTGCTGGGGAAACTGGGATACCCACATGCAAAACAATGAAGTTGGATCCTTATCTTACACAATATACAAACAATAACTCAAAATGAATCAAAGACCTAAATTTAAGGCTAAAATTATAAAACACTTAGAAGAAAACATAGGTGGAAATCTTCATAACATTGGATTTGGCAATGATTTCTTGGATATGACACCAAAAGTGCAGGCAACAAAAGAAAAAATTAATTGGACTTACCAAAATACAAAATTTTTGTGCATCAAAGGACACTATCAAGAGAGTGAAAAGACCACCCACGGAATTGGATAAACTATTTGCAATTCACCTATCTGATGATGGATAAATATAGGAGAACTACTAAACGTCAATAACAAAGAAACAAACAAGCCAATTCAAGAAATGAGCAAAGAACTTGAATAGATATTTCTCCAAAGAAGATATGCAAATGACAAACAAGAGATGTTGAAAATATGTTCAACATCACTAGCCATGAGAGAAATCAAATCAAAACCGTAATGAGATACCACTTCACATCCATTAAGATGACTATCATAAATTTTTTTTAATTAAAAAAAGCCTGAAAATAACAAGTGTTGGTGAGGGTGTAGAGGACTTGGAACCCTTGTGCATTGCTGGTGGGAATGTAAAATGTTGCAGCCACTGTGAAAACAGTTTGGCAGCTCCTCAGAAAGTTAAACATAGAATTACCATATGATCCAGCAATTCCACTCCAAGGTGGATCCAAAAAAAATGTAAAGCAGGGACTCAAACAGATACTTGTATACAATATTCATAGCAGCATTATTCACAATAGTCAAAAGTAGAAGCAACTCAAATGTCCATTGACAGAAGAATGGATAAATAAAGTGTGGTCTATATATACAATGAATATTATTCAGCCTTGAAAAGGAAGGAAATTATGTCTACAACATAGACATATCTTGAGGACATTATGCTAAGTGAAATAAGCCAGTCACAAAAGACACAAATACCACATGATTCCCCTTATATGGGATACCTAGAATAGACAAATTCGTAGAGAGAAAGTAGAACAGAGGTTGCTGGAGTGAGGAGAGAAGGAGAAGTCAGTTTTTAGTGGGTACAGCGTTTCAGTTGGGGAAGATGAAAAAATTTCGGACAATGATGGTGGTGATGGTAGCACAACAATGTGAACATACATAATGTTACTGAATTGTATCCTTAGAAATGGTTAAAATAGTAAAATTTTTATGTATATATGGCACAATTTAAAAATTAAAAATAAATAAAAAGAATAATTTTGATTAGCCAAATCAAAATACATATAAGTGAACTGTCTACATTAATTAGAGAAAACAATCGTTTTAGGATCAATAATATGCAATTGACCATTCTTTGTCCATTTCTGGACTCTACCATTTATTAATTGTGTGATCCTGAGAAAACTCCTCATCTGTAAATGGAGATGATAATAGTATTTCTTAGAGCTTTTGGAAAAGTCAAAAAACAATGCATAGTCTGGTGCATAGTAAAATGCTCAATAAATGTTAGCCATGATTATTTCTTTCAGGGATAAAGAATGGATTCTTTAACGGCAAATTATATGTTACGCATAATTTTGTTTTACCATAATTTTAAAAAGTAAATGGATGGAGAAAGATGTACCATGCTAACAATAATTAAAATAAAGCTGGAGTAACTATATGTATATATGTATGTATATGTGTATGTGTGTGTGTGTGTGTGTGTGTGTGTGTGTGTGTGTGTGTGTGTATGTAGTTGTTCAGACAGGGCCTCACTCTGTCACCCAGGCTGGAATGCAGTAGCACAATCATGGCTCACTGCAGCCTCTACCTTCCAGGCTCAGTCTCCCAAGTAGATGGGACTACAGGCATGTGCCACCATGGCTGGCTAATTTTTTTAATTTTTTGTAGAGATGGGGTCTTGCTATGCTCCCTAGGCTGGTCTCAAACTCCTAGATTCAAGCATTCCTCCCACTTCAGCCTCCTAAGGTGCTGGAATTACAGGTGTAAGCCACCAGGCCCAGCTACATATAGTAGAGACACGGTGTTGCTATGGTGCCCAAGCTGGTCTTGAACTCCTAGGCTCAAGTGATTCTCCCACCTGGGCCTCCTGAAGTGCTGTGATTACATGTGGGAGCCACTGCACCCACCCAGGAGTAACTATATTGATATCAGAAAAAAAAAACAGATTTTACAACCAGGGAAATTATCAGGAATAAAGAAGAGCATTACATAATAATAAAAGGGTCAATTTTCTAAGACGACATGCAGTTCTAAACATGTACATACCTAACACAGAGCACCAAAATATGTGAGGCAAAACCTGATGGAACTGTAAGGATAAAAAGATGACTCCACTATCATTGTTGGTGACTTCAACACAACTCTATCAGAAATGGACAGATCTAGCAGGCAGAAAATCAGTAAGGACATGATTGAACTCAACAGCTTCATCAATCAACTGGCTCTAATGGACATCTATAGACTACTTCACCCAACAACAGCAGAATACATTTTCTTCTCAAGCACACATGGAACAGTCAGTAAGACAGACCACATTTTGGGCCATAAAAACACCCTGATACATTTAAAATATAGTAATCATACAAAGTACGCTCTCAGACCGCAGTGGAATTAAACTAGAAATCAATAACAGAAAGATGGCTGGAAAAGCCCAAAATACGTGGAAACACCACACTTCTAAATGACACACAGACAAAAGAAAAAATGTCAAGGGAAATTTTAAAATATTTTGAACTAAATGAAAATACAACTTATCAAAATTTATAGAATGCAGCAAAGGTAGTCTTTATTATTTATTTTTTAGGGACAAGGTCTCACTCTGTCATGCAGGCTGGAGTGCAGTGACACAATCATAGCCCACTGCAGCCTTGAACTCCTAGGCTCAAATGATCCTCCCGCCTCAGCCTCCTGAGTAGAAAAGACTACAGGCATGCACCACCATGCCCTGCGATGTTTTTTGTTTGTTTGTTTGTTTTTAGAAACAGGATTTTGCTATGTTTCCCAGGTCAGTCTTGAACTCCTGTCCTCAAGTGGTCCTCCCACCTTGTCCTCCCAAAGCACTGGGATTACAGGTGTGAGCCATTGCACCTGGCCAAAAGTAATCTTTAGAGGAAAATTTATAGCATCAAGTGCATACATTTTGAAAAGAAGAGGCCAGGCACAGTGGCTCACGCCTGTAATCCCAGCACTTTGGGAGGCCAAGGTGAGCGGATCACCTGAGGTCAGGAGTTCGAGACCAGCCTGGCCAACACGGTGAAACCCTATCTCTACTAAAAATACAAAATCTAGCTGGGCATGGTGGCACATGCCTGTAATCCCAGCTACTTGGGAAACTGAGGCAGGAGAATCGCTTGAACCAGGAAGTCAGAGGTTGCAGTAAGCCGAGATAGCGCCACTGCACTCCAGCCTGGTGACAGAGTGAGACTCCATCTCAAAAAAAAAAAAGAAAGAAAGAAAAGGAGAAAAGAAAAATCTAAAATCAGTAATTTAAGCTTCCACCTTAAGAAACTAGAAAAAGAAAAGCAAATTAAATCCAAAGTAAGCAGAAAAAAAGAATAAAAACTAGAGCATAAATCAATGAATTGTGCAAACAAGAAATTGATACAGAAAATCAACAAAGCCAAAAGCTAGTTCTTTGAGAAGATCAATAAAATTGGAAACCTACTAATCAGGTTAACTAAGAAAAAAAGAGAAAAGAGGCAAATTACTAATACCAGAAATAAAAGTGGGGCCACCACTACAGATCCCACGGATATTAAAAGACTAATGAAGAAATACTATGAAAAACTCTATGGCCATAAATTTGATAGCCTAGATAATATGAACCAACTCCTTGAAAGATACAATCCTCTAAAACTCACACAATGAGATATAGATAATATAATGTAAATAGGACTGTATCTCTAAAAGAAATTGAATGAATAATTAATAATTTTCCAAAACAGAAAGCATCAGGCCCAGATTGGTTCATTGGTGAATTCTACCAAACATGTAAAGAAGAAATCATATCAATTCTCGAAATCTCTTTTAGAAAATAGAAGCAGCAAGAATACTTCCTAATTCATTCTATGAGGCCAGCATTACCCTAATACTAAAACCAGACAACGATATTATTTAAAGAAAAGAAATATACAGACCAAAATCTCACATGAACACAGATGCAAAAATTCTCAACAAAATATTACCAAATTGAATCCAACAATGTATAAAAAGAATTATATATCATGATCATGCGGGATTTATCCCAGGTATGCAAGTCTCATTCAATATTCAAAAATTAATTATTATAATCCAATGTGTCAACAAGGTAAAGAGGAAAAATCACACGACTATATCAATACATGCAAAAAAAGAATCTGACAAAAATCCAACACTGTTTCATGATTAAAATTCTCAGCAAACTGTGAATACAGTGGAGCTTCCTAAACTTGATTTTTAAAAAATCTACAAAAGACCTACAGTTTACACCATACTTCATGGTGAGAAACTAGATACTTTCCACTAAGATTAGGAACAAAGCAAGTATGTTCCCTTTCACCACTGCTATTCAACATCTTACTGGAAGTCCTAGCTAACATAATAAGGCAAGAAAAGGAAATAAAAGATACACTTATTGGAAAGGAAGAAATAAAACTGTCTTTGTTCATAAATGATATGTCTATATAGAAAAGAAATCAACAAAAAAAATCCTGGAACTAATAAATGATTATAGCAAGGTTGCAGGATACCAGGTTAATGAAGTCAATTGTTTTCTTATATATCAGCAATGAACGATTGGAATTGGAATTTTAAAACACAATACCATTTACATTTCATCCTCCAAAGTGAAATACTTAGGTATAAATCTAACAAAATATGTACAAGATCTATATGAGGACATTTACAAAACTCTGACGAAAAATATCAAAGAAGAACTAAACAAATGCAGAGGCATTCCATGTTCATCAATAGGAAGATGCAATATTGTCCAATGTCAGCTTTTCCCAAATTAATTTACACATTCAGTGCACTCACAATCAAATACCAGCAAGTTATTTTGTATATATCAACAAACTGATTCTAAAGTTTATATAGAGAGTCAAAAGATACATAATACAATAACCAACACAATATTGAAGGAAAAGAGCAAAGTCTGAGGTTTGTGAATACCAAAGAGAGAAAGGATAGCCTTACCAACAATGGTGCCAGAACAACTGGATATTCAGATGAAAAAAATGAATCTAGACACAGATCTTACACCTTTCATAATAATTAACTTAAAATGGGTCATAGACTTAAATGTAAAATGCAAAACTTCAAAACTTCTAAAAAATAACATAGAAAATCTGGACGACTTTGGGTTTGGTGATGATTTCTTAGATACAATGCCAAAAGCACAATTCATGAAAGAAAAAATTGATGAATTGGACTTAATTAAAAGTAAAAAGTTCTGTTCTGTGGAAGACACTTATGAGAATTAAAAGGGAAACCACCACAGATTTGGAGAAAATATCTACAAAACACCTATCTGATAAGACTGGTTTTCAAAATATACAAGGAACCCTTAAAATTCAACAATACAGAAACAACCAGTTTAAAAATGGGCAAAAGATCTGAACAGATACCTCACTGAAGAAGATATATAGATGGAAAACAAGCATATGAAAATATGCTCGATATCATAAGTCATTAGGGAATTGCAAATAAAACAACAAAGAGCTATCACTATACACCTATTAGAATGGCCAAAATCTAGAACTCTAACACCACCAGATGATGGTAAGAATGTGGAGCAACAGGAATTCTCATTCACTGTTGGTAGGAATGCAAAATGGTACACCTGCTTTGGAAGAGAGTTTGGTAGTTTCTTACAAAACTAAACATATTCTTTACCTTACACTCCAGCAATCACACTTCTTGCTATCTCTCAAATACACTGAAAACTTATGTCCACAAAATACCCGCAAACGGATGTTTATTGCACCGTTATTCGTGATTGTGAAAGCTTGGAAGGAACCAAGATGTCCTTCAGTAAGCAAATGAACAAACTGTGGTACATCCAGACAATGGAATATTATTCAGCTAAAAAGAACTATCAAGCTACACAAAGAAAGGTTCCTCCTCCCGCTTAAAGAGGAAACTTAAGTGGTCATTGCTGAATAAAAGAAGCCAGTCTGAGAAGGCTACATACTGTATGAGTCCAACTGTATGGCATGCTGGAAAAGGCAGAACAATGAAGAGAGTCAAAAGACCAGTGACTGGCAGGGGTTGGGTGGAGGGAGACACAAAGAGGTGGAGCACAGAGAAATTCTGGGGCGGGTGAAACTACTCTGTGTGATACTGTAATGATAGATACATGTCATTCGACATTTGTCCAAGCCCATATAATCTACAACAGCAAGAGCAAACCCTAATGTAAGCTATGGGCTTTGGTTAATAATATATTAATATTGGTCCATCATTGTAACAAATGTGCCAAACTAATGTCAGATGTTAACAACGGGGTGGGGAATGGTGAAGGGGAATATGGGAACTCTATACTTTTCAATGCAATTTTTCCATACAGACAAAACTGCTCTAAAAATGAAGCCCATTAATTTCTTTTTCATTGTAAAGAGAAAAAAAATGTATCTTTAAAACACCAAGATAGAGAAGGACTTTTTAAAACCATAGGCAGAAAAGCATGTATCACAAGGAAAATGCCTATATATTTGCCATATAGTGAAATTTCAAAACTTACTGTGACCAGAGACCCTGAACAACATTAGGAAAAGGTGTTTCAGGGACTCTAAAGTCTTCCCCTGGAGCTGTCATCGCCTCGGGAGACATCCTGACTGTAACACCCACCTACACATGGCCCTCTCAGTGTATAAGGGTTCCCTCCAGGGCTCTCAGGCCACGGTGAAAGATGGGGCTATGCTCCCCACGTCACAGGAAGGGACAGGCACCGAATGCTCTGCTGAGACCATGGCAGCATGGATGTGGAGGTGGGATCAAACCAGACCCCTCTCCTCTAGCTAGGCACAGTGGCTCATGCCTATAATCCCAGCACTTTGGGAGGCCAAGGTGGGAGGATCGCTTGAGCCCAGGAGTTCAAGGTTACAGTGAGTCATGATGCACCTCTGCACCCCAGACTGGGTGGCAGAGCAAGCCCCAGTCTCAAAAACAAAACAAAATGAAACAAAAAATCCCCAACCCCCCCCAACCAACCTCTTGCCGCCCTGTACAGGTCCCCTGAGGTGCCCTGCACTGGCTCAAAAACAGTCTCCTGGGGAGATGGACGGGGCATCCCTATGAGGTGGGGGAGGTGGGAGTAAGAGGAGAATGAATCACAGGACTTGAGCCAAGCAGAGCCCTGGGAATGGGAAGAAGCAGGGCTGGGAGTTGGCAGCAGGACCAAGACAGGGGCGAGAGGCCTTGGGTGCCGTCTTGGCTCACTCCATCACTCGGTCACACTGGCTGGGCCAAGGCAGAGGCGGTGGGCGTCAGAGACAGCTCTTCCAGCTACAGAACAGACTTTCACATTTTCTGGATTCTTGTGAGCCAGCTGATGTCATGTTGTTAGCTTGACATTGGCCACGGTGGCACCTTCACACCACAGAAATGGGCAAACACCACCCACCAGGGACCCGACCCCCCTGTTAAATGTTGACCAGGGCACCACTTGAGAGGGGACTGCAAGGGGGGGATGATGTGGCCTCCCTCTACGTACCCCAAATACCCAGAGGGAGGGGGGTTGAGGGGCAGGGAGGGAGGAGAACCTGACAGGCCAGAGACCACCTAGGGGCTGAAATTACATGCTCTCCGTGGGAGCGAGAGAGGAGAGGGGGTGAGCACCCTTCCTGAGGAGAAGGCCCACAGGGGAACCAATCTGACTGGGGGTTCTGAAAGCCACGGTGGGCTGGGCTGGGATCCCCGCAAATCCAGCCTGTCCTGTGCAGCCTCGGTGGGAAGTTCCCCCTTCCGGGGAGGGTCTGGGACTTCTGCTCATTCTGTATCAGGCTCCATCTTTCTCTTTCACTTCTCCATTCTCTCAGGTGAACCATATTCTCCAGAAATCTTCAGCAACAAATGTCTTCCTTTAGCAACCCCACAGGAGCTGTGCACCAGAGCAATGGCCATGACCCCAGTGGGGAGGTCTGCATTAAGCAAAGAGCAAAATAAATGCAGAGATGAAAACAGGAGGGAGGACCACCCAGGAACACCTGTAGCCCACTGTGCCCATGCTCTTCCAACAGACTAGGGGAGGCCTGCAGGTCAGGCCTAGCCTCTAAGGTGGAGACGTCCAACCTGTCTCTTAGCCCTGGACCTGGCCTTGAAGCATGTGGTGGATTATGCAGATAATGCACAAGCGTTGCTGGAGAACTGTCACTCAATCTGGCCATGCTGGAACCAGTGAGCAGGAGGAGGGTGTGGGCAGGGGGAGGAGGGTGCGGGCAGGGGAGGAGGGTGTGGGCAGGGGAGGAGGGTGTGGGCAGGGGAGGAGGGTGGGGCAGGGGGAGGAGCGAGTGAGTAGAATGAGGAGGGTGTGAGCAGGGGGAGGAAGGTGTGAACAGGGGGAGGAGGGTGTGAGCAGGAGGAGGGTGTGAGCAGGGGGAGGAAAGTGTGGGCAGGGGGAGGAGGGTGTAAGTAGGAGGAGGGTGTGAGAATGGGGAGGAAGGTGTGAGCAGGGGGAAGAAGGTGTGAGCAGGAAGAGAAGGGGGTGAGTAGGGGGAGGACGATGTGAGAAAGGGGAGGAGGGGGTGAGCAGGGGGAGGAGGTGGTGAGCAGGGGGAGGAGGGTCTCAGCAGGGGGAGGAGGGTGTGAGCAGGAGGAGGGTGTGAGAAGGGCGAGGAAGTTGTCAGCAGGGGGAGGAGGGTATGAGCAGGGAGAGGAGGGAGGAAGTTGTCAGCAGGGGGAGGAGGGTATGAGCAGGGAGAGGAGGGTGTGAGCAGGGAGAGGAGGGTGTGAGCCGGGGGAGGAGGGTGTGAGCAGGGGGAGGAGGGTGTGAGCAGGGGAGGGTGTGTGAAGAGGAGGGTTTGAGGAGTCTCAGCCTGGGGCCTCCTGTGTCATCTGCGCCATCAGGCCCCTAGCACTGGGAATGGTCTGCCAGGGCTCACTGCATCTTTGGAATTCCTCCCCTGCCCACATGGAGAGGCTGTCACGCACATCAGGGGCCAACCCACTCCCTGGGACAAGGCCACGATGCCTGTGTCCTAGGGCCTTGGTCCTGGCCTCATGAGATGCGCTGAGCCAGAGTCTAGTGGAGGTAGCCCATTAGCCTAGGGCCGCCTGGAAGGAGACTGTGGGAACTCTGAGGGGAACTCTGAGAGCTGATCCTTGTTGAATTTGTTTTCCTGTTTTTACCCACTGAAAGCTTTCATTTCTTTTTCTGTGAGCTGTTGCTGCTGTCATTCATACTTCAACTGGGGTTTTGGCCATTTTTTTTTTAACTGGGGGACCTCATTCTGTCACCCAGGCTGGAGTGCAGTGGTGTGACTGCAGCTCACTGCAGCCTTGATCTTCTAGCCTAAGTGATCCTCCCACCTGGGCCTCCCAAAGCGCTGGGATTCCAGGCCTTATTGACCTATAGGAGCTCTTTCCATATGAGGGAAACCACCCATTCACCTCATGTAGCCCAAATGCTGGGAGGGCCTGCTGTGGCCTCACCCACACAGGATGTGCCCAGGAGGCATGGGGCAGGCACGTTCTTGTTCTGTCCCCTAATACGAATGTGAACACTTTAAGCACAGGGCATGTCTCTTCTCCTCTTTGCCCCTAGAATCCAGATGTGCAGATGGCTAATTGCCGGGGCTGCCATCCTGACTCTCACCTGAGAAATCCCAGGGACAATCTGAGCTGTGGGATGAAAGAAGTGCCCATGGTAGGAAGGCCCAGGTGGCTGGGGGAGGAGAGACAGGGCCTGCCCCATGCCTGTGTGTGGTGGCACCCAGCAAGGTGCCCTGCTCCTGGGTCCCCATCCCCCTGCCCCGGCTGGCATCCCATGTTCCCCTCCTCTCCTCACAGCCTGCCTTCCCTGATTGGGAGCTGCTGGCCCTCCTCCTGTGCATCCCCCCACTTCCTTGGATATCCCTTTCAAAACCACACTGCTGCCCTCTCTGAGTTGGATCCACAGGGACACCCGGAGGGCAGGACAAGGTTCCACCAACGTGTCTACTTTGGGAGGATGAAGGCAGGAGTGACATTACAGAGAGAGGGAGGTGCGGGGCCCCCATATCCCACCTTGTCTGGAGGGCAAGTCCCCGTCCTGCTCAGGGAATGCAGGTGACCACTAGCCCCAATACCGGCCATGAGGCACAGAGAAGGCATTTTGCCCAGCAGCAGGCCTTGCACATCAGGCGGTGTGCGAGCCCCTCGTCTCTCCTCACAAGAGACCAGGGGCTGAGCAGACCATCCCTCCCCGGGGCCTCTGTCCATGGCCAGCCTGCCCTTTACTGCCTGCCAGCCAGAAGGCCCAGAAGGGTTCAGCAAAGGCACTGAGGGAACTGAGCTGCGGTGACCAGCCTGGCTTGGCTTAGTCCTGTCAGGGGGGTTGTGTCCTCAGGTCTGGGTGGGCTGACACGGACCCCAGAGCCCTGCCCAGCACTGCCCGCCTGGCCTAGTAGGCTCCTACCACCAACGCGAATTCCACAAACCACAGCGACTGTGCTGTGCACTGTCCCAGAGGAGTGGGCAGGCACCAGGCCAGGCCCCAGAGAGGAGAGAGCCGTCTCACCACAGCCAGGCTGGCGCTCCTCCCTGCATGGGGCTGGGACAAGGGGCAGTTCACAGCTGCCCAGCTGAAGCCGGGCTCTGGGGCCGGGGTCAGCCCACCCACCTGGGGCCCAGGCCATCTGCGCTCCTGGCCTGATGGGAGAAGGGACACAGACGGCGGCTTTAAGCACCCGAGCTCTGAGCCAGCAGGAGCAGGAGGGCTGGGCTGCGCCTGCAGCCTCGGGGCCCACCCTTGCTGAACCCCCATCTCCCTCCTGCACGTCCAGGGGCTGCCCTGGGCCACATTGGGTCCCCAGCTCCGTCGCGCCCCTAAGCACAGGGCATGGGGAGGGCCCTCGGGAAGGACGGGCAGAAGCGGTCCCCATCCGAGGAGTCCTCTGACCCCAGGGTGCGGGCGTGGGCTGGAGTGCGGTGGGGTCGGGACTCTGCGCCCGCGGCGTCCCAGCTGTGGAAGGGACACAGCCGCCTCGCCCGGGCAGGAGCGCCCGCGCGGGAGCAGTTAGTCCCTCACCCCAGTAGTGGGACCTGAGTGAATCCAAAAGCCAGCGACACCAGCCCATTCGGAAGAAACTGGGACGAGAGACATTCCGACGCCAGCACCGTAGGGGCCGCACTCGGCGTCCGCGCAGCCTTGCAGCGACCTTCAAAGGCGGCGCTTCAGAGCCGGTTACGCCCCTACTGGAGAGGCGGCCCGCGGGTAGTCACCGCGCGGGAGAAGGAGGTGAAGCCCCGGCTCCGGAATGACTCCAGCCAGAACCAGGCCGAGGCCGCGCGGCTCGCGAAGGACGCGCGGGAAGAGCCTTTCCGCCGGCTGAGCCGTGGGCGCCACCGCCAGGGACCCCAGGCTCACCAAGCCACGCGCGGAACCGCACGGGGTCCACGCACAGTGGCCGAGACCGGGCGGGGGCGAGGGCGCTTTGGGACTTAGGATACGCTTTGTGCCCGCTTGCTTCTTTTTTCCTGCAAGCTGCGCATCAATTAAAGTACTCGGGTTTTTGTTTGGTTTCAGATCAATCAGATTTCATCCTTCGAAAGTTTTATTCTCAAGGAATGCAAAAGGATTTTGGAAGCTTAGAAATGTCCACGTAATCAGACTGTGGGGCACTTGCATATGGGAGAGGTGAGCTTTGAGGCAAGTCTCAGAAGAAAGAAATGGGGCTTCAACAGAACCAGTTCCTGGGGCCGGAAGGGACTCGAGAGAGTCATTTGACCCAACCCTCCTGGTTTATAAGTGGGGAGGCTGAAACCCAGAGAGTTGCATGGCAGCCCAAGGCCACACAACCCAGTGGCTATGTCATGCGCGGTGGGAGGGGGCCATGTATCATGTCCTTTAAAAATGTCCTTTGTACACCCGCATTCATAGCAGCATTATTCACAACAGCCAAGAGGCAGGAGCAACCTGCGTCTGTCAACAGATGAGCAAAATGCACACAATGGAATATTATTCAGCCTTAAAAAGGAAGGAAATGCTGACACAGGCTACAACATGGGTGAAACTTGAGGACATTATGCTCATTGAAACAAGGACAAACACTGTCTGATTCCACTTATATGAGGTCCCTAAAGTTGTCAAATTCATAGAGGCAGACAGCAGAATGGTGGGTGCCAGGGTGAGGGAGGGGAATGCGGAGTCGGTATTTAATGGGGACAGTTTCACTTGGGGAAGATGAAAAAGTTCTGGAGATGGATGATGGTAACAGTTGCACAACAATGTAAATACAGTTACTGCCACTGAACTGTACACTTAAAAATGGTTAAGACAGCAAATTTTTCTGTTATGTATATTTTACCTTAATAAAATAATGTCCTGGTATGGTGTGTAGCTGTTATCTCTGAGGAATCATTAAGAAACAATGACAGAAACTGGTACTTGCAATGCTGTCTTTAAAATCTGGTTTTTATTTTTATTTTTTTTTTACTTTTTTGAGACAGTCTCATTCTATTGCCCAGGCTGGAGTGCAATGGCGTGATCCCGGCTCACTGCAACCTCCACAACCCCCTGGTTCAAGCAATTCTCCTGCCCCAGCCTCCTGAGTAGCTGGGATTACAGGCACATGCCACCACGCCTGGCACATTTTTTTATTTTTAGTAGACATGGGGTTTCACCATGTTGGCCAAGCTGGTCTTGAACTCCTGACCTCAAGTGATCCGCCCACCTCGGCCTCCCAAGGTGCTGGGATTATAGGCGTGAGCCACTGCACTCAGCCAAAATCTAGTTTTAAGAAGAACTCCTTTATTACCATGTGGCAAATCAAATTCTTAACCTCTAGTAACAAACAAGAAAAACTCAGAGAAAAGAATCCCTAAGGATTCCAGACAGTAAACCATAAACTAAAAGCAATGTGTGGCTGTGAGGGGTGGCAGGCAAGACTGTTGTGCCCCAGCATGTGCCCCTGAGGCTGGCCCCGGGCGCTTGCAACCCCCACTCAGGCCTCTCCCAGCCCCAGCCCCAACCCCGGGTACCCAGAGGGGCTGTCCTGCCCCTGCGAGCACCACAACCTGGCTCTGCGGTTCTGAGCTGTGTCATCCTTCACACAGGACCCCCACCGCCCCAGCTCTGAGCCTCAGGGACAACAGTGGGAAACCAGAGGCCTTCAGGCCTGGGTCTCTGCTCCCACCTGCAGATAGGACAAGGGGAAAGGGTGTGTGACTGACTCTGCCCTACCCCAACTCTGGGCAGGGAAGGGTGGCTGCGTGGCTGGCTCCCTGTACCATGGACTGACCCTCACGACGCTCTAAGAGGTGACCCTTCTCCTGCCCAGGGTCATACACCGGGGCCCAAATGAGGCACAGGTCCATCCTCACCAGAGAGTCACGCCTGCTGGAGACTTTCCTCACCACATCTCTGTCTCCACAGCCCAGAGGGGGAAACTGAGCCCCAGTGTGTGCTTCCTGCTGGTGATGCCCCCATAGGTGACCAAGGCTGGGAAGAGCCCCACATTTACCCCAGGGCAGTGAGGCCACAGAAACAGCACAGGGAGGCTGTGCTCTGGTCCATCCACACTCCAGAGCCTCCATCCTCGGTGCCAGAAAGTGGAGGTGAGTGGAATTAAAAATGACAACTCTATTCCAGCATCCTCAGCCCCCACTGGGGGAAATAGCTCAGCCAGGTGTCAGTGGCGGGGGGGTAGGGGGCTGGGGCAGAGACCCAGAAGTGCCTGCGACACTCTCAGGGGCTGCAAAGCCCCAGAACAGCCTTCAGAGCTAGGGATGAGCCACTGAGGACCTGGGAGGGCAGAAGAAGGAGGGCCCCCCAGAAGACAGGATCCTTTAAGTGGAAGGAGAAAGGAGAGGGAGGAAGAGGGAGGGAAGGAGGGGAGGATGATGCGGCCTGGAGAAAGAAACATTCCCAGGTCCTGCCCGGGAGGGGCTGCCCCATAAAGTGAGGGGGGTGCCCAGTGGCCATCGTCACCACACCAGGAAGAGCCTAGAAAAGACCAGGAAGCAGAAGAGGGAGAAAAAGTGGAAACATGAAGTGAGAAAAAGAGAGGGAGAGAAACAGAGAGACAGAGGAGACAGAGAAAGAGTAACACCTCCCGCAAGACAGGCTGTCCTGGGTTGGATGTCATGCGGACAATTGGTCAAGATAAGAATTTGTGAATGTCAATCAGAGAATAAAAATGTAAGAATAAAATGAACCTGGCCTCAGGCATGCAGAGGAATTGTGAAAAGCACCAAAATCACTGCTTTTCTCAGGGTTTTTGACTGGGAGGGGTGTTCTCTGTCAGTCCCTGGGGCTGTTATGATGAAAGGATGGGGATGGGGTGGTGGCGGGCAGTGGGCCCAGGACAGCTGGGTCCCCAGCTCTGTCAAAGGAGGAGTACAGGCTCAGCCACATTAATTTCCAGGGAGACAGCAGGACCCTCGGGGCTGGTGCGCTTCCTCAGCAGCGGCCTTGTGACCACCACTTTCTCACTAGCCACTAGGCCCATCACCCCTGATGGGCTCCTGGCATCCCAGCACCCAGCCCAGCCTCCACCCACCTCCCGCTGCCTGGCTGGGGTCTTGAGTGACAGGCCAGCACTCCCTCGCTCCGTCCCATTCCCCTGATCCTTGGGCTGCCTTTCAGGGCACACACATTGTGCCTCAGAAGTCCCACACTGCAATGGAAGTCGTCCTGCTGCTATGAGGCCCTGACAAGGACTTGAGGGGCCCAGGCTTTCTCTGAGGAAGGAAAGAGGGCACAGGCGGAGGGGACCCCTGAGGCCCACCTCACACTGCAGTAATGGGAGGCTACAGCCCCAGCCTTGCTACAAAGGCCTGGCCTGGAGTTTCTGATGGGACAGTCCCAAGGGCCACTCAGGAAACAAGCAAACTAGAGTTCCAGAATGTGAGGTGAGGCCCAGACGTGGGGTGAGGCTATGGGGGCAAAGTTTGGAAGCCAGGGCACGTACTGAGTTCCTAGTCACAGTGGAACCCTCAGTCACACAGCCCTGAAAGTAAGGTGGTACAGATGGCATCTTCCCCTGTGCTGGTCTCTGGAAAGGGTCACCCAATGTGTCATGTGTCCCGGAACTCCAGGTCAGAACCCGCCCCAGGCCCAGCTCATGTGAGGGCTCACAGGTTCCTGGATCTTCCTGGGCCAGCAGGAGCCTGGCCCTCCCCAGTGCCTCTGGCCTGAGCTCACATCAGGCACAGGCCCAGAGGGCTGGCTAAGTTTAGAGATGCTGTCATCCGGCACCAGTCAGATGCTCCAGTGACAAGGCTTCTTCTCAGTTTTTTGTTTGCGAAGACACTTCGCAGCAGAGGCTGGTTCAAAGAAGGTAGCCTGGCCAAAGCCACATTTCTGCTGGGGTCCTGAAGATTAGGGGAGGCCGCCAACCATGAGCTGGGCATTGGCAGTCACTTTAATTTCTAAGCTCACTTCTCAGCAATGTGAACATCGAGATCCAGATGTGAGAGCTTTTATTTTCTGAGTAGGTTTTATTTCTTTGACATCTTTATTGAGATTTAATTCATATACCAAACAATTCACCCATTTAGAGTATATAATTCAGTGGTTTTAAATATATTGAGAGTTGTATATCCATTACCACAATCTAAGTTTATAACATTTTCATCACTTCAGAACCAAACTTCTACCCATTAGCAGTCACCGCCCATCCTTTTTCCATCCATTCTCGCTCCAGTTTCTGTCCTACAGGTATGCCTTTTCTGGACATTTCATAAAAAGGGAATTAAACAACACATGGCCTTTTGTGACTGGCTTCTTGCACTAAGCATGATGTTTTTAAGGTTCATCCACATTTTAGCATGTGTCAGTGCTTATTAGTATTTCATTCCTTTTTATGCCTGAATAATATTCCACTGTATGGATATAACACATTTTCCTCATCCATTCATCAGCTGGTGGACATCTGGGCTGTCTCTACTTTTTGGCTACTATGGATAATGCTGCTATGAACCCATTTCTGTGTGGACATATGTTTTCATACGTCTTGGGCATATACCTAAGAATAGAACATTTTGAGGACCCACTAAAGTATTTTTCATAGTAGCTGTGCCATTTTACATCCTCACCAGCAATGAATGAGCATTCCAACTTCACACCCTCACCAACACTTGCTGTTATCTGTCTTTTTGACAATAGCCATCCTAGTAAGAGTGAAATGGCATCTCATGATGGTTTTGAATTGCATTTCCATAATGATGCCAAAATCTTTTCATGTGCTGTGGGCCATTTGTTACCTATTTTAGAGAAATGTCTTAAGTCCTTTGCCCATTTTTAAATTAGATTGTTTCTTCTTACTGTTAGGTAGTAAAAGTTCTTAAAGTATTCTGAATACAAATTCCTTACCAGACACATGGTTTGCAAATATTTTCTCCCATTCTATGGACTATTCTACTCCCCTTTCTCAATGGTGTCCTTTGAATACACAAGTTTTCACTGTTAATGAAGCCCAACAGCAAAACTATTTTTCTTTTGTTGTTTATGCTTGTGGTGTCATATCTAAAAAACCATTGCCTAATACAAAGTTGCAAAGATTTACTCTTACGTTTTCTTCTAAGAATTCTGTGATTTTAGCTCCTACATTTAGATCTATTATTTATTTTGAAATAATTTTTGTATATGGTGTCAAGTACAGCTCCAACCTCATTCTTCTGCATGTGGATACTCAATTGTCCATTTGTTGAATGGACCATTATTCTTCTCCACTGGAATTGTCTTGGCACCCTTGTAAAAAATCAACTGAACATAGATGTATGGATTTATTCTACACTCTCAATCCTATTTCACTGATCTATGTATTTATCCTATGTCAATAACACACCGTCTTGATTGCTGTAACTGTGTAGTTAGTTTTGAAATCAGAACCTGTGAGTCCTCCAATTTTGTTCTTCTTTTTCAAGATTGTTTTAGCTATTTTGGGTCTCTTGCATTCCTATGTGAATTTTAGGGCCAGGTTGTCAATGTTTGCAAAAAACGCAGCTGGAATTTTCATAGCAAAAATGTAGGTCAATTTGGAATATACTACTATTTAACAATATTAAATCTTCCAATCCATGAACATGGGATGTCTTTCCATTGATTTAGGTCTTCTTTAATTTCTCTCAACAGTGGTTTGTGGTTTTCAATGTACAAGTCTTGTACTTCTTTTATTAAATTTAGTATTAAGTATTTTATTTTTTAGATGCTATTGTAAATTGTTTTTCCTAATTTTGTTATTTTAAACTTCTAGTCCATTGAAATACGATGGATTTTTGTATATTGGTCTTATATCTTGCAATTTGCTAAATTCATTTTTTTAGTTCTAATGGTTTTTTAAATGGATTCCTTAGGATTTTCTATATATGAAAGCATGTAATTTGAAAAGAGAGGTAGCTATAACTATTTATTTCCAATCTGGAAGCCTTCTATCTCTTTTTCTTGCCTAATTGCCCTGGCTAGAATCTCCTATACCATGTTGCCTAGAAATGGAAAGAGCAGATACATTCAGTTTTCCATCATTAAATATGAGGTTAGCTGTGGATTTTTCACAAATGTATTTTATCAAGTTAAGGAAGTTCCTTTCTACTTGTTTATTGAGTTTTTATCATGAAATAGTATTGGTATTTGTTAAATGCTTTTTCTGCATCTATTGAAATGGTTCATACAGTTTTTATGTTTGTTCTATCAACATGGTGTATTATATAGATTGATTTTTGTAGGCTGAATGAACCTTTCATTCTTGGGATACATCCCACTTGCTCATAATGTATAAATAATCCTTTTTATATGTTGCTAGATTTATTTTGCTAGTGTTTTGTTGAGGATGTTTCATCTGCATTCATAAGTGATAACAGTGTGCAGTTTTGTGATATCTTTGGTTCTGGTATTAGGGTATTGCTGGCTTCACAGAATGAATTGGAAAGAATTTTCTCCTCTTCTACTTTTTGGGAGAGCTTGTAAAAGACTGGTATTAATTCTTCTTTAAATGTTTGGTAGGATTTACCAGTGAAATTATCTGAGCCTGAGCTTTCCTTTGTGGGAAAATTTTAAATTACTAAGTCAATCTCTACTTGTTATAGGTCTGTTCAGATTTTCTACTTCTTCTTGAGTCAGTTTCAGTAGTCTGTGCCTTTCTAAGTATTTGTCCATTTCATCCAGGTTCTCTAACTTGAGGGCACATAATTATTCATAGTTATTTCCTTATAATTTTTTTTTCTGTAAGGTTGGCAGTAAGGTCCCCTGTGTCATTCCTGATTTTAGCAATTGAAGTCTTCTTTTTTCTTGGCTTTACCATCCTTTTTATAATAGTAACCTTCCTCCTAACTGGCACTCCTGAGTCTTCTTAATTATTCCCAGAGGTATTAATCACCTTCTACCCTATCATACAATTTGTTTAGTATTTATGTTTATTGCCTGCCTCTATCCAGCAGTATATAAGCTCCCCAAAGGCAGGCATCCTTGACTGCTTTGTTCACTACTGTTTCCCAAGCACCCATGGCACATGGTAAGTACAGGCAACCAGACTTGCTGAATAAATGAATAAGTCTTCAGGAGAGCAAAAAGAAATCAGGAACAGACTAAGACAACTATGACTGTAACTATTATTCTGAAAAGAAACCAGGAAAAATGAAAAAAAAAGGTGATTTTGAAGCTCTGGACCTGTGTTGTCCAAAATTGTGGTTACTGTCACCATGAAGTCATAAGAACCTGGTCCAAACTGAGATGTGCTGTAAGGGTAAAATACACACCAGATTTCAAGACATAGTACAAAAAGGAATGCAAAATAGCTTAATAATTTTTGTTTTGATTACATGTTGAAATGATTTTTTTATTTTTGTACAGATGGAGTTTTGCCATGTTGCCCATGGTCTCTTAACTCCTGGGCTCAAGCAATCCACCCACCTTGGCCTCCCAAAGTGCTGGGATTACAGGCACGAGCCACTGCACCAGGCCTCTGAAATGATATTTTGGATATAAGGTTAAATAAATATATTTTTAATGTTCCTTTCACCTGTTTCTTCTTGAAGTACTAGAAAATTTTTAATCACACATATGGCTCAACTTTGTATCACATTTTATCTCTTCTGGACAATGGTGCTCTCGACAACTTGGATGGGGTGGGCGGTGGGGCAGTAATGTCATTGTGAATGTAGAGAAAATGAAGGTAAACTTCAAATTCATGCCTAGGTGGGCTCTGAAAGAACCAAGGGTTATATGAAGGAGTGTGGACTTAGGCGAGTGTCTGGCCTCAGGTGCAGACTCCTCTGCAGAGTCTAGGTATGCAGTGCCCATTGGAATCACCTGGGAGCTTTTAAAAACTCCTGATACCCCATTTCCCTAGTGTCTGGCTAAATGTGATGGGGACTGAACACTCCTCAGGGGCTTCCCATGTGTGGTCGGGGCTGAGAACCACCACGTGGTCATCTTCTTTGGGAGGGTCTGCTCCTAACCAGACTCATACTCTTTGCCCAGAAAGCCCCTAACTAATGGCCTGGATCAAACTCACAGACACTGAGAATCAGACAGCACCTCAACAAACAAGAAGTCATGTGAACAACTTCATTAAGAAATGAGCTGAAGGCTGAAAGCCTCTTGGGGTCAAGTTCCATGACAGACATATAAGTGCTGACAGCCCTGCTACTGCATTTCACCAGGTGACAAGACTGTCTACCCAGACTGGACATCAGAATACCCCCAAGGCCTACCTGCAGAGCCACCCAATACCTCTTATAAGGCCCTCATCTTTTACAGGGTGGGTGTGCCACTGCTCTGGGAAGCAGTCCCAGGTGCAAGGCCCGAGTGACCCAGACCATTGCTGAGTCACTGTGGAGCACCTACTGTGTGCCAGGCACTGTTCTCAGCACTTGAATTCAGGGTGTGTTGGGTGACAGAATCAGGGCTCCTCAGCTCCTTGCTGGAAACGGCACTCACTGGGATGTGCGTGACACCCAGAGGGCATTACAGCAAAAGGCATAACACCTGCTGTACTTCATCGTAAGGGGGACAGCAGCTCCTGCCCTCCAGGCTTCTCTTGCTGCTCACAAAGTGAGGAAACAAGGACTGTGGGTCCCAAATTCCACCCTGTACAAGTGTGCCATTATGCTTCCTCCCATAAAATCTTCCTAAATCTTTGCCTGGTTGTTGCCAATCTGTTCTAGAATTCAACAAAAGCTTCTATCTGGCTTAACAAAGAATCATAAGTTATTTTTGGATAATTATGTCAATACAAAAAGAACTGTGTCCACCAGGAACTGAGCCCTCAACAAGTGACCCTCTAACCCAGGAGACAAAAGCCACCCAAAAGTTTGGCAGCTAGCAACACCACCTTTCTCTAACATAAAAGGATGTTTTCATTTTAAATAAATTCAAATTTTTATATGAATAAAATATACATTTCTGTGTAATATGCCAATATGATAATTTTTTAAAAACCAAGTTGATACATAATGCATTTTTATGTTTCTACACTAACAAAGTGACTTGCAGCTGTAAAAGATGCTTTAAAAATAATCAAATCAGATTCCATTTTTGTGGGGGAAGAGAGAGAGAATTTTTTAAAAATATATTTAAAATCTCCAGAAAGGCCACATCTCTTGCCTGGACGAGGGAGGTGGCATCACGGAACACAGGGAAATGGGAGTGGTCTTCCCAGGGACAGACATTGCACACTTATCTCCACCTGGTCTCTTCTAGTAAATTACTGTTAAATTCTAGGGTGGCTCAATATAGACTCTTCAAAGGCCAATGGAGCAAAAATGAGGGAAACATCCCTGTTAGAATTTTTAAGTAGAAGATACAAAACCTAAACATTGCATATCTCTCCCCTCTGCTCTTGGGGATTACTAGAAAAGGGGGATGGAAAGATGGGAATAGATCCTTCAGTTCTTTCAAGTGAGACCTGAGACATCCTTAGTCCTGTGGCCTTTGACCTCGGCAGGAGTCCACTTGCACCCACCTCCACAGGCCCAGCCCCTGCAGCTGGTCGTGCTGAGAACACAGCTTTCCCTCACAATAGTTGGGCCCTCCTAATAACCTTTCAGGCCCTGATTTCAAATATAGCATCCTCTTATACCCCATCACACTTGCTAGAGGATGGGTCCCAATTTTTGGTTTAAAAAATGTGGCCAACGCGTATGCACACATTTCTCTGCTAAGAATTGGAAGGCACTTAGCTGAAGAAAAGACTTACTGACACGGGGGGTCGTCATGAAAGTGTTGGGCAAACAGATTGCAGAATCACATATATGGTGATTCCATCTGTGTTTTGAAAGCATATATATCTGCTATATATGTAGATGTGTATATATGTACACACACACACACATATCCTCATACTGACATTAAAATTAAGAGGCCAGGTACCTCTGGAGAGTGAGGGAACTTGAGTGTAAACGAGTCACATTTTACTGCACGTACTTCTGTATTACTTGGTTTGTGTGTGTGTGTGTGTATGTGTGTGTGTTTTACAAGATCATATTGCCCTGGTAATTTAATTAATAAAATAAAAATTTCTAGTCTTGCTGGTGTCATATGGAGTCAGAGTGTTGGTTGTCTTTGATGACAAAAGGAAATAACGTCTTCACAAAGGGGAACCTAGAGGTAATGCCCTTGGTTTGGAAAAGCACAAATACATCATGGTGAGCAGCCGGCCAAGGACAGGTGCCCAAAACCCTCAGGTCAGAGTAGACCACAAGCTGGCCATGAGTCAGCCAGTAGAGTTACAGCATTTTTAAAGCACAGAATAGAGTAGGGTAATGAGCTTCTGAGAGGAGCAGAATGTGGTTTCAAATCCTGACCCTGTGTGACCTTTACTGGGGAATGGGGCTTCTCTGTGCCTCAGCTACCTCTCCTGTAAACTTGGGATGATTACAGTACCTACTTCACAGATCTAGCACGTTAATATAATAAGCACCATTTAAGCGCTAGCAACTGTTACCAGAAAAGAAAAGAGTCCTGGTAGCAAGCATGCAGATATATTCTTAGCTCTCAGCAAAGTAGGTTATGGTATAAAAATACCATTAAATAGTAACTAAACTAGCATCACCTTAATGCACATCTTGCCAGCAATCTCAGCATGTGCGACTTCTTTTTAAACTACCCTACATTAAGGAATCAAGACCAGGAGGACTCTTGCTGGCCTCCTGGGAGCCAGGCTGGAAGGCAGAGGCCCACCCAACTCACCCCTTCCCCACCTCGGGCCAGGCACTGGGGACACAACCGTGGGCAGGGGGCCGGACCTCTGCCTCTCTGTGGGTAAGCTGTCCAGCACATCAGATGGGGCAAAGTGCCAGGGAGAAGACAAGTTCGGGGGAGGGGCAGGGAGGAGTGGGGAGGCAAAAGGAGAGCCAGGGCAGGGGGCGTCTGGGACAGCCTGCTGAGCAGCCCAAGGGAGTGAGCTGTGAGGGGTCAGGGGAAGAGAGGCAGCTTGGCCAAGGCCCCCGAGGCAGGGAGTGCCTGGTGTGCTCTGGGGAGAGAGAAAGCAAATACAATGATCCCTCCTCCTCCATTCCTCTCTTCCCTGGCAACCGGCTCAGAGCTTGGAGACTCAAAAATTGATTCGCTCTGAATTTCCTAAGTTTATCTATTAACTACCTAGCAGGCCATTCGCTGGTTCACAGTGTGCCTCTCGGCAGAAGGCATCCGCCAGCTGACAGTGATGCCCCCGCCAGCGGTCAGGCCACACACGCCCCAGGATATAGCCTGCTCGCTGGCGACTGGGGTACCACTGGATGGAGTCAAGGACATATCAAGGTCAGTTTTGGGACTATCTGAGGTTTAGTGGGAGAGATGGGAGGGGTGGGAGAAGCCCTGGACTGGAGCTCAGGGGCCATTCTTGCTGCCTGGGCTTGGGCAAGTTGCCAACCTTTCCTGAACTTCGGTTTTTTGTCTGTAAAATGGGGCTGGGAAGAAGGGCCTTTCTGGACAGTTGGAATCAAATAAAATCAAACATTTAAAGTAATGTACACATTAGGTGTTGTTACAACATGGCCCAGCCCTAGCTGCCATCTCCCCCAGAAAAGGAGGAGCCCATGAACCCCTGAAATGATATCCAAAACCTCGTGGGAGATGCTTTCTTCTAGGGAGCTCTCCATGTTTGAAAAGAGACAACTCCCCAAAAATGGAAGATTCACAAGGCTGAATACAAAATGTGAGACCTCTTCCTACCCAACAAACGGTCGACACTGACAACCCATCAACACTGACAACCTGCCAACCCGAGGAATGGCAGCACCCAGGGAAAGGGGCAGCCCCAACGCTGCTGCGCAAGTGGACACAGCAGGGAGAGTGGCGGCACCTGCAAAGACAGAAGACACGCGGACCCTCCTCGGCAGCCCCACTGCCAGGGACACACCCTAAAGAAATTCTCACACCTGCACCCCAGACACACTCAGGGCCCGGGCCGTGACGGTGCTGGCCACGGTGTGCTGGGTGACAATGGAACACAGGAGACAACCTAGATTTCCACTGGGATGGGGGCAGGCAGGACAGTGTTCACACTACAGGTCGCCATGCAGCAGCCTACGATCAAACACATCGACGAGCACAGGTGTCAACAAGACTGTTGAGTGAAAAGTACAAGTTCCAGGTTTTTTATGTAAAGTTAAGAAAAACACCCACACAAAAGAATCCTATATATTAGTTATGGATACTTATATCCATGTGTAAATGTACCCGAAAGAGCCTGGGAGGAAAAATATAAAAGCAGTAGTTGGAAGAAAATGGGTTACTTAATATTTCTTTGTAATACTTCTTATAAATTTTTTTAAAAAGGACTTAAAGCCAAAATGACAAAAGATTAACCATTTTCAATTCTGTGTAGAAGAGATACTGTGTTCATTTTATTATTCCTGGGGTTTTTCTGGATTTTTAAAGTTTATCCAATATAAAAAAAATTAAAACTGCACTGTTGGCTGGGCCATGCCAGGCTGAGGGCTTCCTTGCCTTGCTCTGTAACTGCTCCCACATGGGTCACCAGGCTAGTGTCTGTGAGCCCTGCCAGGCTGAGCAGGGAAGGGCACACGCTCCCTGTAGAGCTGGGCAGGGCAGGGCCCCAGAAAGCGGCCCCTCTTGGCTGGCTGACCCTGCTGCCCAGGCCTCTGGGGAAGATTCGGGAGCAGAGAGCAGAAAAGGATGGGGTAAGGGAGGGGAAAGGCCAGTGGCCTTGTCATACATGAGCAGCTGTGGGCCTGAGGCCAAGCCCTTCCTTTGGTCAGGGAGCTCAGTGCCACCTGACTGGGTGCCAGTGGCTGCAGCTTTAAATAAACTTGGACATGTCCACCTGGGGCCAGGAAGCAACACCAACTGTGCCCCAGGCGGGCACTGTCAACAACTAGTCAACATATCAAGCAAGGGACCCCAGCGCTGCAAACGGCCTGAGTGCCCACAACTGAGCCCTGGCCTCAGACATCCCCCTTAGGTGCCCTGCTCTGCCCTCCCAGCTCCCTGGCCCACCTCTATGGCACGGCTGCAGCCCCAAGGAATCGGTCCCTTCCCTACCCAAGAGCCGCCACAGCAGGGCAGTGGTAGGCCCTTGGCGTCCCCAGGGACCCCGGCGCCTAGCAGGGCTCCACAAAGGTGCACTGGGCTGAGCTGCCTGCTCCTGGCTTGGGCATCTCCTCTTGTCCCAGGTCATGGGGCTCCCCTCGATGCCAGGCTCCACTCCTCACCTCGCAATGCATGGCTTCCAGTGCTTTCGCTCAGGAGGCCACGCTCGCTCCCTTCCAGCAGCAGCTCATTCTCTGGCTTGACAGAGAAGCCCAGCAGTCTTAGCCCCACCTGGTCTCTACCTCTGGAGCCACCTCTCTCAAGCTTCCCCAGGTAGCCCCAAAGACCTCCATTCCCCAGTATGGGTGGCACTGAACAGGACATCCAGCTGCACTGGAATCGGAGGCTCAGCGGGGAGCTGGCCACCCGGACACTGCCGCTGGACACAGGGAGGCTCGCAGCAAAGGGAAAAAGGAACAGCCAGAGAGAGCTGCAGGCTGAGGACACTGGGGGCACATGGGGAGGTCTTGAAAGTGGCTTCTTTGGAGAAGACCAGGGACACCTGCTGTGAGGGCCTCGGTGCTTCTGAGCACAAGCACAGAAGACAACAAGAAGGCCCCTGTGGAAAGACTGACTTTCCCACTGTTGCTCTCTTCCTCAGAGAACCAGGCACATTAACTGCCACCCACCTGCCCCTCCAGCGGCCAGGACACCTCTGGAGGCCAAGAGGACAGACAGGGGTAGATCGGTGCATCTGAGGGGTGAAGACTGGGGAGACAGCCACCCACTCAGGGATACGCATCCTTAAGGGGGCTGGGCCCGCCCCCTCCCTCGAGGTCTCAGCCCTGGGGTGCTCTCCAGATCCATCCAAGGAAGGGTCCCCCAGCCAGCCTGGCCCCCCACCCCACCCATCCAGCATGGGCTTCTTGCACAGGGCTGGGCTCCACATCCCTACCCCCTACCCGAATCCTCTCCACACGTGCAGGGAGAAGTGGGGAATGAACACACCCCCACACTCCTCCAGCTCCGCACTCCACAATTATCAATGATCAGCGTCCCTCACCCACCACAAGGTTTCACCAGACACTTATTTAGTAAAGGAAAAAAAGGATCTGTTGCTGGATGTGTAAGAGGAAATCTCGCCAGCACCGCCAGCGCCCCCACCGCCCGCACTGAAGGGACGGAGGAGGATGGGGGAGGACGGAGGAGGATGGGGCTCCGGCCCAGTCAGGCTGGAGATTCAGGAGTTCTGAAGCTAGCCCTGGGGATGCCAGGTTCAGCCACCTTGATTCTCAGACGGGAGACCCCAGGCCAGACAGGAGGCCCCTGAGGCGCTCCCCATCTCTGACCCCAGGGGCAAAGCCGGGTCTGGGGACCACGAACCAGACCTTCGCCCCACACTGCTCATACTGCTAAGGAGAGAACAGGAGCCACGGCACCTGTTCCCCGTGAGGTCCCACTTCAAACAAACCTTCAAAGCCCCTTCCCCTTTTGGGCGCCCCCGCCAACAGTCCAAAATCCAGCCCCCATCCGCCTCGATGACCCTGAAATTTGCAACCCAGTCAGGCTCTTAGTCTCTCCCCGCTATCCCCATGACCTGATCCAGGCTCCCTGACCTCGTCCTCCCCACACCTCCAAATTCCTGTTTCCAGAAGAATCTGGGGGAAAATCCTCCAGAACCCAGATTCCCCAGGGGACCTACAGCAGAGGCTCTCCCACGCCGGCACCCCCAGCGCGGATGGGGCCACGCGCAGGAGCAGGCGCAAGCAGGTCCCGCCACCCCCGCCGCCTGCCGCTCGGGTGGGGGTGGAGACAGCGCACCCGCGTCGGGGACGACCCTCTGGGGCCGCAGCCGACCCCTCCCGGCGCTCCGGGCCCGGCGGCCACCCCCGCGCGCCCCTCCTCTCTGACCTCCTCGCCGCCAAATGCGTCACGTCTGCCGGGCGCTCCGGGGACACCTGCTGCCGCCCCCGCCGCGCCAAGTCGCGAGCCCGGAGCCCCGGCCCGGCAGCCGCGCTGGGCAGAGCTGGGCAGGGCCGCGCGCGCTGAGGTCTGGCAGCCGGGCCCGGGGCCGGGGGCTCGCGGGTCGGGGCCGCGCGGGGCCGTGCGCTTGGGCCCGGAGCCCAGAGAAGCCGGCGGCGCGCGGGGCCGCAATGCGCCCAGAGACGGCGGCGCGGAGGGTCCCGGAGGTCCCGGCCCTCTGGGGTCCCCGGCCCAGCCCGCGCGCGCCGCTGCTCTTACTTGCCAATATCCTCGTAGAGCTGGTACTCGTCGGTGAAGCGGGTGCAGGTCACCGTGGTGGCCATGGCGGCGGCGGACGGGCTCGGCGTGCGCTCGGCTGCGCTCGGGCGGCGGCGACTCCGGCTCCCGCTCGCGGGCACGGCGGCTACACGGGCGCGGGCGCGGGAGACACCTCGGCTCGCGGCGCCAGGCGGGGGCCGGGCTGGGCTGCGCCGGGCGGCGAGCGCACGCGAGATCTGCTCGCTCCGTCCTCGCCAGGAGCGCGCCGCACACCTACGCGCGGGGAGGCGCGGGCGCCGCTGTCACCGCCGCCGCCGCCGCGCCCGCCCCCCCCGCCGCCCCCCGCACGCGCCTTCCCCGCGCCCTGCACACGCTGCTCCTGCACCAGCACCCGCAGGGCACCGGCGCCCTGCATCTGCACACGCGCCCTGCACACACACCCGTGCCCCGCACCCGCAACGCACCTGCACCTGCACCTGCACTCACACGCGCGCCCGCCCCCGCCGGCCCCCGCACCACACACACACACACACCCGCGCCCTGTACTGACGCCTTCATCCTGTACCCGCACCACGCCCGCACCTCGCGCACGCAGGCCACTTGCTGCTGCCGACCCCTCGCTCTCATATAACACAGAAGAGTGCACATAATGAACGCAGCCTCCTCTCTCTCTCTCTCTCTCTCTCTCTCTCTCTCTCTCGAAGGCCCACTGAGCCTGACAGCAGGAGGGGACTGGGGCCCACCTGGAGGCAGAGGGCTCATGTGCTGCCCTCCACAGGACTCATTCCACACACCCTCAGGAAGAGATGCTGCCAGATCCCTTCTGCCCAGTCTCCATCAGCCACACATGCCACAAAGGCTGCCTGGCCAGGAGGAACCGCCCAGAAGGCCGGACGTACACACTGGGACACTGGCATGAGAAAGTGAAAGGGTGGGGCCTGCCCCCTCCCCTTAGTCCCAGCCCCTCCCTTCCTCCTCACTTCTCCAAAGACTGGTTGCTGGGTTGTCCGGAATGGAGGTCCCAGACAAATGGAGGCGACATTCGGAGTCCAGACCAAGGGACCCTGAGCCAGGGGAACAGGGGCTGCTCCATCAGAATTTGGGGGGCCTGAGAGCTCACAGCCACCCTGATCAGGTAAAGGTACACATTCCCTCCTTTTCCAGCACGGTCCACCTGCCTGCCCCCTGCTTTTGCCTAGAGGAGGAGGGCCCACACACCCCAACCCCCTCTTGAAAGCAGCCAAGGAGGAGGATAGTGCAGGGAGGCAGGCAGGAGGCAGGGCGACCCGGTTTCCCACAAAACAGCCTTCCCTGAGGCCTGGCACCAGGGCTGCTGTCCAGAACCGGGACTTTAGACCACTGGGCTCCAGCATCCCCACACTCCTCTGACAGGGTCCATCCTGGGCAGGCTCTGAGGAGGGGGTTTCCAGCAGCCAGCTCTGGATTTGGGTCATGCTGCTGCCCTGATATGACCTCCTTACTGCTCCCCAAGGACCAATTCTGGGCCTATCCTGCTCATCCCTCTCACCTCGTGGCCAGCCCAGGGCAAGCCCCAGAAGCCACAATAAATGTCGTGTGGATAAGGGAGGGGATAAAGGGATTCTGAGTGCTGGCAGCCAGGGCCCTTCTGGGCCAGGATGCATTTGGCATGGGACTGCTGGGCAATTAGTAGACCACACGGCAACAAGTCCCTGCCATCGACCCACCTGCACTCAGAAGACACTAGAGAATGAGAAACTCTCAGGCCAAAGGCAAATGCTGGGCCACCTGGGGAAGCCCCCAGCTGCGGAGGCAGAGGGATCCTGGCCTTGATTTCAGCAGGACTATAGCAGGAAGGGAGACCCCGTCCATGTCAGACTTGGACTCAGAGAATCCTGGGCCATCCTAACAGACAGACTGGCATGGGCTCGAGAAAGGACTGGAGGCCAAGTCTGAGGTTTGTTCTTGGCGTTGTGTTTAACCCCACAGGAGTTTCTTCCAGCACCTGCTGGAAGCATCCACATTTTCCCTTTCTGAGCTCTGGAAAGACGAGGTAGGGCCACACAATAGAATACAAATAACAAGCCAAGCACGGTGGCTCACGCCTGTAATCCCAGCACTTTGGGAGGCCAAGGTGGGTGGATTACCTGAGGTGAGGAGTTTGAGACCAGCCTGGCCAACATGGTGAAACCCTATCTCTACTAAAAATACAAAAATTAGCCAGGTGTGGTGGCCTATTGCCTATAATCCCAAATGAGAATCGTTTCAACCCGGGAGGCAGAGGTTGCAGTGAGCTGAGATCGCACCACTGTACTCCAGCCTGGGTGACAGAGCAAGACCCTCTCTCAAGAAAAAAAGAATACAAATAACAAGACAACAAAAGAAAATTGCACCCCTCTGTAAGTCGGACTCTTTCCAGGCTACTGTGAAGCCACACACACTCCTACCGGCATGTCCAGGAGATGATAAAGTGGTGCTGGCATCCTAATGACAGCTGACACTGTGCAGTTTACATGTACAATCTCATTTAATTCTGAAACAAAACTATAAAGCATGTACTATTATTATCCCCATTTTACTAGATGGTTTAATGGAGAGACAGAGGGGTAAAGTAATTTACCCACAGTCACACAGCCACGGAATGACTATGATTCAAACCCCAGTGTCCCACACAGACACACACACACACACACAAACACACATGTACCCACAAACACATCCATACAAACAGATCCACACTCACAGGGCTTCCTGGAGCCCTGAGTGTGGACACGGCAGCACACCAGGTGGTCTTTTATGAGGTCATCTTTCTTGGTTTTTTGTTTTTGAGATGGAGTCTCGCTCTGTTGCCGAGGCTGAGGTGCAGTGGCACAGTCTCGGTTCACTGCAACCTCCATCTCCCGGGCTCAAACAATTCTCCTGCCTCAGCCTCCCGACTAGCTGGGATTACAGGCACCCACCACCCTAATTTTTGTATTTTTAGTAGAGATGGGGTTTAGCTATGTGGGCCAGGCTGGTCTCAAACTCCTGACCTCAGATGATCCACCCACCTCGGCCTCCCAAAGTGCTAGGATTACAGGCATGAGCCACTGCACCCGGCCGAGGTCACCTTTCAAAAGTTGAGAAGCTGCCCAGGACCAGGGTTACACAAGAATGTGGGGTCACTAAGAGATGCAATTTGAGATTCATTGTATCCTATACTTCTCCCGTCTTTTGTACCTGTTAGCACCTGGGACCCCCAGGCAGTCCCTCCTCCGAGCTGAAATATTAGATGTATGAAGCGGAGCTACCCTGGCGAGCGCAGGAAGGTCGGCATGATTGGGCACCAGACAGTGGGGAAGGGCTGGGCTATCAGAGGCATCCAGACTATCCCTACCCAGACAGCTTGACCCCACACTAACACTCAAAAAACAGCCCACTCCCCACTCCCAGACCCAGACGGCTTCTCCCTATCATAGGGAAATGGGTAGAAGGGAGAAAGACTTCCAGTCATGACTCTCTGGTCCCAGATTCCAGAAGCCCTCTCATCTGGCTTTGGCTCTGGTCAGAGAGGCCCAGACTTCCCCTCTTGCCACCCCTGCCTTCAGGAAGGGCCCAGTTCCACCCCAACCCCCGTGTCATCTCTGCCTCCCACCTTGTCCTTTCAAGCTTGCTTTCGTAAGCGAGGAGGGCTCTCCCTCCCAGGTGGCAGCTGGGGCGGGTGTGGGGAATATCAGTTCTGGGAGGTTATTGTTAGGACAGTCACCATGGCAACAAGCATCACATCTGCAGAGCCAAAAGTGCTGCACATGGGGTTCATTATCCCAAAGAAAGCCACGCCTCCCCTGTCCCCCTCACCTCCAGGGACTGCTGTCATGTGGGAGGGTGTCACTGCACCTCCTCTCTCAGGCCCAGCCATCCACCAGGGAGAGCAGGCTGTGGTTCCCAGAGCAGGAAGACCCTAGTCCATCCATCTCCCTTCATCTGGCCCTTGAGATGGCAGCCCATACAGGACACAGTGGCAAGCACATGGAGTGGCTATGGTGGTGATGGTTATGATAATGATGGTAATGATGGTGGTGGTGGTGGTGATGATAATGATAATGATGGTAATGGTGGTGCTGGTGGTCGTGGTAGTGATCGTGGTGATGATGATAGTGATGGTGGTAAGGGTGGTGGTGATTATGATGGTGGTGGTGTTGGTGGTGGTGGTGATGGTAGTGATGATAATGATAATGATAGTGTTGGTGATGGTGGTGGTGATAGTGGGGTGGTGGTGATGATGGTGGTGGTGGTGATGGTAGTGGTGGTAATGGTGGTGGTGATGATGGTAATAGTGGTGGGGATGGCGATGGTGGTGGTGGTTATGATAATGATGGTAATGGTGATGCTGGTGGTGGTGACGATGGTAGTGATGCCGGTGGTGATAGTTGTGGTGTCAATGGTGGTGGTGATGATAAAGATAATGATGGTGTTGGTGACGATGATGGTGATGGTCATGGTGGTGGTAATGGTGATGCTGGTGGTGGTGGTGGTGATAATGATGGTGTTGGTGACAATGATGGTGTTGGTGACAATGATGATGATGGTGGTGATAGTGATAGTGATGATGAAAGACATAGCTACAATTTACAATTCACTCATCACCTGCCCTAAACCATTCTAAAAGTCCAACATCCACCATTTTGAATAAACTTCATAGCATTATCATTGCCTCCCTTTTACAAATGAGGAAATTGAGACACAGACTCTAACTGGCCTCAGGTCAGACAGCTAGTTTAGCATTGGCATCTGGATCTGCCTGACTTTGTGGCTGGTTCCTTTAACCACTGTGTTCTGCTCAAGGGTGTCCACCAGCCTTCTTTGTGCAGTTACTGTGTGCCCAGCTCTGCCCAGGCACTCAGTCACATCAGGGAATGAGATGGACAAGGATTCTGCCTTTGCAGAGCTTGATAACAAGCAAATAAGAATGCATCTAGTACTCATGTTGTATGTAGATTTAAAACAAAGTGGTGTGCTAGAGTGACAGAGTGGCAACTTCAGAGTGGAAGTCCGTGGAAGAGCTTTCTGAGGAGGTGATGTCTAAGCTGAAGTCTGAATGACACAGAGAGGCTACCCTTGAAAGCAAAAGGGCAGGGTGTTGGCAGAAGAGGCTGCCATGCAAAGGCCCTGTGGCAGGCACTAGCTGGTGTGTTTAGGGAATGAAGACGGTGGGGAAGAGGGTGAAGCAGTCAGACCCAGCAAGGGCATTTTGTCAGTGGCTTATTGGCAGATTCACCTGAGTCCTGCAAGGGATTTGGAACCACCTTGATGACTAACAAGCAAAGTGATAAAACCAACTAACCATTGTGGCCCTGGGCTGGGAGCAGCATCCACAGGCTTGGCTCAGAGGCTTGGCCCGAGAACATAGGGTGAGAACCCCCTAGACTTCCTCCCTTCTCACCAAGCATCCAAGCATAAGTTGGACACCAGCACCTGTCCCGGAGATACTGTGCCCTTGGGCAAAGGGAGGGAAGCGAGAGCAACCCCTGCTAAGTCTGCTGCCAGGCTGAGGCTCCGGGCCACCCCCCCGCTGGCTGGGGTTCCCTGGAGCACCCCTGGCACTCTCTGGCTGCCAGGCGAGGTGGACCCTTCCTGACTGACCCCACCTTAGCTGTCCTCATTGGTGTCACCTGCATCCTCCTGGAGTTGCCTCAGGCCCTAGGCCCCAGAAGTCCAGGCACTGTCCCAGCCCAGCCAGGCTCCCAACGCAGGTATATCTAGCAGCTAGGAGTAGTTAGGCTGACAGGAGCAGGTCCCAGAGGGCCTGCAAGTGGTTCCCAGATCCTCCTTCCCTGTAGTGGATACCAGGGATTTGTCATCATGGAAATGGCCTCCTAGCATGTGTCAGAAGACTCTGCACTCAGGCCCCTTCCATCCCACCCTGTGTAGCCTCCACCTGCAGGCACAAAGGCTGTGCTAAAGCAGGAAGCCTGGCTACCAGCCTGGAGTTCCCAGCATGGACACAGGCCTGTGTGCACCAGCCAGGGCTAACGCAAGGCAGCCGTTCCCCTAAGCATCAGGGGTGGCACCTGGGGTGGTCGCAAAGCCCTCAGGAACCAAGCTGCCTCCAGCTTTCTGCTCCTGCATCTGGCGCTGGCCCTCTTCCTGGAGCTCTGACATGGAGATTTAGCTGTCATATCCATGTTCCCAGTAGCAGGATAGAGAAAGGGAGGGGGAATGGTGGGCACTGGTCAACTTTCTGCCATATGACCCCACTGACAGCTGAACCACATGATTTCATTTAGCTGCAAGGGAGGCTGGGCTGTGGGGTGTCTATGACTGAAGAAGTGCAGAAGGATGCTGGGGAAAATGTGGTTTTTGCCGCCTCGTCCATGCAATGCCTCACTCATTCTCCAGCCCTCGCTGCTAAGGAACCAAAGTCCAGGGAGCACAAGGCAGCTGTTTCTGGGTTCTGCCTTGTGATAGGAGCTAATATCTAATTGCCGTTAGGATTACTATTGTTGACAGATACAAAACACTATAAAAGAGAATGTGCATAAATACAGGACAGCCACTTTGGAGAACTGTTTGACAGTTTATTATAAAGCTAAACAAATACCTTCCCTATGACCTGGCAACTCCTCTTAGGCTTTTACCCCAAAAAGTAAAAACATATGTCAGGAAAAGAAAAAGAAAGGCCAGGTGCAGTGGCTCATGCCTGTAATCTCAACACTTTGGGAGGCTGAGGCAGGCGGATCGCCTGAGGTCAGGTGTTTGAGACCAACCTGGCCAACATGGTGAAACCCCGTCTCTACTAAAAATTAAAAAATTAGCCTGGCGTGGTGGTGCACATCTGTAATCCCAGCTACCCAGGAGGCTGAGGCATGAGAATCGCTTGAACCTGGGTGGCAGAGGTTGCAGTGAACCAAGATTGCACCACTGCACTCCAGCCTGGGTGACAGCGAGACTCTGTCTCAAAAAAAAAAAAAAAAAAGGAAAAGAAAAACAAAGAAACAAACTTGTACAAGAGCATTTATAGTAGCTTTATTCACAGTAGGTGAAACTGGAAGCAATGTATTAATGTCCATAAACAGGAATGCCGGTAAACAAATTGGTGTATATAAATTAAAAAGAATAACTACTAGTACACTCAACAACATGAATGAATCGCTCAGACATGAGGCTGAACCAAAGAAGCCAGACACAAAGAATACACACTGCATAATTCCATTCTACACATTCTAGAACTAATCTGTGGTTCTAGAAATCAGAAAACTGGCTGTCTCGGCAGAGGGTTGGGGTGGTGCTGGGATTGACTTGGAGGAGCCGAAGGGAATTTTCTGAGATGTTAAAATGTTCTGTATATTTTCTGTGGCTACACAAGGGTATATATTTGTCAAAAATCTGGAAAAAACTGTACCCTTAAAATCAATGTGTTTTATATAAATGTAATTTACATGTAAGTTCCATGTAATTATGTATGTAAAGTATACCTCAACTTTAAAATGACATGAAATGTATGCTCATATGCCATATGGAGAATATACTTTTTTCAGTCACATAGAAGAGCCTTAGCAATAGACCAAGTACTAGGAGACAAAGGAAATTGAAAAAAAAAAATTCTACAAAAGCAGGAATCACTGCAATAAAAGTAAAAAGAAATAAATAAAGGAAAGCCAAATAAATCCGCTCAGCAGGAAATTTACATGACAGAATGTGGAGACTACAGAAATGAAACTTAGAAACAAACATGCGCAGGCTGGAATGCAGTGGCGTGATCTCTGTGTTACAAGCCTGTCCAAAGCCATCAGAGGAGATGTCATAGGCCATCGTGCCCTTATCAGAGAGCAGGCAAGACTGAAAATAAACTAAGGCTTACCACTCAAGAAGCTAGACAAGAATAGCAAAACAACCCCAAGAAAGGTGAAAGGATGAGCGTGATAATGCCAAACAGAAATTAATGAAAGAAAAACAATCAGTACCCCAACTAATCAGTAATACAAACGCTAGATCTTTGGAAAAAAAAATGAAAGAGTAAAATAGACAAACCTGACAAGTCTGGTTAGCAATAAAAAATAAGCCAAAAAGTAGGTAAAAAAGAGGCAACATAAAATAAAGAAATAAAGATTGGCCGGGTGCTCACACCTGTAATCCCAGCACTTTGGGAGGCCGAGGCCGGTGGATCACCCGAGGTCAGGAGTTGGAGACCAGCCTGGCCAACATGGTGAAACCCCGTCTCTACTAAAAGTACAAAAATTAGCTGGGCGTGGTGGCGAGCGCCTGTAATCCCAGTTACTCAGGAGGCTGAGGCAGAAGAATCACTGGAACCTGGGAGGTGGAGTTTGCAGTAAGCCGAGATCACGCCACTGAACTCCAGCCTGGGCGACAAGAGTGAGACTCCATCTCAGAAAGAAAGAAAGAGAAAAGAGAAAGAGAGAGAGAGAGAGGGAAAGAAAATTATAAAAGAATTTTTGGCACAACATCTTGCTAATAAGTAGAAAATGGGACAGGCACAGTGGCTCACTCTTGTAATCCTAGCACTTTGGGAGGCCAAGGCAGGTGGATCACCAGAGGTCAGGAGTTCGAGACCAGCCTGGCCAACCTGGTGAAACCCCCATCTCTACTAAAAATACAAAAATTAGCTGGGCATAGTGGCAAGCGCCTGTAGTCCCAGCTATTTGGGAGGCTGAGGCAGGAGAATTGCCTGAACCCGGTGGGCGGAGGTTGCAATGATCTGAGATCATGCCATTGCACTCCAGCCTGGGCAACAGAGTGAGACTCCGAAAAAAAAAAAAAAGAAAGAAAGAAAGGAAGGAAGGGAAAGAAAACGTAGTTGAAATGGTTTTTTTCTGGGAAAATATGAATTACTCATATTAACCCTCAAAACAGTAAAAAATCACAGAATATATGTAAAAACTGTGGTGAACCTTGAACAATAAGAATGTATTCACAGCCAGGCACGGTGGCTCACACCTGTAATCCAAGCACTTTGGGAGGCTGAGGGGGGAGCATTGAGCCCAGGAAGTTGAAGCTGCATCAGTGAGCTGTGATGGTACTACTGTATCCCAGTCTGGGCAACAGAGCCAGACTCTGTCTCAGGAGAAAAGAAAAGAAAAAGAACGTATCCACTTATTATATTTGTACTACTTAAAAAAAAAAAAAAAAAGACCGGGTGCAGTGGCTCACACCTGTAACCCCAGCACTTTGGGAGGCCAAGGTGGGTGGATCGCCTGAGGTCAGGTGTTCGAGGCCAGCCTGGCCAACATGGTGAAACCCCATCTCTACTAAAAATACAAAAATTAGTCGGGCATGGTGGTGGGCGCCTGTAATCCCAGCTACTCGCTACTCGGGAGGCTGAGGCAGGAGAATCATTTGAATCCGGGAGATGGAGGTTGCAGTGAGCTGAGCTCATGCCACGGCACTGCAGCCTGGGTGATAGAATGAGACTCTGTCTCAACAACAACAATAACAACAACAACAACAACAACAACAGGCAGGCGGGAAACCCTGACGAGAAAATGAGGCTGGGCCTCTCCACCGCCAGGGCCTGCTCTGCAGCCACCCAGGGCCCTAGCCTCTCTCAGCCCCAGATACCAAGGAGATCTTTTTACATTTAAGGGCACAGCAAGTTCAGAAACACTGGTGGGGTGTTTTTCTCTTTCGTTTTTGCTTAGTTTTGTCCCATATCTGTGAACTTAGATGATGTCAAGCATCCGTGCAGGTTCAAGAAGGGCCAGTGCTGAGGCTGCCCCGCAGCTCTGAGCAATGGAGAATGAGGGCCACCCTGATTTCTCCCCTCCCTGGGGCCCATCTGCAGGACCCAATGCAATGCCAATGGAGCAGGCCAGGAAGTGCCGTGGGTTTTGAAAGACAGCCTGCGCTGGGTACTGGATGCCCTGTGGGCTCAGTTATTCAGGATTTCAGAGAAAAGAAGGAATTTGTAATAAAGATATGCACAGCAGTGCTATTTATAACCAAGAAAACTGGAAACAACCCAAATCGCCCCCCACAGGGGACTGGCCTGGCAGAAACAACGGAGCGAGTGGATGGAGATGTGGGACCACGTGACAAGTGGGAAGGGAGAAAGCTCCGTGGATACAGAGCCTCCTGCGTGGGGGACGCCAAATATAATGCAGTTTGTACACAGCCACCGTAATTATGGAAAGCTACACGCATGGACATACTTACAGGTGTCAGGCAACAGCAAGCAGAAAATAGCCAGGGCGATTACAGTCAGAGCCAGCATTTCTTGAGTGCTTCCTGTATGCCAGACATGTTATTACCAGCAGCACTTTGCAAATGAGGACACTGGGGCCTTGCATGGTTAAGTAACTTGCCTGAAGACAAACAGCAGTAGGGAAGGAGGTAGGAGGCCGGCTGGCATCCAAGGTCTGCTATCACCAGCTCTATGCCAGCATGCCTCCCCCTACCCCAGGTCCTGGCCAGGCCTGGGGGCGGCAATAAACCACTTGTTCTAATTGCACAGGGGTCAAGATGATGCAAACAGCGCTTGCAGCTCATGGGACCTTCCTCCCAGAGAGGCGACTCCTACACTCTGAGTTCCACTGCCTCCCCCACCAGAAATACTGGTGTGGGTAGAATGGAGTGGGAGGCAGCACATCTTAAAGCTGCATTTTCTCCCCCTGGAGAGTGTCGTACGCACTCCCTCTGTCCTTCAGGGATTCCCCTCGGTTGACTCTGAAGCAGGCGCCACCCTTGGGGCCCTTTGTTGGAGATGACCCCCGCTGCCCGGAGTTCAGGGTCTCCCACTCTGACACTCATCCTTCGGTTGCTGGATGCTCCCTTGGTCCTGGAGTCCTGGTAACCCTGGCAAAGCCAGTGGATGGAGGAGGGGACGGTGGTAGAGCCTGAGACCCCTAGCGTGGAGTGGCCCCAGCCTGGCCGGGCTCCTGCCAGGGCCTCAGCCCGGGGGCACGTTTGCCCTGCTGGGCTCCTGCCTGCACTTGGCCCTCCTCTGTAGCCTCCACAGAAGCTTGGCACAATGAACACAGCCCTCCTGCCCCCTTTCCCAGTCCCTGCCCCCATGTCCCACCTCCACATCCCCAACCTGGCAGGCCACTGAGACTTAGGGACTCTGATACAGAATGGTCACAAGAGGGGACTCCCAGGGAGGAAAGGACAAATGGTCCATGAAGTGTATGGGCACATGGTGCTCTTCAGGTGAACACAGCCAGGTTGGGCTGTGGCCTTGGTCTTTTTTTTCTGTGGCCCCTCTCTGAATGCCCCTCAGTCTCTGGCCTGGCTGGGGCATCTGCCACGCACCTGGAGGGAGGACTTCGGCTGGGGTCTCAGCAGGCTGGCCAGTGGGCCCAGACCCTCACAGGGGCCAGCCACATGACAGCCAGCAGACTCAGGCAGAGCCTGAAGTAGCCCGGATTATGGGGTCAGCCTCCAGGCTGGGGTGCCCCTCATGCTACCACAGCCCCTGGGGCCTGGAGGGCAATGGACAGCTCCTGCCTCCCACCTAGTTAGGTTTCTACCCAGTGGCTCTCCCTCAGAGCCTCCTGCCAGGACTGTGGGCCTCTGCAGGAATTGGATAGGTCCTGGTCCCCTCCACAAGCTCCCAGGGATCTTCTAACCCCTCCTCACCATCCCCCTCCCCAACACCTCCCCCACACCTCCCCCTGACCCCAGAGAGAAATTGCTGGGGGGCCAGGCCTAACTACTGTTTTACCACATCCTGGAAACTCCATATGTAGCAACCTTAGCTTTGTGGGCACTATCCATGCTAACAGGAGCTATCATGTATTGGCGGGGGGCTAGAGGGCATCCATTTGGAATAATATTTCAGAATCAGGGCTTAGTGGCCCACTGCAAGTGAGAAGTGAATGTGGAGGGGCTGGGGCTGCAAGGGTCTCTCCTATTTTTCTATAATGGCAGGATAAAGGGAAAACGAAAAGGAGGAACAGGTATGGGGTACAGATATTAAACTCCAATTAGGGAGTGTAGTGTTTAAGGGCCTCCTAAATATCCACTACCTGCAGTATCAGTGAAAATATGGCCTAGAGGCCAGGATAAAGAGAAGAATTGAAGGCACAGGCTGGAGAATGATCAATAGAAGGAAGGATTGAATTGCAGCCTAGTGAGTGTCACAGGAGGAGAGAAAAGGGTTCATAAGGGGTCTCTGAGGGATGCAGCATCAAGGAGATGGTTTGAGGAAGGGGTGATTAAGGAGACAAAGAAAGAGCAAGTAAAAGGGCGGGGGTAAATGCAGGAGAGAAGAGTGTCATGGAAGCTGGATCGAGAAGTCTCCAGGCAGAGAAACGCCAGAGGCTGGGTTGCAGTAGGTCAAGGAGGGCATGGACAAATTGGATGTGGAAACAAGCAGCACCTTCTCCAGCCAAAATCACTTGTGACTTCCACTTCTAGGCGTTTTACCAGACTAGCCCCTCCCACCAAAAATGACCATGAATCTGGACAAAGTACGTGAGGCAACTGTTTTCAGGGAGTGCAAGACTCAGATTCCTGTGGGAAGGGATGCTTAGGAGGCAAGCCCCGCGATTGCTCCATGCTCCCCGACAGAGTTTTCTAACTGTGGCACACAGCACCAGAGTCTGGGCAGGGCATGGAGGTCATGTGGAGCTGAAGAGATGGAGATGATGGTGAGGAGCAGCAGGAGCAGTGGGCATGTGTGGAGCCAAGCGTGGAGAAGAGGGAGCTGTGCACGCAGGGGTCCCAGAATCCCACACAGGAGCTCTGCAAGTCCTTGACTGACAATTAAGCTGCACATACAAAGGGAAGAACTGAGTCATGTCAAATTAGAGAGGCTTAGGAAATATTTTGGATGTTTCGTGCATCTGCAATAACAAAACACGAACCCTAAGTAAGGAAGTTCAAAGTCATCTGCCAATAATTAAATTGCCTACTAAAACAATAATCAACATTCTTCAGAGGAAGTTAACACAATTTTGAGTTTCACAATATATTAGCCACAAAATCTAGTATCCAATTTTTTTAAAAAAATCACCAGGTATATAAGGAAATAGGAAAATGTGATGCCCAGGCAAGAATAAAGCAGACTATAGAACAGTAACTTAATCTAAAATGACCCAGATGTTGGGCTTAGCAGACTTTAATGTAGCGATTATAAATATGTCCAAATAATTAAAGTAAGATGTAGTCTTAATCAGTGAGTATATAGGAAATCTCAGCCCCAAAATGGTATCTGGATGCAAATTTTGAAACTAAAAAGTATAATAATTGAAATGAAAAATTCACTAGAAGGCTTAATAGCAGATTGGCGATAGTAGAAGAGTCGATAAACATGAAGACAGATCAATAAACATTATCTGAAGATCACAAGGAAAAAAGGCTGAAGGAAAGTGAATAGAGCCTAAGAACCTTGTGGAATAGTATCACATAATCTAACACATACGTAATCAGAGTCTCAAAGGGAAAGGTGTAAAATTGAGGCAGAACAAATATGTGAAGAAATAATGGCCAAAACATCCCAAATTTGATGAAAAACATCAATTTACATATCCAGTAGTCTCAATAAACTCAAATCAGGATAAACAGAAAAAATAACAACACTCAAACACACAGTTCTGAAAACCTAAGAAAATTCTGAAAGCAGCTGGGTTTGCTGGGAGGTATAACATTACTTACAGGGGAACAAGTATAAGAATCATTACCAACTTCTCACCAGGAACAATGGAGGCAGAAACAATTGAATGGCATCATGAAAGTGCTGAAAGCAAAAAAGCTTCAACCAAAAAGATACTTATCTAGCAAAAATACCCTTTTAAAACAAGGTTGAAATGAAGACATTTAGACAAGACTGAGAGAATTCATTGACAGAAGACCTGTAATACAGTCAAAGCTATGGACATCCTCCAGGGCAAGGAAAATAATACCAGATGGAAACAGATCTACAGGAAGGACTAAGGAGCACTACATGGAGAGATCCAGCAGACACCATCTTAACCATGCGATAGAAGAGTGGGACAAGTCAGCATTGTGAGCCCCGTGATGTAAATGCTGTAGGAAGAACACAGCATTGCCTCTGCACAGTTGATGAAATTATTAAGGCAGTAATGTCATAAGCAAACTTTGAATGGATCTGTGGATTCAGTGGTAATATCAGATAAAGATCAATTTCCTGATTTTGACAGTTGTACTGTGTTCATATAGGAAAGGACCCTTGTTTTGCACAAGGGCTTAACAGGATGATGAAGAATCACATCTACAACTTGTTATCAAATGATTCAGGAAAAAAATACATTAGTATATATAGAGAGAAAGACTGATAAGTCAAATGTAGTAAAGTATTAACAACTGGGGAATTTGGTTGAATCGTATATAGGAGCTCTTTTTACTATTTTTGCAACTTTTCTGTAAATTTAAGATTACTTCAAAATAAAACAAACAAACAAAAAAGCAGCAGCTCTGTAAGGGCATGAAGAAGGAAGAGGGCAACAGAATGGAGCAAGGGTACAGAAGGAAGATGACTTCCATAATGGTTTCTTAATGAGGTGGAATGTAAATAGAAAAGTACACAGATTACAAGTAAACATTCAGTAAATTTCCACCTTCACTCAGCACTTTAATTAAGAAAAGGAACAATATCTGCATACCTTATGTCCTCTCCCCTTCCACAGTGGTAGCTACTATCTCAACCTCTGCCAACATAGATTAGTATACCCTGGTTTTGAGGTTTACATACGTAGAATTATAAAGTAGTTCCTCTTTTGTGTCTGGGAAAACTCCCAGATGTTATGTTTGTGATATTCAAACATGTTTCTGTACGTAGCAATAGCAACTTTTTTGTTGCTGTCTAGTCTAAATCATGTGTATTTACATATATTTATACATTCATTATCTATTATACATTTATTATGTAAATCTCCATTCTACCGATAATGAACACCAGGGTGGTTTTCAGTTCTGAGCTGTTACGAATAATGCTATGACGAACATCTTTGTTCATGTCCTGGTGAACTTAAGCATCCATTTCTGTTCAGCAAATATCTAGGCATGGAATTTCTGGGTCACTGGGTATGTGGGTGCTCGCTTTTAATGGACACTCTCACAGGATTTCAAAGTGTGTTGACTTACATTCCCACAGCACAACACGAGAGTTCTGGTTGCTCCATAGGCTTGCGGACGACAACTGGTATTGTAAGATTTTTAGTCATTACAGTGAGTGTGGTCGGGGGGTTGGGGGAAGTATTACATTGTGGTTTTTAATTTTCATTTCCCTGAAGACTTATGAGGTGCTCTTAAGGATGAGTGCCTTTTCATGGGTTTTTGGACCATTTGGATATCCCTTTTTGTACAATGTAGTTCATGTTTTTAACATATTTTTCTATTGGATTGTCTTTTCCTTATTGATTTGTAGAAGTTCCTTCCTTCCTTTCTTTTCTTTTCTTTTCCTTTCCTTCCGTTCCCTTTCCTTTCCTCTCCTCTCCTCTCGTCTTTTCTTTTCTTTCTTTCTTTCTCTTTCTTTCTTTCTTTCTCTCTTTCTTTCTTTCTTTCATCTTTTTCTTCAGATAGGATCTCACTCTGTCACTCAGGCTAGGGTGCAGTGGTGCTGTCACAACTCACTACAGCCTCGACCTCCTGGGCTCAAGCAATGCTCTCATCTCAGCCTCCCAAGTAGCTGGGACTACAGGTGTGCACCACCACTCCTGGTTAATTTTTTTTTTTTGTAGAGATGAGGTCTTACCCTATGGCCCAGGCTGGTCTCAAGCTCCTGGGTTTAAGTGATCCTCCCACCTCAGCCATCCAAAGTGCTAGATTACAGGCATAAGCCACCACACCCAACCTGTGGAAGCTCTTTATATATTCTGGATAGGAGTCCTTTGTCAGATACATTCACTGCAAATATCTTTTCCCACTCTGGCTTGTCTTTTCACCCTGTTTCACATTATTAATGATGTCTTTTGAGAAATATAAGTTCTTAATTTCAATGTGAGCAAATTTATCAATTTTTTTGCTCAATGGCATTTGTGCTTTTTATATCCCACTTAAGAAATTACTATCTACTTCCAAGGTCATAAAGATGATCATCTATGGTTTATTTTCCTACAGCTTTATTGTCTGTTCCTTAGATTTAGTTCTACAATCCTTATGAATTAAGTGGGGGTGTTTGTGTTGTAAAGTAGACATCAAGATTTTCTTTCCATATATATATATATTCAATTCACCCAGGAATAATTTTATAAAAAATTATTTTCCCATTATATGATAAAGTGTTTCTGGACTCTGATTCATTCCGTTATTCTATTTGTTTATCCTTGACCAAGCTCACACTGGATGATTCCTGTAGTTTTACAGTGAGTCTAGATGCATGGTAGTATAAGTCCTCCAGCTTTGATGCTGCTCCTCCTCCCCTTCTCATCCTTGTCCTCTTCCTCCTCCTCTACCTCCTCTTCCTTCTCCTTCTTCAAATTTATCTTACCTGTTCTTGGTTCTTTGCAATTTCAAGTAGATTTTAGAATCAGTATGTCATTTACACACACACACACATGCACACAAGCGTGTGCAAATACACACACCATCAAAACACTTCTAGGATTTGGGGGTGGGGTGTGTGTGCACTAAAACTATAGCTCAGGTTCCAGAGAATCAAAATTATTTAATATTGCATATTGCAATCCACAAATATGGGATATATCCTTCCACGTATTTAGATGTACTTATCTCAGTAAAGAATTTCCTGTGTAAACGTTTTGCATGTCTTTTGTTAGATTTACTACTAGGTATTTGTTGGTTTTGAATACTATTATAAATTTTTTTTTTTTTTTTTTTGAGACAGAGTTTCGCTCTGTCGCCCAGGCTGAAGTGCAGTGGCGCGATCTTGGCTCACTGCAACCTCCGCATCCCAGGTTCAAGCGATTCTCCTGCCTCAGCCTCCCAAGTAGCTGGGATTACAGGTGCCCACCAGCATGCCTGGCTAATTTTTGTATTTTTAGTAGAGACAGGGTTTCACCATGTTGGCCAGGCTGGTTTCAAACTCCTGACCTCAGGTGTTCCACCCGCCTCGGCCTCCCAAAGTGCTGGGATTATAGGCATGAGCCACCACGGCCCGGCTAACAAATGGTAATTTTTCTATCTTTTTTTTATTGTTTGTTGCTGATACATATAAGCACAATTTTTTAAATATTGACATTTGTACTAATCAGCTCGGGCTACCATAACAAAATACCACAGACAGGGTGGCTTAAACAGCAGAGATTAGTGTTCCCACAGTTACAGAGGCTGGAAGTTCAGGATTAGTGTGCCTGCATGGTTGGGTTCTGGTGAGGGCCCTCTTCCTGGCTTGCAGAGGGCTGTCATCTGGCTATATCCACCCATTGTCTGTGTATGGGGACAGAGAGATCTTTCTTCCTCTTCTTAGAAGGCCACCAATCCTATCAGATTAGGATGCCACCCATATGACCTTGTTTAACCTCAATTACTTCCTAAAGGCCCCATCTCCAAACTGAATCACATCGGGGGTTAAGGCTTCAACATAGGAATTTTGGGAGGACACAGTTCCATCCACAGCAACATTGTAGCCAACAACCTTGCCAATTTCACATATTAATTCTAACAAGTTGCCTGAAATTCTTTTGGATATTTGATGCACACAATGATGTCATCTGTAAATAATGACTTTTCTTTCTTCCTTTCCTCCCTTTAGGTCTGCTCGCCTTGCCTTTTGTGGTTGCTGGGCCCTCCAGGACAATATCGAGTAGTATTGTGGGTATCCTCAGCTCATGCCAAGTCTCAGGGGGAAGGTTTTAAATATTTCATCATTAAGAAGGTTTTTTATAGATACTTTTTAACAGAATAAGAAAGCTCCCTTCTATTCCTAGGACATGATCTGAATAATTCTAATCTTTTGAAAATGTGTTGAAACTTATGGCTCAACCATATGATCAATTCTTGTAATGTTCCATATGCATCAGAAAAGTGTGCGTGCACTGTCATGATTGGGTATGGCATTCTACAGCTGTCAAATATGTCAAGTTTGTTCATCATGTTAGGCAGGTATTCTACTTGCTGAGTTTTTTGTCTGCTTGTTCTCTTATTTATTATAAGTGGAGGGTTAAAGTCTTCCACTGCGATTGCCAATTTTTCCTTCTCCTTTTAGCATTGTCAGTTTTTATTTTATATAATATGAAGTTATGTGCAGTTCATACAGATTTTTACATTGTGTATTTTTGGTGAGTCCACCTTATCACTTTATGTTCCCTCTCCTCTATAGTTGTCCTATGTTCTTAATGTCTATTTCATTTAGTGATAGTACAGCTGCATTAACTTTCTTTTGATTAGTGCTTGCATGGTGTGCAGAAAAAGGTTAACTCATCAGGCTTGGTTGGTCCAAGCCCTGCATATGCCAAGAATGGACTTGCCCTTGGTAGGCTCCAGAGAGGCAACCCTTGGAATATCCTGCTTGAAAGCTTGTTTTTGTTTGCCTGAGATCTTGGGCCATGCTGTATCCATTAAATCAGTGTTATGGACTGAATTTTGTTCCCCCAAAACTCATAGGTTGAAACCCTAACTCCCAGCACCTTAGAATGTGACTGTATGTAGGGATAGGGCCATTAAAGAGGCAATTAATTATGCCTGTAACCCCGGCACTTTGGGAGGCTGAGGCAGGTGGATCACCTGAGATCAAGAGTTCGAGACAAGCCTGACCAACAGGTGAAACCCCATCTCCACTAAAAATACAAAAATTAGCTGGGCATAGTGGCAGGCACCTGTAATCCCAGCTACTCTGGAGGCTGAGGCAGGAGAATTGCTTGAACCTGAGAGGTGGAGGTTGCAGTGAGCCAGGATTGCACCATTGCACTCCAGCCTGGGAGACAGAGCAAGACTCCAACTCAAAAAAAAAAAAAAAAGAGGTAATTAAGTTAAATGAGGCCCTAGGGTGAGCCTTAATCCAGTCTGACAGATGTCCTTTCTAAGAGAGGAGACTAGGACACACAGACAAAAAGAGCAAAGATCACATGCAGACAAAGCAAGAAGACGGCCACCTGCAACCCAAGAGAGAGGCCTCAGGAGGAACCAACCCTGCTGACACTTGGTCTTGGACTTCCAGCCTCCAGAACTGTGAGAAAATAAATTCCTGTTGTTTAAGCCCCTCAGTCTTTGGCATTTTGTTGTGGCAGTCCTAGAGACCAGTAAAACCAGATAGCTTATGCTAACAATGTGGCTTTTGTGATGTGTGTCTGAGGTCCTGGGCTATGCTGTATCACTTTGGCCTCTTAGGGACTGAGTAGCTAAGGTCAGCCATGCAGACAATTCCTGCCTATATGACTGACACTCAATAAAAACTCTGGATATCGAGGCTGAAATGAGCCTTCTTGATTGGCAGTACTTAATATGTGATTGCACATAGTTGCTGGGAGAATTAAGCATACTCCAGGCAGCTTCACTAGGAGGGGACATTTGGATGCTTGTGCTCACTTTCCCCTGGACTTTGCTCATGTGCCTTTTCCATTAGGTGATTTTAATCTGTAACCTCCTGCTTTAAGAAACTGTGTGGGCCGGGTGCAGTGGCTCATGCCTGTAATCTCAGCACTTTGAGAGGCCCAGATGGGCAGATCACAAAGTCAGGTGTTCTGGCCAATATAGTGAAACCCTGACCAGCCTGGCCAATATAGTGAAACCCTGTCTCTACTAAAAATACAAAAATTAGCTGGGCGTGGTGGCACATGCCTGTAGTCCCAGCTACTTGGGAGGCTGAGGCAGAAGAAGTGCTTGAACCGGGGAGGTGGAGGTTGCAGTGATCCGAGATCATGCCACTGCACTCCAGCCTGGGCGACAGAGTGAGACTCTGCCTCAAAAACAAAAAACAAAAAACAAAAAACTGTGTGATCATGAGTATAACAGCTCTTGTGAGGCCAGTGAGTCCTTCCAGTGAATCATCAAGTCAGAGAGTGGCCCCACAACATACACATGGTTATATTTTTTCATTCCTTTACCTTCAACTTCTCTGCATCCTTATACTTAAAATGTGTCTCTTGTAGCAACATATAGTTTAATTTTGTTCTGTTTTATTTTGTTTTCATTCAGTCTATCTTAGTCTTTTACTTGGGGTATTTAGTCCATTTACATGTAAATGTATTTCTTGATATATTTTAGTTTATACCTACTATGTGAATTTTTTTCTTTGTCCCACCTGTTTTATATTCCTTTTCCTCTTCTTTTTTGCCTTTATTTGGATTAAACATTTTTTATTATTCCATTCTCCACACCTATCATTCTATTAGTTATGCACTTATTTACTATTATGTTATTACTTACTATTGACATCATTTTATTATTATTTCAGTGGTTACCCTTGATGACAAGATTCCAGAAGAACTCCCTGTACACATTAAAAAATTTTTTCCCTAAAAATATCTTCATTTTACCTTTATTTTTGAAGAATATTTTGGCTATAGAATTTTGTGGAATTCCAGGTTGGCAGTGATTTTTTCCAGCAGTTTAAAAATGTTATTTCTTTCCTTCTGACTCCAATAATTTGTTTTGAAAAATCTGTCATCTGTCTGATTGTTACTCCTATGGTTACCCTATTTTCCTCTGGCTTCTTTTAACATTTAAGTCTTTGTATTTATCCTGCTTGGGGTTACTGAGTATCTTGAGTTTGTGGGTTGAAGGCATTAATTTGTTTCTAAAATGATCATACTCTAATATTGCTTCTGCTCCATCACCTTTCTTTTCTCCTTCTGGGTCTTCAGTTGTGCATATATTAGAACTTTTCAACATATTCCGCATATCTTGTATACTCTTTTCTCTATTTTTCATCTTTTAAAAAATATTTGTGTATCAGTCTTGATATTTTCTGTTGTCCTATCTTCTACTAATCCTCTTCTACTTCTACTAATCCTACCAATCTACTTCCATTAGTCCTCTCTCCTGTTGTATTCCATCCCTTCTTACATCTGTTGTATTCTAAATATCAGCTACTGTGTTTTCAATTCTGAGATTTATATATTTTTTTCTTTAGTGAAATTCTCTATCTTGTTATCTATTTTCTCTAAAGTATTAATAGCTATTTTAAAGTCTGTGTCTGATACCTCTAATATCTGTATCACCTGGGAATTTTGCCCATTTTGTTTTCTTGGTATGCTTATTACTTTTTAATTGAATGTTGGACATAGTGTGCAACAATTTATAGAGGCTCTGGATTCCATTAACTTCCTCCAGAGACCATTCACTTTATCCTTGGGGCTGCTAGAGCGTGAGCAGACTACCTTCTTCCAAAGCAGCACGAAGCAGGATTGCAGTCCTTTTACATCTCATTCTCTCTTTGCTTCATGCCCACCCCTAGGTTGTTGCCCTCCTGAGACCCCAGCTAGGATCCTGAACTCCCATTTTTGTCTCTTCATAACCATGAGATCATTGAAAAACTTCATCTTTTCACTGGCTTTCTTACTATCTCCTCACCCTGTGTATTTAATACACGGGCAAATGCTTCAAGGAAAACCTCTGAGTTGGGGGCTCCTGGCCTCTTGCGTCCTGGCTATCCTGTCAGCTCTATAATTAATTTTTTATTCTCTTCTCCATGAAATTGCTGAAAGATCTGCTGGCTTCTCTGCCTCTTAGCAGTAATAGTCCTTTGCTCATATTCCTAGCCTCTCTAAGAATTGGTCATCACCTGGAGGGGTAAATGATGTGCAGAATATCAGCTCATCTCTCTCCAATTCTCTTCTATTTGGAAACTTGGTTCCTTAAGCCCTAGTTATCTGCAGTTGTCCAGTGCCTTCAAACCAGTTTTTTAAATCTGGATTTTCTAGTTGTTCTCAGTGGGGTCAGTGATATGTTCCAAACACTCCATTATAGCTGGAAATGGAAACTCAAGGAAGGGTAATTTTATAGATGGCACCAAATTGAATGTGTTTCTAGACAAGCGTAAAGTGAACACACAAAAATAATTATGACAGCTCCCCCATATTGAGCTCTTACTATGTGCCAGACTTTGTGCTATGTGACTACATATATTATGTCATTTGATTTTTACAGCAAGCTTTTACAGCAAGGCTAGGTACTATATCTATTCCCATTTTACAGATGTGGAAACTGAGGCTTAAAGAGGCTAATTAACTTGTCCAATCAATCTTTTTATCCCCTGGAGGCAAAATGCATAGAAAAAATTTTGACTTTTAAAAAATTGTGTATATGTATGTGTGTGTATACATACAGAGAATTGTGTGTGTGTGTGTATATATAAAACAAGATTTGTGATTTTAACAAATTTTAAGTGTACAATTCAGCAGCATTAAGTACATTCACACAATGTTGTGCAATCATCACCACTATCTATTTCCAAAACTTCTTCATCATCCCAGAGATTCTATAGCCATTAAGTAATAACTCCCCTATAATCCCCTATAATCTATAGCCATTAAGTAATAACTCCCCTTTCTTTCTGTTTCTATGAACTGGCCTATTCTAGATATTTCAGGTAAGTGGAATCACATTATTTGTCTTTTTGTGTCTGGCTTGTTTCTCTTAACATAATGTTTTCAAGGTTCATGCATATTGTAGCATGTATCAGAACTTTGTGCCTTGTTAAGGCTGAATGATATTTCATTGTCTGTGTAAATATCACATTTTGTTTATTCTTCAATTAGCTGGTGAACATTGGTGTTCTTTCCTACTTTTGGCTATTGCAAATAATGCTGCAGTGAACAATGGCACACGAGTGTATGTTTGAATCCTGTTTTCAATTCTTTGGGGGATATACTTAGGAGTGGTAATTCTATGTTTAACCTCTGAGGAACCACCAAACTGTTTTCCATAGCAGCTGCACCATTTTACATTCCCAGCAGTGACGTATGAGGTCTCCAGTTTCTCCATGGCCTCCTCAGTACTTACATTCTTTTCTTTCCTAAGTACAGCCATTCTACTATGTGTGAGGTGTATCTCATTGTGGTTTTTGCACTTCCTATTAACTAATGATACAAAGTATATTTTTATGTGCTTATTGGAAGTTTGTATATCTACTTTAGAGAAATGTCTATTCGAGTCCTTTGCCCATATTTTGACTGGATTGTTTGTCTTTTTGTTGTTGAGTTGTAGGAGTCCCCTTCTGTATTCTGGATAACCTTTCTTAGATATATGATTTATAAATATTTTCTTCTACTCTGTAGGTGGTATTTTCACTTTCTTGATAATGTCTTTTGATGCACTGAAGTTTTTAACTTTAATAAAGTCCATTTATTTTATTTTTTCTTTTGTTGTTTGTGCTTTGGTGTCATATCTGAGAAGCCATCATTGAATTCAAAATCATGAAGATTTACCCCTATGTTTTCCTCTAAGAGTTTTGTTATTTTAGCTCTTATGTTTAGGTTTTTGATCCATTTTTGAGTCAATTTTTGTAAATGGTATGAGGTAGGAGTCCAACTTTGTTCCATGAAATAGGCAAATTTATAAAGGCAGGAAGTATATTAGTGGTTGACTAGGCTTAGGGGTGTGTAACAGGAATGAGGAGTGACTGCTAATGGGTATGAGGTTTCCTTTGGGGGTGATAAAAATGTCCTAAACTTAGATAGAGTGATGGCTGCATAACTCTGTGAATATACTAAAACCGCTGAAATTGTACAATTAAAAAGGTGAATTTTATGCTATGTGAATTACACCTCAATAAAGCTATTGAAACAAACAAAAAGAATAGCTGGAGGCTCTATAATGGGGGACAGGCCTTGCAGCCTCACCTCCTGCTTCTAGGAAAGGGAACTTCCCATGGCTGTGGGCCAGACCTCTGCGCTGCCAGGGTCATGTTGTAAATTAAACAAGTAGCCCAGGCTCAGGATTCCTTCTCCTCCCCAGTGCCAAGTTTTAGATAATAAAGAGTCTTCTTTCATGAACTTTTCCCCAATTTCAGCCCAGGTTCAGATGTTGCTGCCGGCTCTTTATCCTGGCAAAGCAATCACAAGAGGGAAATAAGTCATAGATGGCAGCTTCCTACACCCACTTCTCTTGAGAGTAGATGGGAGCCCTGATGAAAAGGCAGGAGCACTGGCAGCTCAACAAATCCTGGGTGAGGAACCAACATTTCGCCTGGGGCCTCCCTGGTGTCTCCTCCAGGGTGGGAGTGGTGGCACTCAGCTTGTCCCCTGGCACAGGGGGAGCTGCTGTCTTGAGGTGACTTCCTGCTCTGGACTCCCCTGTGGTTGGACCAGACTAGCGCTGGGCATGGGGCTCATTTGCTGATGGGCTCACCTTAAGTTTCTACTGGGATATGAACATTTGGACACATGGACAGCTCCTCAGGAGCCCAAATCTCATTGGCTGGTTGCAAGAGGCCTCTTCATGGACAGGGGTGGTGGGGGTATTAGAAGGGTGGAAGGATTGGAAGTTCTCTCTCTGTAGAGAACAGCATGGCTTTGGGATGTCAAAAACTGCAGGGAACCTACCATGTTCCTGCACTTGGAGGGTGGAAGAGCTTGGGGCGGGGGTGTCAGCATCCTCTGGCAGGGAGTTAGGGGGCAGTGGTGAGGGGATCTTGTTGGCTTTCCTGGGCATGGGACATTGATAACAGGGTCCAGAAAGGAGGAGACAGCAGACCCTGGTGGAGACTGTGGCTGGCAGATCTGCATATGGGTCCCCAGGGGGCACCCTGACTCCTTGGTGTGAATGAGGCCCTGGGTTGGAGCTGAAAGCTGGGGGAAATCTGACTGGTGCCACTGTTGTGTGTACCTGGTATGGCCGCTGCTGGAAAGCTCAGGCCTCTCCCAAGGTCCCAAGGCCCTGAAACCTCTCTGACTTCCTGCTTCCCCAACAGGGTGGGCCAAGGGAGCAAAGTGCAGGACTCCTGAGGTCTGCAAAATCACAAAGGAAAAGGATGATGACCCCCCAGGAGGTTGCTCAAGCACGTACAGCCCCTCCTAGCCCAAGCAAGCCCTGCATCCCCTCATCTCAGGCACTTGCAGCTCTTTGCCTGGATTTGGCAACCATCACTGGCTGCAGACCTGCTTTGGGGTTTTAATTATAGTCATTAAGATGCCCGTATCTGTGGCCATGTCAGCAGGGCCCCTAAGGACCTGACCCCAAGAACAGTGCCTCCCCATCCCTCTTGGGTTCCTCACACAACTCCTTGGGGTATGCAGTCCCCAGAGACATAAGGGTGTTCACCATGTCACCCTGCCCCAGCCCACCTCAGCCAGTTCCTGGTCCCTCCCCAGAAGGAAGCTCCCAACCTCATTTGCTGTGTCTGCACCGAGTCTCTGTGAAGTGTGGACCTCTGCCATGGCTTTCCCAGAGAGTCAAAGGCAGCTTGGCCAGTCCGGGACACAGGCCTTCTCCATGGGGCCACACCTGCCCCTCTACAGTTCAGGCAGGACATGTGCCTGCCTGTTTTTTTATGGCTGGCTGGCTGAAGGGTGGGGTGGGGGTGGGGAATAATAACCAGGCTACCCCCACCTCACCCAATAAGGCAATGAGCAGAATGCCCGCCTCCCTGGGCTTCCTCCAGGGACCCAGAGCCTGCAGGCAGAGAGTCTTTGATTCCCAAGAAAAGCTGTTCAGCCAAACTTAGCACAAAATGGCAATTCAGGAGCTGAACTCTACCTAGCAACAAGATTAGCAGCTGATTTTGCAAGCTAGTATTTTTATCCCTGGGATGGGAACAGCTGAGAAGAGTGGCCGCCTCCTGCTACCGCAAGGAGCGCTACTCCCTCCTGTGCCACCTGGGGACCCTGCTCCCTCAGCTGCTCCTGGCCCCGTGCCTGGCTCTGCCTTCCTTTCTTGCTTGCAGGGGTCTTGGATCCATGGGGGGAGGGTGTGGGGCCTGAGAGCTTCCAGAGGGGAACGTCAGCCCCCAGGTCCAATAGGAACCATGAGATTCTGGAGCTCAGAGGCCGGACTCAGCCTTTCCTCCTCTCCTTGCCACATCCTGTTTTCTTTTCCTCATCCCTCTGTCCCCAACACCTGAGAGCCTTTGCACTTTCCATGCTGCACTGCAACAGCCCCTGGCACTCTGTGCCCATCAGACAGAGGGATCTGTGGGGCCAGGGCTCCCTATTCCCCATAAGCACACAGTGGGCTCTTGATAGACATGTGGTCCTCTGGACCACTCCTTCACGTTATCTCCAGTTTTTCTTTCCACCTCCCAGCTCTTCTTTGCTTGCCTTCTCACCATCCCTCACAATGACCAGAGAACCTTCTGGTAGCCTAAAGTCCTGCTACCTTTTGTGTGGACTACCAATGAACAAAACTGCCATCTTAGGGGCCGTGATGTTGCCTGGTTTTATAGAGAAAATATTATGATGGTAAAATCTCCCAGAAGTGGACTTTCAGTTCTAGAACAAGATGGTACAGACTCACTTTTCCCACATCCTCCCTCCATGGACATAATTCAACAGACACTACAAAGGGACCACGAAAGCTGGAAAGAAGGTGGCAGACTAGCTAGAAGCCTTGGGACTTGAAAACAACATGATAGTAGGCTCTTGGGCTTTTTATCTCCCACATTCCCCAGAATGAGCACAGACAGCCCTGCAACCTGAACTTCCAAGAGGCATTGACAAAACAAATAAGCAGAGCTGTCCTCTCTGGCCAAAGGACTGGGGAAAGGGAAGGGAGGAAGTGCTAGGGTTCTGTGCTCCACAAGCAGGACACTGAAGTGAGGGTCAATTCATCCACAGGGCAGTATCAGTGGAGCCTGTGTCTCCTGCCCTCCACCAAGTGCCACAAGAAGCCCCAGGCCCCAGTGGAAGCATCTTCCACCCTCACAGGCACAACCACCAGAATAGTATTGCAAGGGCTACGAAAACTAAACTGTCATTAGAACTACAACCCACACAAGTAGGCCATACCTAGATGCTAAACCTAAAAAGGGTGACTGCCTGCTAAAATAGAAGACCTAAATAGCAGCAAGAGTCTTCTAATATAACCAAAATGTCCAGGATATAATCTAAAATTACTCTTCACACCAAGAACCAAGAAAACCACAATTTGAATGACAAAAACAACCAACTGATGCCAATGCCAAGATGAATCAGATGTTGGAATTATCTGACAAGAATTTTAAAGCAGTCATCATAAAAATGTTTCAACAAGCAATTACAAATTCTCTTGAAACAAATGTAGAAATAGAAAATCTCAAAAAGGAAGTTTTACAATTTACAAGTTCATTTTTAATAAACAAATGACAATTATAGAACTCAAAATAAACTAATCAAATTCAAAACTTTGCTGAGTGGATTCAATAGTAGAATGGAGATGATAGAGAATAGAATAGTAAACCTGAAGACAGATCAATAGAATTTATGAATTCTGGACAACAGAGAGAAAACATACTGGAAAAAAATAAACAGAATTGACCAGGCATGGTGGCTCACGCCTGTAATCCCAACACTTTGGGAGGCCAAGGTAGGGTGGATCATTTGAGGCCAGGAGTTTGAGACCAGCCTGGCCAACATGGTGAAATCCCATCTCTACTAAAAACATAAAATACAGCCAGGCATAGTGGCACATGCCTGTAATGCCAGCAACTCAGGTGGCTGAAGCAGGAGAATCACTTGAACCTGGGAGGCAGAGGTGGCAGTGGGCCAAGATCATGCCACTGCACCCCAGCCTGGATGACAGAGCAAGACTCTGTTTAAAAAAAAAAAAAAAAAAAAAAAAAAGAGAGTCTCAGGGATCTATGAGACAAAACAGAAGATCCAACATTCCTATCATCATAGTCCCAGAAGGAGGGAAGAAGAAATGTGGGGCTGAAAAAAAATCAAGGAAATAATGTCTGAAAACATCCCAATATTAACAAAAGATATAAATCTATAGATTTAAGAAGGTGAGAATATCCCAAATAGGAAAAATCCAAATTGATCCACACCAAGATACATAATGATTAAACTTCTGAAAACTAAAGACAAAGAAAAAAAATCTTAAAAGCAGATAGAAAAATGATACGTAACCAACAGAGAAACACTATGTCAAATGACAGTAGATTTCTCCCCTGAAACCACCGCAGTCAGAAGTGAGTGGCACAATGTGCTGAAAGAAAAAACCTGTCAACAGCAAACTCCATATCCAGTGAAATTATCCTGTAGGAATTCAGGGGAAATAAAGACATTCCCTGACGAAAAACTAAGAGAATTTGTTGCTAGCTGAACTGTCCTTAAAGAATGGCTAAAGGGACCAGGTGGAGTGGCTCACGCCTGTAATCCCAGCACTTGGAAGGCTGGGGCAGGCAGATCACTTGAGGTCAGGAGTTCAAGACCAGACTGACCAACATGGCAAAACCCTGTCTCTACTAAAAATACAAAAGTTAGACAGTGCATGCCTGTACTCCCAACTATTCAGAAGGCTAAGGCAGGAGAATCACTTGAACCCGAGAGGCAGAGGTTTCAGTGAGCCGAGATCACACCACTGCCCGGTTGACAGACTGAGACTCTGTCTCCAAAAAAAAAAAAAAAAAAAAGTTCTGGTCATTGTGAGGGGTGGTGAGAAGGCTAAAGGAAGCTCTCCAAACAGAAAGGAAAGTATAACAGAAGGCGGCTAGAATTTTCATCAAAGAAAGGTAAACAATGAAAAGGATAAAAATAAAGGTAAATATAATAGACTATTCTTTACTTTATCAATTTCTTTAATATTTTATGGCTAAAGCAAAAATTCTAGTACCATCTGATGTGGTTCCTCAATGTATGGAAAATACTTAAGAATTATATTTCAAATTTTGAGATGATAGGCCAGGTATAGTGGCTCCTGCCTGTAATCCTAGTGCCTTGGGAGGCTGAGGTAGGAGGATCACTTGAGGCCAGGAGTTCAAGACCAGCACGGACAACACAGTGAGACCTCCTCTCTACAAAAATAAAAACTAAAAAATTAGCTGGGTGTGGTTGCACACATCTGTAGTCCTAGCTACTCAGGCGGCTGAGGCAGGAGGATCATTTGAGCCCAGGAGTTTGCAGTTACAATGAGCTATGATTGACTCCAGCCAGGGCAACAGAGTGAGACTCTGTCTCTAGAAAATAAAAAGTAAAAAATAAATGTGAAAGGATAAAGGAACCTTAATGAAAGTAAGGTTTCTGCAGTCACTCAAAGTGAGAAAATCTTGACACTAGCAGACTGTGACAAGTTGTATATGTATATGATAATAATACCCAGAGCAACTGCTAAGAAAAATATACAAAGCAATATACCAAAAAATTACAAAAAATTTAAATTAAAAATTTAAAAAGATTCAAGAAATCTAAAGAAAGGTGAGAAAAAAGAAACAGAGGAATGAGAAGCAAAGGGAATAAACAGAAAACAAATACTAAAATGACAGTATAAATGCCTAACATATCAGTAATTATTTTAAATGTGTATTGTCAAATGCACTGATTAAAAGACGAGATTGGCAGAATGGATTTTTAAAAATGACCTAACTATATGCCATCTACTGAAAACTTACTTTAAAATAGATACACTAAAAGTATTAATAAAAGAATGAAAAAAGTATACTGAAAAAATATTAATTAAAAACACAATTTAAAAAGTTTTATTAATATAGATGGAATAATTATATTAACATGAGAGAAAGTAGAAAGAAATTTCTTCATGGCAAATAAAATTACTAGGGACAAAGATGGATTTTTTTTTAAACTTTTAGGTTGGGGTACCTGTGAAGGTTTATTATATAAGTAAACTCAAGTCATGGGGGTTTGTTTGTTTGTTTGTTTGTTTGTTTGTTTGTTTGTTTGTTTTTGAGACGGAGTCTCGCTCTATCGCCCAGGCTGGAGTGCAGTGGCGCAATCTCGGCTCACTGCAAGCTCCGCCTCCCGGGTTCACGCCATTCTCCTGCCTCAGCCTCTCCGAGTAGCTGGGACTACAGGCGCCCGCCACCACGCCCGGCTAATTTTTTTTGTATTTTTAGTAGAGACGGGGTTTCACCGTGGTCTCGATCTCCCGACCTCGTGATCCGCCCGCCTCGGCCTCCCAAAGTGCTGGGATTACAAGCGTGAGCCACCACGCCCGGCCGGGGGGTTGTTGTAGAGATCATTTCATCCCCCAGGTACCCAATAGTTATTTTTTTCTGCTCCTCTCCCTCCTCCCACCCTCCCTGGGGTCAAGTAAACCCCAGTGTCTGTTGTTCCCTCCTTGGTGTTCATGAGTTCTCATCATTCAGCTCCTACTTATAAGTGAGAATATATAGTATTTGGTTTTCTCTTCCTGCATTATTTTGCTAAGGATAATAGCCTCCAATTCCAACCATGTTCCTGCAAAAGACATGAGCTGATTCTTTTTTATGACTGCATAGTATTCCATGGCATATTCCTTTATCCAATCTGTCATTGATGGGCATTTAGGTTGATTCCATGTCTTTGCTATTATGAATAGTGCTGCAATGAACATTGCATGCATGTATATTTATGGTAGAATGATTCCTTTTCTTCTGGGCATATACCCAGTAATGGAATTACTGGGTCAAATGGTAGTTCTGCTTTTATCTCTTTGAGGAATCACCACACTGCTTTCCACAATGGTTGAACTAATTTACACTCCCACTAATAGTGTTCAACTGTTCCCTTTTCTCTACAACCTCACCAGCATCTGTTTGTTGTTGTTGTTGTTGTTGTTGTTTATGATAGCCATTCTGTCTGGTGTGAGATGGTATCTCGTTGTGGTTTTGGTTTGCATTTGGCTAATCATCAGTAATATTGAGCTTTTTCCATATGATTATTGGCTACATCTATTCCTTCTTTTGAAAAGTGTCTGTTTGTGTCCTTTGCCCAATTTTTATGGGGTTGTTTTTCTCTTGTAAATTTGTTTATGTTCCTTACAGATGCTGGTTATTAGGCCATTGTCAGATGCACAGTTTGCAAATATTTTCTCCCATTCTGTCTGTTTATTCTGTTGATAATTACCTTTGCTTTGCAGAAGCTCTTAAGTTTAATTAGATCCCATTTGTCAATTTTTGTTTTTGTTGCAATTGCTTTTGTTGTCTTTCTCATGAAAGCTTTTCCCATTCCTATATCCAGGATGATATTGCCTAGGTTGTCTTCAAGGGTTTTCATAGTTTTGAGTTTTGCATTTATATCTTTAATCCATCTTGAGTTGAATTTTGTCTTTGGTGTAAGGAAGGAGTGCAGCTTCAACCTTTTGCATATGGCTAGCTAGTTATCCCAGCACCATTTATTGAATTAGGAGTCTTTTCCCCATTGCTTGTTTTTGTCAGCTTTGTCAAAGATGAGATGGTCTTAGATGTGCAGCCTTATTCCTGGGCTCTCTATTCTGATCCATTGGTCTATGCACCTGTTTTTGTACCAGTACCATGCTTTTTTGGTTACAGTAATCTGTAGTATAGTTTGAAGTTGGGTAAAGTGATGTCTGCAGATTTTTTCTTTTTGCTAAAAATTGCCTTGGCTATTCAGGCTCTTTTTGGGCTCCATATGAATTCTAAAATACTTTTTTTCTAGTTCTGTGAAGAATGTCATTGGTAGTTTGACAGAGAGAGCATTGAGTCTGTAAATTGCTTTGGGCAGTATGGCCATTTTAATTATATTGATTCTTCCCATCCATGAGCATGGGATGTTTTTCCATTTGTTTGTATCTTCTCTGATTTCTTTGAGTAGTGTTTTGTAATTCTCATTGCAGAGATCTTTCACCTCCCCAATCAGCTGTACTCCTAGGTATTTTATTCTTTTTGTGGCAATTGTGAATGGGGTTGCCTTCCTGATTTGGCTCTTGTCTTGGCTGTTATTGGTGTATAGGATGCTAGTGATTTTTGTATGTTGATTGTATCCTGAAGCTTTGCTAAAGTTGTTTATTAGCTGAAGGAGCTTTAGGGCTGAGACTGTGGGGTTTTCTAGATAAAGAAATACTTGCAAACCAAATCCAGCAGCACATTCTAGATATAGAATCATTCATCTGTAAACAGGAATAGTTTGACTTCCTCTCCTATATAGATGCCTTTCTTTCTCTTGCCTGATTACTCTGTCTAGGACTTCCAACACTGTTGAACAGAAGTGGTGAGAGAGGGCATCTTCTTATGCCGGTTTTCAAGGGGAATGCTTCCAGCTTTTGCCCATTCAGTATGATGTTGGCTGTGGGTTTCTCATAGATGGTTCTTATTACTTTGAGGTATGTTCCTTCAATACCTAGTTTATTGAGAATTTTTAACATGAATGGATGTTGAATTTTATCAAAAGCCTTTTCTGCATCTATTGAGATAATCATCAAAAGCCTTTTCTGCATCTATTGAGATAATCATGTGGTTTTTGTCTTTAGTGCTGTTTATGTGATGAATGACACTTATTGATTTGTGTATGTTGAATCAACCTTGCATCCTGGGAATGAAGCCTACTTGATTGTGGTAGATTAGCTTTTTGACATGCTGCTGCATTTTGTTTCCACATGTTTCTTTGTTTTGTTTTTGAGGTGGAATCTCACTCTGTTGCCCAGGCTGGAGTGCAGTGGCGCGATCTTGGCTCACTGCCACCTCCACCTCCCAGGTTCAAGTGATTCTCCTGCCTCAGCCTCCTGGGTAGCTGGGATTACAGGCGCCCACCACCAAGCCTGGCTAATTTTTGTATTTTTAGTAGAGACGGGGTTTTGCCACGTTAGCCAGGCTGGTCTCAAACTCCTGACCTCAGGTGATCCGACCACCTTGGCCTTCCAAAGTGCTGGGATTACAGGCATGAGGCACTGCACCCGGCTGGTTTCCAAGCATTTTGTTGAAGATTTTCGCATCAATGTTCATCAAAGATATTGGCCTGAAGTTTTCTTTTTTTGTTGTGTCTCTGCCAGGTTTCGGTATCAGGATGATGCTGATCTTATAGAATGAGATGGGGAGAAGTCCCTCCCTCTCAATTTTTTGGAATAGTTACAGTAGGAGTGGTACCAGCTCTTCTTTGTACATCTGGTAGAATTCAGCTGTGAATTCATCTGGTCTTGGGATGTTTTTGGTTGGTAGGCTATTTATTACTGATTCAATTTCAGAGTTTGTTATTGGTCTGTTCAGGGAATCAACTTCTTCCTGGTTCAGTCTTGGGAGGGTGTATGTGTCTAGGGATTTATTCATCTCTTCTAGGTTTTCTGGTTTGTGTGCATAGAGGTGTTCATAGTAGTTTCTGAAGGTTTTTATTTCTGTTGGGTCAGTGGTAACATCCCCTTCATCATTTCTAATTGTGTTTATTTGCATCTGCTCTCTTTTCTTTTCTTCTTTATTAGTCTAGCAGTGGCCTATCTTATTAATTTTTTGAAAAACCAACTCCTGGATTCTTTGCTCTTTTGAATGGCTTTCATGTCTCAATTTTCTTCAGTTCAGCTCCGATTTTGGTTATTTCTTGTCTTCAGCTAGCTTTGCGGTTGATTTGTTTTTGCTTCTCTAATTCTTTCAGTTGTGATATTAGGTTGTTAATTTGAGATCTTTCTAACTTTTGGATGTGGGCATTTAGTGCTACAAATTTCCCTCTTAACACTGCGTTAGCTGTGTCCCAGAGATTCTGGTATGTTGTATCTTTGTTCTCGTTAGTTTCAAAGAACTTCTTTATTTCTGCCTTAATTTCATTATATACCCAAAACTCATTCAGGAGCATATTGTTTAATTTCCATGTAATCATGTAATTGCATGGTTTTGAGAGATTTTCTTAGTCTTGACTTCCATTTTTATTGTGCTGTGGTCTGAGGGTGTGTTTGGTATGATTTCAGTTATTTTGCATTTGCTGAGGATTGTTTTATGTCTAATTATGTGGTTAATTTTAGAGTACGTGTCATGTAGAAATGACAATGTCTATCCCATTGTGTGTGTGTGTGTTTTGTTTTGTTTTTTGAGATGGAGTCTCACTCTGTCGCCCAGGCTGGAGTGCAGTGGTGTGATCTCAGCTCACTGCAACCTCCACCTCCTGGGTTCAAGCAATTCTCTGCCTCAGCCTCCCAAGTAGCTGAGATTACAGGCACCCACACCATGCCTGGCTAATTTTTGTATTTTTAGTAGAGATGGGGTTTTGCCATCTTGGCCAGGCTGGTCTTGAACTCCTGACCTCGTGATCCTCCTGCCTTGGCCTCCCAAAGTGCTGGGATTACAGGTGTGAGCCACCACGCCTGGCCCTGTTGTGGTGTGGTGTGTGTGTGTGTGTGTAGAGTTCTGTAGAGGTCTGTCAAATCCATTTGGTCCAATGTTAAGTTCAGGTCTTGAATATCTTTGTTAATTTTCTGCCTAGATGCTGTGTCTAATACTGTCAGTGGAGTGTTGAAGTCTCCCACTATTATTGTGTGGGAGTCTATGTCTCTGGAGGTCTCTAAGAATTTGCTTCATGAATCCATGTGCTCCTATGTTGGGTGCGTATACATTTAGGATGTGTCTAATACTGTCAGTGGAGTGTTGAAGTCTCCCACTATTATTATATGGGAGTCTATGTCTCTGGAGGTCTCTGAGAATTTGCTTCATGAATCCATGTGCTCCTATGTTGGGTGCATATACATTTAGGATAGTTAGGTCTTCTTAATGAATTGAACCCTTTATCATTATGTAATGCCTTTCTTTGTCTTTTTTGATCTTTGTTGCTTTAGTCTGTTTTGTCTGAAATTAGGATTGCAATCCTTGCTTTTTTCTATATTCCATGTGCTTGGTAGAATTTACTCCATCCCTTTATTTTGAGCCTATGGGAGTCATTACGTGTGGTATAGGTATAGGCCTCTTGAAGACAGCATACCATTGGGTCTTGCTTTTTTATCCAGCTTGCCACTCTGTGCCTTTTAAGAGACTTGGGGCATTTAGTCTATTTACATTTAAGATTAGTATTGATATGTGTGGATTTGATCCTGTCAGTGTGTTATTAGCTGGCTGTTATGCTGGCTTGTTTGTGTGGTTGCTTTATACGGTCACCGGTCTGTGTATTTAAGTGTGTTTTTGTATTGGCTGGTAGTGGTCTTTCCATTCTATATATGGTGCTCCTTTCAAGTTCTCTTAAAAAGCAGGTCTGCTGGTAATGAATCCCTTAAATATTTGCTTATCTGAAAGAATCTCATTTCCCCTTTGCTTAGGAAGCTTAGTTTGACAGGATATGAAATGCTTGGTTGAAGATATTTTTCTTTAAGAATGTTGAATATAGGCCCCCAATCTCTTCTGGCTTGTAAGGATTCAGCTAAGAGGTCCATTGTTAGCCTGATGGGGTTCCATTTGTAGGTGACCTGCCCCTTCTCTCTAGCTGCCCTTAGCACTCTTTCTTTCATTTTGACCTTGGAAAATCTGATGATTATGTGTCTTGGGATGATGTTCTTGTGTAGAATCTTGCAAGTTCCCTGTATTTCCTGAATTTTACTCTTAACATCTCAATCAAGGTTGGGGACATTGTCATGGGTGATATCTTGAAATATGTTTTCCAAGTTGTTTGCTTTCTCCCCCTCCCTTTCAGGGATGCCAGTGATTCGTAGATTTGGCCTCTTTACATAATCCCATACTTTTTGGAGGTTTTGTTTATTCCTCTTCATTCCTTTTTCTTTATTTTTGTCTATCTTATTTCAGACAGCTATTCTTTGAATTCTGAGATTCTCTCCTCAGCTTGGCCTATTCTGCTATTAATACTTGTGGTTGCATTGTGAAATTCTTGTATTGTGTTTTTTCAGCTCTGTCAGATCTGTTACATTCCTTTTTATACTAGCTATTTCATCCTTCAGCTCCTGTATAATTTTATTGTGATTCTTAGTTTCCTTGGATTGGGTTTTGCTGTTCTCCTGAATCTCAATGATCTTCATTCCTAGCCATATTCTGAATTCTATGTCTGCCATTTCAGCCAGCTCATCCTGGCTAAGAACTCATGTTGGAGACCTGGTGCAGTTGTTTGGAGGACATATGACACTCTGGCCATTTGAGTTACCACAGTTCTTGCATTGGTTCTTTCTCATCTCTGTGTGTGGGTGTTCCTTTGGCTGCAGTGTGGATTGAGTAGTCAATAGACTTCTTTTCTGGATGTTTTCACAGGGCCGAGGCTTTGTGCAGGGTCTTTATCTGAGGCTGACTTCTTGTTCTTGGTTTTACAGGAGGTAGGTTAGTGAGGTATTTTTGGTGTTGAAGCTTTGGAGTGATCCAGTAGGTGGTGCTTAGGTGTACTGGTCAGTTGGTAGACACTTGCTGGGTTGTGTGGCTCCCCTGTTTCCTCACAGTTTCAATGCTCTGAAAGCATGGGTTTCTCTCCCCTCTGAGTGCTGGATCATGGTGTGGCACTCCTGGGCTGCCTGCTGCAGTTCTGGGGCAATCTCAGGATTTATGTTCCTCCCCCAACTTGGAGGCAGCAGAGGAAGGGATCTTAGTAGTGGCTGTGGCCAACAGTCTTTTGCTTGTTTCCTGGGGGCTCAACCCCAGAGAGATGCAGGTCAGCAGTCATTCAGTGCAATCATCCCAGTATGGAGGGTCTGTGCTATGGTCCTAAGCTGGGAGTTCCTGGTCTGGTGATGAATGGGGATGGGGAGGTGGAACCCATGGGAGACAGACTGGCCTCCTCTTCTTGGGTCAACTGTACCTTGTTAGAGGTGTGGATAAAGCACTTATGGTCTTTACCCTTTCATTAGTTTGAGGGTGGCAAGGGCAGTTCCACTACAGAGGCAGTGGCAGAGAGGCTTTCAGTTGCCCCTGGGGCATCTGTCCAGGAAGTTGCAGAGCTTCCACTGGTTTGATAGCCCCAGCAGCGGGTGGCTAGAGGCCCAGGCCTTGAGGATCCACCCAGTGAGGAGCTGTGGGAACAAGCATCCACCTAACAGTCTGGCCACTTTTCCATAGAGCTGCTGCAATATGCTGGGGGTCTGCTCCAGTCCCTAGGTACCTCAGATTTTCCAGCACCTGGAGGTATCAACAGTGAAGGCTGTGAAACAGCAAAGATGGCGACCTGCCCCTCCCTCTGGGAGCTCTGTTTCAGAGAGGTACAGACTTGTTGCCAGCCCAAACGCACCTGTAGGAGGTGGCTGGAGACCTGGTTGGGAAATCCACCCAGTAAGGAGGAATGGGATCAAAAAACAGCTTTAAAAAGCAGCAGTCTGGCCATGTTTTCATAGAGCAGCTGTGCTGTGCTGGGAATCCATTCCAGCCCCCAGTCACCTTGCACTCTCCAAAGCCCAAAGGGCAGAACAGCTAAGTCACCCAAACAGCAAAGATGGAGACCTGCCCCTCCCTCTGGGAGCTCCATCTCAGGGAGGTTGGAAATCTCTGATAGCCAAGGGACACTGGTGGGGATAGCTGGAGACCTCACTTGGGAGTTCCCATCCAGTGAGGATGGGATCAGGGACCTGCTTTAAAAAAGCAGTCTGGCATGTTTTCATAGAGCTACTATGCTGTGCTGGGGATCTGCTTTAGCCCACAGTTGCCTTGGACCCTCCAAAGTCTGAAGGCTGGAATGGCTAAGTTGGCCAAACAGCAAAGATGGCAGCCTGCCCCTCCCCCTGGGAGCTCCATCTTAGGGAAGTGTAACACTGCTACAGGTGGCTGGCTGGAGTTCTAAGCCAGTGGGTCTTATCCTGTGAGGTGCCATGGAAATGGAGCCTGCAGACTGTCACTGCTCAGCCCCCAGGATTCAGCCCCTTTCCTAGGGATATGCATGGGGGTCTAACCTCCCATTTTGCTGGAGTTGAAGCTGCTTTTGCTGGGGAGCCCAGAAAATCCAGGTATCTAAGGTTCCTGGTTCTCTGCATGTGCCTGAGTGGCTGCTCTGCTGAGACTCCATGTAGCTCTGTGTGTCAGACTGAAGGCCCTGGTGGAGTGAGTTCATGAGGGGATCTCCTGACTCCATGGAAAGATCCATGGCAGAAGTGTGAATTCTCAGGGTTGCATATTCACTAACTGCTTCCCTAGGTTGGGGAGGTTCCCCCAACTCCATATCACTCCCTGGTGGGCCATTATCCTGCATTGCTTTTCTCCATTATCCATGGGTTGAGTTGTTTCCTTGATTAGTCCCAATGCATGTACCTGGATGTTTCGGTTGAAGGTGTTGTATTTACTTGCCCCTTCCATTCCTCTCCATAAGAGCAGCACATACTAGCTGCTTCTAGTCAGCCATCTTGGCCACCAGGTAAATAGATGTTATTTAATGATAACAAGATCAATCCACCAAGAAGGTATAGCAATAGTAAATGTATATGCACCAAATAATAGAGCTTCAAAATACATAAATTAAAACTAGTAGAGCTGAAAGGAGAAAAAGCAAATCCACAATTGTCTTAGTCCATTTGTGCTGGTATAATAAAAACTCATTCTGGGTAATTTATAAACAAAAGAAATTTATTTATTACAGTTATAAAGGCTGGGAAGTCCAAGATCCAAACACTGGCATCAGGTGTCTGGTGAGGGGTGTCTTTTTGCATTCTCATATGGCAGAAGGGGCAAATGCCATGTTCTCACATGGCAAAGGGCAGTAGGACAAAAAGGGCCTATCTAGTTTCCTCTGGCCCTTTTATAAAGTTGCTAATTCCATTCATGAGGGATTTGCCCTCATGATGCAATCACCTCCCAAAGGCCCTTCTTCTTAATATTATCACATTGGGGTTTAAGCTCTAACATAAATTTTGGAGGGGACACAAACATGCAAACCATAACAACAATTATAGTTGGGGACTTCAAGAACCCCACTCTCAGCAGTTGATAAAACTAATAAATAAAGAATGAACAAGGATATAGAAGAACTAAACAACATCATTAACCAACAGGATCTAATTAATATTTATAGAACACTTCCTCCACCTAACAAGAGCAGAATACACATTCTTTTTAAGTGTCCCTTGACACTCACTAAGATAGACCATATCCTGGGTTATAAAACAAACCTTAAATTTCAAGAACTGAAATCACATATAGTATGCACTCTGACAATAATAGAATTAAAATAGAAATCAATAAGAGAAAAACAACAGGAAAACCTCCAAACACTTGCTTGGAAGTTAAAAATACACTTCTGATAATCCACGGGTCAAAGAGAAAATCCCAAAGAAAATTAAAAGATACTTAGTGCTGAATGGAAAAAATCCAAATTTGTTTGATGCAGTTAAAACAGTGTTGAGAGGGAAATTCATAGCACTGCACTTCATCTGAAAAGAAGAAAGGTCTCAAATCAATAATATCAGTTGCTGCCTCAAAAAACTAGAAAAAGAAGAACAACATAAACCCCAAGCAAACAGAAAGAAGGCACTACAAATGATAAGACTAGAAATCAATGAAATTGAAAACAGGAAAACTATAAGGAAAATTAACAAAACAAAACAAAAAACAAATTCTTCAAAAAATTAACAAAATTTATAAACCTAGAGCAAGACTGATAAAGATAAAAAGAGAGAAGACACAAATTACCAATATCAGGAGTGAAACAGGGGCTATCAGAACAGATGAGGCCAGGATTACCCTGATATCAAACCAAAACACAAAAAAAGGTAGCATAGGCTGGGCATGGTAACTCATGCCTGTAATCCCAGCACTTTGGGAGGTTGAGGCAGGCAGATTGAGACCAGGAGTTCAAGACCAGCCTGGGCAACATAGCGAAACCCTGTCTCTACAAAAAATACAAAAATTAGCTAGGTGTGGTGGTGTGTACCTGTAGTCCGAGCTACTTCGGGGCGCTGAGGCGGAAGGATCACTTGAGCCTAGGAGGTCAAGGCTGCAGTGAGCTATGTTTGCACCACTGCACTCCAGTCTGGGTAACAAAGTGAGACCTTGTCTCAGAAGAAAAAAAAGAGCATAAAAAAAGGAAATTACACAATCTCTCATGAACTTTGACACAAAAAAATCTTCAACAAAATACTAACAAATTGAATACAACAATGTGTAGACTAAATGGGATTTCTTCTAGGTAAGCAAGGCTAGTTCACTATTTAAAAATAAATCGGGCTAGGCGTGGTGACTCACGCCTGTAATCCCAGCACTTCGGGAGGCCAAGGCAGACAGATCATGAGGTCAGGAGATCTAGACCATCCTGGCTAACATGGTGAAACCCCATCTCTACTAAAAATACAAAAAATTAGCCGGGCGTGGCAGCGTGCCTGTAGTCCCAGATACTCAGGAAGCTGCGGCAGGAGAATCGCTTGAACCTGGGAGGCAGAGGTTGCAGTGAGCCGAGATTGCACCACTGCACCCCAGCTTGGGCGACAGAGCGAGACTCCGTCTCAAAAAAATCAATCAATCAATCATTGTAATCTACCATATCAACAGACGAAAGAAGAAAATCATATGATCACATAAACTGATCCAGAACAAACACTTGACAAAATTCAGCATCTATTCATGATTAAAAAACAAAACAAAACAAAACAAAAAACTCTTGGGCCTGGCACAGTGGCTCACACCTGTAATCTCAACACTTTGGGAGACCAAGGTGGGTGGATCATGAAGTCAAGAGATTGAGACCATCCTTGCCAACATGGTGAATCCCTGTCTCTACTAAAAATACAAAAATTAGCTGGAACATGCCTGTAGTCCCAGCTGCTTGGGAGGCTGAGGCAAGAGAATTGCTTGAACCTGAGAGGTGGAGGCTGCAGTGAGCCGAGATCTCACCACTGCACTCCAGCCTGGCGACAGAACGAGACTCTGTCTCAAAACAAAACAAAACAAAAACAAATAAACAAACAAAAAAACAACTCTCAGCACACTAGGAAGAGAGATTAATTTCCTCAGTGTCACAAAGAGCATCTATCAAAAACCTACTATAAGCATTATACCTAATGGTGACTGAGTGCTTTCCCTCTAAGTTCTGGAACAAGTGAAGGGAATCTGCTCTGACCGCTCTTTTTCAACATAGTACTGGAAGTTCTAGCCACTGCAATCAGAAAATAAAAATATATAAGCAGTGTCAAGAGTAGAAAGGAAAACATAAAACTGTTCTATTTGCAGGTGACATGATTAACTACATAGAAAATAAAATCCTGAGGAATCTAAAAAAAAAATTACTAGAGCTAATGAGTTTAGTAAGGTCACAGGATACAAAATCAACACACAAGTCTATTTCACTTCTATAAAGTGACAATGAACAAGAGGAAATATATATTAAAAACATATAAACATATACAATTGACCCAAAGAACATGAAATAGTTAGGTATAAATCTAACAAAACCTGTACTGAATTTATGTAATAAAATTATATTATAGAATGCTGATGAACCAAATCAAAAAAGATCTAATATACCATGGTTGTAGATTGGAAGACTCAATATAGTACAGATGAAAATTCTTCCTAATTGATCTACAGGTTTAACGAAATTCTTTTTTTTTTTTTTTTTTTTTTTTGAGATAGGGTCTTGCTCTGTCACCCCCAGGCTGGAGTGCAGTGGTATAATCATGGCTCACTGCGGCCTCGACCTTCTAGGCTCAAGTAATCCTCCCACCTCAGCCTCCTGAGTAGCTGGGACTACAGGCTCTTGCCATTATGCCCAGCTAATTTTTTGTATTTTTTTGTAGAGACAAGGTTTTGCCATGTTGCCGAGGATGGTCTCAGACTCCCGGCCACAAACAATCCTTCTGCCTCGGCCTCCCAAAGTGCTGTGATTACAGCCGTGAGCCACCATGCCTAGCTGGTTTAATGCAATTCTTACCCAAATCTCAGCAAGATTTTTTTGTAGACATAGACAAGCTTATTTTAAAATTTATATGGAAGGGAAAGACACTAGAATAGCCAAAACATGTAAGAAAAAGAAGAAAATTCATGATGTCAGGGCTTACCGTATAGCCATGGTAATAAAGACAGTGTGGTATTGGTAGAGGAGCAGACACATAGATTAATGAAATACAACAGAGATCACAGAAATAGACCCACACAAACATTTGATTAATAATTAAATAAATAATAAAATAATATTTGATGAAGGAGCAAAAGTGGTTCACTGGAGAAAAGACAGCCTTTTCAACAAATGCTCCTGGAACAACTGGACATCCATAAGCCAAATAAATAAATAAATAATAAACCTCACACCTTATACAAAAAATTAACTCAAAATGGATCATGGACTTAATGTAAAACATAAGCTATAAAACTTCTAGAAAAAATAGGAGGAAAACAGATCTAGAACTAATCAAAGATATTTTTAGACTTGACACCAAAGCTTGAGGAATAAAAAGAAAATTTGATACACTGGACCTCACCAACATTAAAAACTATTGCTCTGAAAAAGACTATGTTAAAAGCATTAAAAAACTAATTATAGACCAGGAGAAAATATTTGTAAATCACATATCCAGCAAAGGACTTTTATCTAGAATATACAAAGAATGCTCAAATTTTGACATTTAATGGGCAAAAGACTTGACACCACATTTCACCAAGGAAAATATACATATGGCAAAAAGCACACAACAAGATGCTCAGCATCGTTAGCCATTGGTAAAATGCAAATTAAATCACACAGTAAGATATCACCGCACACCTGTTAGAACAGTCAAAATAAAAAATACTGACAGTACCTATAATAGTTTCATACTTTACTGTAGTAAATCACCACAAATTTCGTGGCTTAAAACACCACATATGTATTATCTTACAGTTCTGGAGGTCAGAAGTCCAAAATGAGTTTAACGAGGCTTGTGGCTATCATCCTTCAAAGCCAGCAATGGCTGCTTGGTTGAGTCTTTTTCACTTCACATCACTCTTTTGCCTCCTTCTTCCACATTAAAAGGATTATTGTGATTATATTGCGTCCATCTAGATAATCCGGAATAATCTTTTCTTAAGGTCAACTAATTAGCACTCTTAATTCCATCTGCAACCAAAACTCCCCCTTGCATAGCTTATTTCACAGGTCCAGAGGATTAGGATGTGGACTTTTGTGGGAGCCGTTTTTCTGCCTATCATAATACCAAATGTGAGCAAGGATGTAGAGAAACTGGAGCTCACACATTGCTGGTTGGAATGTAAAATGGCAGAGGCGCTCTGAAAAAGTTAGACTATTTTCTATAAAGTTAAACATACACTTAAACATATGACCCAGCAATTGCACTCCTGGGTATTTATCCTAAAGAAATGAAATTTTATGTTCAATTTAAAAACTCTATATATGAATATTAACAGCAGTTTTATTTGTAATAGACAAAAATTGGAAACTACTCAAATGTCCTTCAATGGATAGGCCATTAAACAAACTGTGGTTCATCCATGTACTACGGCATATTATTCAACAATTAAAAGAAACTATGATACACACAGCATCTTGAATGGACCTCAAGGAAATTATGGTGAATGAAAAAGCCAATCTCAAAAAGATAAACATTGCATAATTCCATTTACATAACATTCATGAAACAATGTAATTATACCCAAAGAGATCAGATTAGTGGTTTCCAGGGGTTGGGGATGAGGGGCTATGCCTATAAAGAGGCAGCACGAGGGAACCTTTTGGCTACCAAATAGTTCTGTATCTTGATTGTGGTAGCAGTTTTATAAAATTACATGTGATGAAATTGCATACAGCTATAAGCACACATGCACACACACAAGTGCATGTAGAATTGGTGGAATCAGAATAAGCTCTGTAAATGGTACTGATGTCAATCTTCTGGTTTTGATGCTGTGCTGTGGCTTCACAAAATGTTTCCATTGGGGTAGTCTAGGTGAAGGGTGCATGAGATATTTCTTCACAACTTCCTGTGACTCTATAATTGTTTCAAAATAAGTGGTGACAATTGCTTCTCGGCCTTTTGGCTAAGACCAAGTGCAAAATAAATGGTGACATCAGCAGGATGGCCAACTAGAAGTTCCTAGCACTTGTCCCCTTCACAAAGAAAGCCAGAATAGCAACATTTTAATGAAACAAAACAAAACAATCAATCAAACAAATAAAAAACAGGGAGAGCACTGGAGTGCATCAGAGAAGCAACAGAAACCCTGGTGAGCACAGAAACTTGGAATAGCCAAATAAAGAAAGGAAGAAATGCTGGCCTTACCCCATCCCCAAACCAGGATCATCTGGGAACCAGGAGGAACTTCTTCCTACAGCAAGAAGGTAAGCAAGAGGATCCCAGCAACCCCCACCAACACCTTGAACACACACAGACCTCATCAGTAGGGTGCCCTGCAGTCTTTACAAGGACTAAGCCCAGCTGAGGGAGCTGCCTCCAGTCCACATACCTATGCTCTCTCCAGAGGAGACACTGACACTGTGCCCCACCCCGTGGCCTATGTAGCTACTGTGCTACACCATCTTGGAATTGCAACTACGGCTAGAGTGTCTTACTCGGGGGGTGAGTAGCCACAACTCCCCTTCATCCCTGAAGCTAAGTCATCACTGAACCACCCCAGTCTAGTAGCCCAACATCCACAAGCTGAGCTGCAAACAGCTGTTATACTCTTTCCCATGGGATCAAGGGTGGAGCTGCTCTACCTACCCCTCCCTATCCCAGGCCAGAGCTGAAGCACTACCCTCTCTCCTGGAAAAACAGTATCTTGGCCATTCAGAGCAATCACGCCTTCCTGGTGCCTAAGTTGAAGCAGCACCCTGCATCCCAGGAAATGGTGCCTGGGCCTCCCAGAATAGTCATATCCCCCAGGCCTGAGCTGAAGTGGCATATCATCCCCTGGGCAATCAGTACCCTGGCTAAGCTGAGCAGTTGTACATCCCAGGGCTGAGCTTATGTAGTACCCCGGGTCCCAGAGAAACAGAGCAGTGGCTGAAATGAGACACCCGCACCCCCCACAGGCCAAAATACTCAAGTACTCCACTTCCTTGGAGCTGGACTAGCCCCCTAGAGTTTGAGCTGCTGAGACACCCCTCTCCCTGGGGAGTGGAGTCACTGCTATTTTGTTTCCTGTCCCCCACCACCCCAAGGCCCAAATGACAGCTGTGCTCTGGCATTCTGGGGTCACAGAGTCTAGGATACTGCTAAGCCCCACCATCCCAGGGTCTAGAGTCACCACTACACGATGCCTCATCCTTTGGGACCTGAGTTGCCAATGAGCTCTATTGGCCCAGGTTCCTGAATTGCAGCCATATTCTGCTCCTCAGGCTCAAATCTGCAAAGCAGCCCTTCTTCCCAGGAGTCAGGCCAGTGCTATGCTTTGTCCCCAGGGGTAGAATCACAGCTGTGAACCAGCCCCTGGGCCCAAGCAGCGAGGGGTTGCCACAGAGTCACAGATATTGGCTCTGTGGACAACCTACACCAAACCCTGCCACATACCACAAGGCACAGGTGCCGCAGTGGGTTCACAGATGCTGAGCCTAGAATCCCAGCCCCATGGCCACTCTGAGCACCTGCGGTTGGAATCAGCACCACTGTAGCTGCTTGTAGGCTGTGTCAGACCTGATGGCAAAGGAGAACCCCTCAGATACGTCCCCCCCACTGTGGGAAAAAAATGAGAATAGGAGGACCCCAAAAGCCCTTGACACTGAGGACATTAACATCCTATACTGCTGCCACAAACTTCTACGGCCTAGGCCACTGAGGTGTCCATAGTTACTGCTGGCATTGAATGAAGGTGAAGAAGACTTCATTCAACACAGAAAACTATATCACTGCATCTATCTGGAAGTAGAGTCACCACACCCTCTCCAGCAAGCCCACTAAAACCCAACTGCAAGTGAAAGTCTTTCACTATGAGTCACTCTACAAAGTTTGGAAGTGGCTATTGTCCCAACAGATGCACAAACATCAGTGCAGGAACACAAGAAACATGAAAAAGCAAGGAAATATGACACTGCCAAAGGTACATAATAACTCTCTAGTTACAGACCCCAATAAAAAAGAAATCAATTAATTGCCAAATTCAAAATAATGATCTTAAGGAAAGTCAACAAAATATAAGAAAATATAGATAGACAATTCAACAAAATGAGGAAACCAATTTACAATACGAATGAGAAATTCAACAAAGAGATATAAATCATAAAAAAAGAACCAAATGGAAACCCTACAACTAAAGAATTCAGTGAATGAAATTAAAAATACAGTAGAGAGCATCAACAGCAGACTTGATCAAGCAGAAGAAAGAATCACTGAACTTAAAGACAGGTCATTTGAAAGTACCCAGTCAGAGGGGGACAATAAAGAAATAGGAATGAAGAAAGCCTATAAGACTTATGGGATAATATTAAGCAAACAAATATTTATATTATGGAAATTTCAGAAGGAGAAGAGAAGGGAAAAGGTATAGAAAACCTAATTAATGAAATAATAGTGGAGAATTTCTCAATTCTGGGGGAGATATGAACATCCAGATCCAGGAAGCTCAAATATTCCCAAATAGATTCAACCCAAAAAGGTATTTCTCAAGGGATATTATAGTCAAACTGTCAAGAGTCAAAGACAAAGAGAGAATTCTAAAAACAGTAAGAGAAAAGCACCAAGTCACATATAGAGGAATCCCCATTAGACAAATAGGTGATTTCTTTGCAGAAAACTTAGAGGCCAGGAGAGAACAAAATGTTATATTCAAAATGCTGAAAGTAAAAAAAATTGCCAGCCAGGAATATTAACCCAGCAAAGCTACCCTTTAGAAATGAGGGAGAAATAAAGTATTTCCCAGATAAGTAAAAACAAAGAATTCACCAGTAAACCAGCCTTGCAAGAAATGCTCAGGAATTCTACATCTGGATGTAAAAAGGCAATAACTACTATCATGAAAATATGCAAAAGTATAAAACTCATTGGTAGAGCAGATATACAAAGGAGAAAGACAAAAAAATCAAACCTTATCACTACAGAAAACCACCAAACCACAATGAAACAGTTAAGAGAAAAAATAAAGGAACAAAGGATATGCAAAACAACCACAAAACTACTAACAAAATGATAGAAGTCCTCTCTTATCAATAATAAACCTTGACTGTAAACAATTAAATTTCCTACTTAAAAGATATAGACTGGCTGAATAGGTTTTTTAAGTGAGTCAATTATATGTTGCCAACAAGAAACTCACTTCATCTGTAAAGACATAAATAGACTGAAAGTGAAGAGATGAAAGAAAAAAAACAAACATTCCATGCAAATGGAAACCTAATGTGAGCAGGAATAGCTATATTTGTATCAGATTAAACAGACTTTAAGTCAAAAACTGTAAAAAGTGACAAAAAAGGTCACTATATAATGATTAAGGGATCACTTCAGCAAGAAGATATAACAATTGTAAGTATATACACACTCACACCAGAACACCCAGATATATAAAGCAAATATTAGATCTAAAGGGAGAGATATATTCCAATATAATAATAGTTGGGGATTTCAACACCCTACTGTCAGCACTGGACAGATCATCTAGACAGAAAATCAACAAACACTGGATTTAAACTGCACTTTAGACCAAATGAACCTCACACTTACAGAACATTTATTCCAACTGTTGCAGAATATGCATTCTTTACATTGGCACATGGAACAGTCTTCATGACAGACTACATGTTAGGTCACAAAACAAGTCTCAACCATTTTAAAAGAATTGAAATTATATCAAGTATCTTTTCTGACCACTATAAAACTAGAGATCAATAATAACAGGAAGTTTCAAAATTGTACAAATACATGGAAATTAAACAACAAGCTCCTGAATGACCAATAGATCAATGAAGAAATTAAGAATGAAATTAAAAATGTTCTTGAAACAAATTAAAATAGAAACACAACATACCAAAACCTATGGGACATAGCAAAAGCAGTATTAAGAGGGAAGCTTATACAATAAATGCCTACATCAAAAAAGTAGAAAGATTTAAAAAAAAAAACCTATTGATGCATCTCAAGGAACTAGAAAAGCAAGAACAAGCCAAACCCCAAATTAGTCCAAGAAAAGAAATCATAAATGTCAGAGCAGAAATCATTGAAATGGAGACTAAAAAAAATAAAAGATCAACAAAATAAAAATTTGTTTTTTGAAAAGATAAACGAAATTGACAAACCATTAGCTAGACAAATCAAAGGAAAAAAAAAGACCCAAATCAATAAAATTAGAAATAAAAAAGAGACATTGCAACTGATACCACAGAAATACAAAGGATCATCAGAGGCTATTACAAATAGCTGTATGCCAACAAATTAGAAAACCTAGCAGAAATGGATAAATTCCTGGACACATACAACCTACTGATATTGACCCAAGATGAAATAGAAAACCTGAATAAACCAATTATGAGCAGTGAGATTGAATCTGTAATAAAAAGTCTCGCATGGCTGGGTGCGGTGGTTCACGCCTGTAATCCCAGCACTTTGGGAGGCTGAGGCAGGAGGATCATGAGGTCAGGAGATTGAGACCATCCTGGCTAACACAGTGAAACCCAGTCTCCAGTAAAAAATACAAAAAAATTAGCCAGGCATGGTGGTGGGCTCCTGTAGTCCCAGCTACTCCGGAGGCTGAGGCAGGAGAATGGTGTGAACCTGGGAGGTGGAGCTTGCAGTGAGCTAAGACTGTGCCACTGCACTCCAGCCTGGGCAACAAAGCGAGACTCCACCTAAAAAAAAAAAAAGTCTCCCATCAAAGGGGGAAAAAACCCTGCTGAGAATTTTATTGAGATTACATTGAATCTATATATCAATTTGGGGAGAATTGACAGCTTAACAATATTAAGTCTTCCAATTCACAAATATGATATATATCTCCATTTTTAAAAAGTCTAATTTTCTTAAGTAGGTATTTTTTGTGGTTTTTAGTATACAGGTCCTATACATGCTTGGTTAAATTAATTCCTAAGTATTTTTCACTTTTAATGCTATGGTAAATGGCATTTAAATTTTTATTTTCCACTTGTTTGTTGCTAGTATACAGAAATGCAATTGATTTTGTACATTGATCTTGTATTCTTCAAACTTACTAAATTCACTTATTAATGTAGTAGTAAAATTTTAATGAATATGGAGTTTCAGTTTAGGAAGATGAAAAAGTTCTGGAGCTGGATGGTGGTGGTTATGGTTACACAACCACGTGAATATATTTAATGCCACAGAGCTTGTAATGGTAAATTTTATGTAAATTTTATGTTTTTATGTTTTTTATATATATTATCACTGGATAGATTTGTTAGTATTTTCTAGGTACATTATTATTATGTTCTATGTGGATTTAAAAAGTTTAACTTCTGTATTCATAAAAGAAGGAGGAAGACAAAGAGGAGAAGGAGAAGATAGAAACAAAGACTGTTGATAGCCGCATTTAGCTTTCATTGAATACAGTTAAGGATTCAGAATTTTTCATTTGCTGCCTATATCAGCAAAGATTAGAAAATTTGCAGAGAATGACATTCACTATTATTAGGCAATTCAGAAGATGACATAGAAAGACAGCAGCACTCTCTAATGATAATGATAATGATGAAAATGAAAGTACAAGGGAAATCTTAGAATGAGTCTTCAAATGATAACATCCCAGATAAATTTTCTTGAACTCAAGAATTAATGATGAACAATATATTTCTAATTTCAAAAAGGAAATATGACATTCTCATTCAGTGAATCATTCAGCATGAAGGACTTCATCACACAATATTTCACAAGATCCTGGACCATCCCATTTTGCTAAAAGGACAGTATTGTGTGACAGTATTCTTTCATCTTTTATGATGCTTGTAGATCAAAATGTACTTTATATATTAAAATTTCTTCTGAAAAATGAGAAGTTAAAAATTAATCCGAGAAATCCATCTAGGATTATGTTTGTTCATGTGTGGAAGATAACCTGGGTGGCCTGTGAAGGCAGGCCTCAGACAGTTCCTTTGTCGTGGGCATCCCTTCAGCCTTTCTGGGTGGACAAGAGGGTTATACGAGAAAGCAGCTAAAGGTGAGGAGTGCCCAGGCTGCCCTCACTACTAATGCATCTCCTGTCTCTGCCTCTGACCCAGCCCCTTGCTCTGCCATGGTGCTAAATCCAAGACCTGCCCTCCTCTGTGAGGGCTCTCCACACCTTCAACTGACCACAAACCTATCCACACCCCTTAGTTTGCCATTCAAGGCCCTATGCACATACCTGCTTGTGGATTCTACCTGGGCTGTTCCCTCTGCCAAGGCAGTCTGACTCCATTCTCCTTCTGGACCCTGGTAGCATCCCTTGCTCGGTCTCCAGTTCCTCCCAGTGCAGTGTTGCAGCCAGGCTGACCAGGCTGACAACCAATCTGCCAGGGGATACTGCCTCTAGGGCAGTGGGTCCCCTCTGCCCTGAATGTCCCTATGCGGGGGACCTGTGGTGTGAAGTGGGGAGTGGTGAGGACTGTGGTGCTCAGCCCTGCCTACCTGCTACAGCTGAGGCTGTCCCTAGAAGGATCCCACCCAGCACTGCCTGGGCTCTTTACTTTTTCAAAAGAGCTCAGAAACCAGATCTTTACATAAAATCTCTTGTTTTTTTTTTCAATGCCAGCAACAACTCAAAATTTTAATGGCTATGGAGTTTCAGTTTGGGAAGATGAAAAAGTTCTGGAGCTGGATGGTGGTGATGGTTGCACAACCATGTGAATGTACTTAATGCCACAGAGCTTGCACACTTGAAACTGTTAAAAGGATAAATTTTCTGTTATGTATATTTTATTACACTTAAAATAATTTAAAGTGTGTGGGGGTTTCCCAACACCCCTCCTCAGGTGAGGGCAGTGTAGTAAACAGTGACGATGGGTAGGGCAGGGAATCAGAAAGGGTAGGGGAGGACAGGGGTTGGGTTAGGGCCAGGCCGGGTCTTGCCTATGGGCAGCAGGGGTCCTGAAGGAGGGGCCATTGACGTGTGTCCAGGTCTGTATGCTGCATTGTGTGGGGGAAAGGGAGAGTGTGATCGTTCAGCAGAGCAGTGGGCTAAGGGGGTGGTTGAGGGGTGGGGATTGAGGGCAGGTGATCCTGGGTTCAGTCGCTCACCTCTGGTCGGCAGGCCCCAGGTGGCAGGAGGCCATTCACTGGAGGCCAGAGACAGGTGGTGCTGTCGAGGGTGCTGATGCCCTCATGCGGTGGGACCCCCAGGGAGCCTGCCAGTGCCTTTGGATGCTCAGTGCTGGGGTTCTTCCCACTCAATGTTGGTCATTTTGCAGCTGAAGAAACTGAGGCATGGGGAGACCAGGCCCCCTCCCTAACCTTCCTGTGGTAGCCTTGGCTCTGGGCAAGCAGTCAGGGAGAGCCCAGCTGTGCTCCACCTTGCTCAGTGTGGAAGTGACAGTGAGGGCTGGGTGAGATGAGCGGGGGATGGCAAGGGTCACAGGCACCCCTTTGAGAACAGGTCCTAAGGAAGCTCTTAGCTCCTGGGGTCACAGGAGTGACCAAGGAGTACTTTTGTGGGGCCTGCCACCCCATGTACACCTGTGCCCAGGCCTCCACCTTGCCTCTGGCACCTGCCTTCATGTGTGGAGCAGGAGATCCTGCCTGGGGATCCTTGGGGATCACACGTGGTGAGCCAAGCCACATGCCTATGGAAAGGAGAAAAGGAAGGAGATGGAAGAGGAGCAGGGGAGAAGGGGGTTAGGGTCAGGGGAGGGGAGAGGTGGCCTGGGCCTGCACAGAGCTTCAGTGGTGGGACTGAGGGTGGCCCCGCTCTCAGGGGCCAAGTAGGGTTGTGGTGTCCCTATCTCCCAGTGCCCTCCCTTGGGGTCTGGCTCCTGCCCTGCTTCTCTCTTCTGCCTTCAGACATTTGGGATAAACTCCAAACAGCAGACCATGGCCTTTAAGATCTAGCCCCCAGGGTCCCCACTCTCCTTTCTCATCCATGTCTCCAGGGTCCTCTCCCCTCTGAGGGGACCCTCCCAGGGACCCAACCTAAGCCCAGCCTGCTCCCCGGGCCCTGTGGAGTCCACCAGAGCCCAGTCCTCCCTGAGTCATGATGGCAGAGTCCTTTGTTTTTATCTTTTGTCACTATATGGGAAATGTGGGGTGTCAGTGGCCTGTGTTGCTCACAGAGGTCCTGAACATGGGAGTGGCTGCCTGTGGCAGGTAGATCCAGGCTGAAGCAGAGGCAGCCGTCCACTTTCTGCCCTGATGCCTCCCGGCCACCAGACACACTGCCTGCCTTCCACTTAGCAGAGGTTCAACACGGTGTCCATCACCACCTCTAAGTCCACAGGCTTGTTTGGCAACAGCAGTGACCTGTTGACCAGGCCTGGGGTCTGGAGCCTGCACTACTGTGCCCACCGCTGGGTGGTGCCCTCTGGACAGGTGTCCCTCCCAGGAAGCTGAACCCAGGCTCTGAGCCCGAAGGGAGGGTGGGGGCCTGGGAGGGCTTCATGGCAGGTGGTGCGAGGTGGGATGGGGTGAGGGGTAACATGAGGGGGCCCTCCCAAGGCAGGGGCAGGGGGTCTCTGATCACACTCCCAAGGACCCCTGCACCCCACCTCTTGGCAGGAGGATGGACGGCTCCTTGAACTGAACCCCAATGGCTGGGGATCCTTTTTCTCTTTTTCCTTCCTTACCCCAGTCCTGGAACCCACGGTCTCTAATGCTGAAATTCCCAAATCACAACAGCTTGTGCATCCGCAGGAAGCTCTTCTTGTCCTCCTGTTCTGAGGCAGGGAGGACTCTCCCACACCAGCCGCCCTGGTGTAGATCACGTGGGCTCCACGCTGTCCTGCCTACCCGCTCAGCAGGGCTCTGTGTCCTGGGGTGAACTTACGGCCGCGTCTTCCCGCAGAGAGTGGGTGGCGTTGCCTCCTCCTTCATGTGTGGGCCCGTCAGCCCTCATTTCTGTAACGCCTAACCCATCGCTAACCAAAAGTCAGACATGGCGCTGCGGAGATGCTCACCTTCAGGTTCTGGCACCTTCCACCTGCCTTGGTTTCCTCAGCTGTCATGTGGGGTATGGGTAAGATGCACCTCAGGCATTGTTCAGGGCAGTGCTTCTCAAACTCACCCCCAAAGCCTCCACCCCCACCCCCCCAGGGGTTCTGATCCTACTGGGGAGGGGAAGATGGGAAATTGCACCTCTGATCCACTCAGGTGTTGGTGGCTTCCACTGGAACCCCAACGTGAGACCACCTCTGAAGACTAAACCCACTGCTACATGCTCCAAAAGTGCCAGCAGCAGGTGACATCCCAGGGAATCAGCAAACCCTGCAAAGCGGACATGACGGTGGCCTCAAGTTAGGGCTCTTTTTTTTTTTCTCCAAGACACAAAAACGACTAACCTTTAGAAACAGGGATATTTATCTTGAACACAGACAGGACCCTGAAACCCTGCAGGGCTGCCTTGAGCACCCAAAATACACTTCCTCCATGTCCTTTCTGAGTGCATCTCTCAGTCTCTCTCCCTCCCTGTCCCTCCAGTGTCCATCTCTGAGACCCCGAGTGCCTCTCTCTCCCTTTCCCTCCTGTGTCCATCTCTGGTGTCCCTCTCCCTCCCTGACCCTCCCGTATTCACCTCTGAGTGTCCCTCTCCCTCCCTGTGCCCTCATCTGAGTGTCCCTCTCCCTCCCTGTCCCTCTCATGTCCCTGTGTCCCTCCCTCCCTGTCCCTCCCATGTCCATCTCTGTGTCTCCCTCCCTCCCTGTCCCTCCTGTGTCCATCTCTAAGTCCCTCTCCCTCCTTGTGCCTCCTGTGTCCCTGAGTGTCCCTCTCCCTCATCCCTCCTGGGTCCCTCTCTGAGTGTCCCTCTTCCTCCCTGTTCTGATCTCTTTGGATCTCTACTGGCCTCTCACACTGCAGCCAGTGTCTCTGGTCTGTCCACTCTGTTCCCACCCTGCTCCCTAGGTGCCCACTCAGCCCTGGCTGGCAGCTTTGGGTGCTGGTCTTACAACCCAAGACTGATGTTCTGCTTCCTTGGGGTGAAGGGCAGGGCAATCCCTGTGAGGGGGTCAGTTCTTGGAGAAGAGATGGGCCTAGCTGACCCCCAGCAGGCGTCTTCCTCACAGTTGAGTGCGTGCTTCTCAGGACTTCAGTAGAGGATTCCACTGAGCTGGGTGAAAATGAGTTTCTCTCTGTCCCAGTTCATTCCCCTTTCCATGTTCCTTCCCATGGGGCTCCAGCAGCAGCCTCTGCTCCAGTCAGCTGTGGTCCTCAGTGTCCACCTGCCTGTCTCTCTGGTTTGGGGGCAGCGTGTGCTGTGTGACTGCGATTCTCTGATGGATCTGAGAAATGTGGATTCTCCACTCAGCGGTTTCATTGTTCAGATGGGAATCCCTTCCACGCTCCCCTGTCAGGGGCTCCTCCCAGACGTGGTGGAGGCTGGAGATGTCAATGCTGGCTGGGGAAGAAGCCAGGGGCTCCCAGGCTCTGGACTTGGATGACCCTGTCCTGAAGGTTCCTGGGAAGGGGGAGAAGGCAGGTGGTATGTGGAGGGCTGGGTTGTATCTCCACCTGGGTATTCTCCCAGAGTCAACAGCAGAGAGCTCCCAGGTAGAGCGCCAGGTGGCCAGACTTCTGTGAGGGGTAGGCACTACCCAGGCTGAGAGCCAGGAGGGGCCAGAGATGCTTTTGGTGGGATCAGTCCTTCCTGCTGGGCCCATGGCGCTGGGGTTCTCTCCAAGGGCTGCAGGCCCAGTCTTGCTCATGGCACTCACTTTCTGTTCTCCATGCAAGCTGGATGTGAGACAAGAAACTTAGACCATCTCAACTGCTTAGTGCTTTCTTCCCCCAAAGCCCTGCGATGAGGAAGTGGGCAGTGGGATAGACTGCTCATTTGGTCATCTGACAGGTCATGAACGGGCCCACCTACAACACAGGTGGCTTGGGTGCTGCCACCAGCCACAGCCAGGAGAGCAGGTCTCTAAACCTGAGGGAACGCTCCATGGGCACAGGCAGGCTTACTGGGGAATTTGGGCTCTATCCTGGGAGTAGAGGCAGCTTCTATCCCAAATGCATGCCCTACAGCCCTGCCCTGCCTCTGGGAAATGTGCCTGCCCTACAGTCCCATCCAGATGGGAAATGTAGGGGAAATGCAGCCAGCGTCTTGGGACTCACGGTGGCCTGAGCACAGAGTAAGGGGTGATCCTCAAGAATGCCCCCCACCTTGGGGTACCAGGAGGGTGGAAGGGGAGCTTAAAGTGCAAACACAGGCTCCAGGCTGGGAGTTCTGGAATAAATACAACTTGCAAAGGGTTGTATGCAGAACATTCCTACAAGTCAACAATAAAAGACAAACAGCTTAGTAGAATAAATGGTGAAAAATAGAAACAAAATTCACAGAAGGAACCTGAATGCCTAATAAAAATATAAATGGGAGTTCAACCTCACCATGACAAAGGAAATGCATGGGCAATCCAACTTTACACTCAGCATGACTGCACACATTACAGAGTCCATTAAAATGGTGAGGAGCTGAGCAACAAGACCCACTCACAGGAGGGGTACAGAGGATGCCCTGTGACTCCGCAACTCCACTCACAGGAAATGCCTAGGGAATCTCTCACGCTTGAGAATAACTGCTGCATTGTTGTAATATTGAGAAATTGGGACCAACCTAAGTACTCACCAACAGGATGTTGTTAAATAAACTGTGATATCCACTCAATGGAATACCATACCCTACCTGGGGGAGCAGAGGAGGGTGTATGTGGACACAGACAGCTCATGAAGGTAAGGGAGAAAGAAAGAAAAGCAAGTGACAAAGATACTGATTTATACAGTTTACAAATACACGTACAGTGAAAAATGACACCATCAAGCCAGGCACAGTCGTGCACACTTATAGTCCCAGCTACTTGGGAGGCTGAAGCAGGAGGATCACTTGAGCCCAGAGGTTTGAGTCCAGTCTGGGCAACACAGGAAAAACTGTCTCAAAAAAAACTTAAAACGACCATATCATAGAAAATTCTGGAGAGCAGTTATCTTGGGACAGAGATGAAGCAGCTGGCGGGTGAGGGGTGGGGGGGAGGTCACCGGAGTCCTAGCTGTTCTGAAGTTGTGAGTGGGGACAGCAGAGCCTGTTCAGGAGGCTGCTGACTGTCCAGGGCTTTGCAGAGTGCCTGGCTCTGCCAATGGGAGGTTACTAGCAGGAGAGCCTGGGGTGTCGAGGAGTCACCAGGGCCCTGCGCTCAGTTAATGCTCTACTGCTGCTGTCTTATCACTTGACTTTTGGGTGTGGTTGGTGTTGCTTTAAGTTTCTGGGGATAGCAAAAGCTTAAGAAGTGACTCTTGCCATCACATGGCTGACCACCTCTGGGGAGAACACTGGAGAATAGTTTAGAGGTGCCCGAGTTTCCCTCACTGCATAGAGAGAGACTGGTGCCAGGGAAGACAGGCTGGACCTGGTTGTGGCCCCTTGAATGGTGGCAGGGAGACCACAGCACATCGCAGGGCTCTGAGGATGACGTGTATTTGAGGGGGTAGGGTTCTCCAGTAGCAGGTGTTGCATAGAGGAGAATGGTGGGTGCAGAGCTGGGTTAATTTTAGCAGAGGTGTGAAGGTGATTCCTCTCTGAGCTGAAGGTGGAAGCAAATGGGAAAACAGCCTGGCATGAACAGACCAGCCCCGGGGAGGCAGACAGTGTCCACCACTACCAGGTCCACCTGCTTTAGGTATACCTTCCTACCAGGACATGAGAGCCCACGGTGGCTGGGGTCTTGTCATCAGGCACCCTGAATGCCTTCAGGTGGATGGTTTGGATCTCTCCTCACCTGGCTGGTCAGGCCAGGGAGGACAAGCTGTGGACCTAACAGGTGACCACTGTCCAGACAAGGCCTATTCTACCTCCTTGCCTTGCTGTCCCCTCCTCAGGCCTGTTGCCCCTTCCTCTCTAGACCCTCTGCCTGCCAGGTGTGTGAGCCTTTCTGCCTGGATAGCCTCATTGAGACAGCCCTAGACTAACAGTCACCCATATTGAGCCCAAGCCCACCCTGCATGATGCCAAGCTTAGAAATGTCACCCTGGAGTCACAAAATTCCTTCTTTGCATTACCAAGAGGTGGTCACTCAGGGGTGCTGGAATCTTCCCCAGCTTAAGGCTGAGCTCCAGTCTGTAGCCCATTCCGACAGGTACCTGGGTTTCCCTGATGACCCCAAACCCTGTCTCTTCCCTAAGGGTCACTGCCTTGGGATTTGCCTGCAGGCTAGGCACACCTGGTAAATGAGGTCTCCACACACTGGGTCATTAGTGCCCACAAGCAATCACTGGTGAGTTCCTGAACTCTCAGGCTGGAGCTCAGCAGTCTCACTAGGGACCACCACTGGGGTCACAAGATGGCCCTGATCCCCAGTTCTCTGGATCCCCAGTTCCCTGGACCAGAGCAGCTTCCTAAACTCCCTAGTCCAGCAGAGGTGAGGGCTCCCTTTCCCTGCCAGAGGGGCCTCCTCCAAGCCCCACGGTGCCCCAACAACACTCCCTGTCCTCTGGCAGACCCTTACCTGCCTGTGTCTTGCACAAAGTGCACACTGGGAGGCAAGAGCCTGTCTCTACAGTAAGAGGGGCTTGGGGGCAGTGCTCCGCTGGCAGGCAGGCAAGGCAGGCAGGCCGCAGCCCAATGCCTGAGTCAGCAGGCTCCTAACAGCCTGAGTGCCCTCCTCATAGCATGGGGTCAGTGCAGCGGCAATGTCTGGGTTGTTGAGGGTTTTGGTGGGTGATCAATGCTGGAGGATCCTCCCTCTGCCTTCCCCATCCAACACAGATCATCTTCAATGTGCCAGACCTGTGCTGGGCAACAAGGTTGGCTGAGATAGCCTGAGACAGGGTACCTTGATGAACAGTCCACTGGGAATGGGGTCTGCAGTGGCCCTGGATGATTTCAGTATCTGCCACTCACCTTGGTCATGGTGCTACAGAGAATGTGGCATGGCCAGGACTGTACCTGGGGCAGACGGTCTTGCTCTTTGGTTTTGGTTCTGGGGAGGAGGGCAAAGTGACTGGGCTCAGGTGAAGGAGCTGTTGGCTTAAGAGGAGGCTGCTCCAAGAAGCAAGTAGAAGACAAGGAACCACTGGCCTGCAGATGGGGCAGGATCCTGGGCCTGGGCCCCCTGAGTCACCAGCCACATGGCCTTGGGAGTGTTACTTACTCCTGTGATTGTAGCACAATGAGGGGTTAGGCTACAAAGTCCCTGAGGCCCTGACCAGCTCTGGAGAAGAAGGCCTAGGACTGAGAGAGGCAGCAGGGAGGCTGGTCAGGGTCATCTCTCAGGTCCAGGCAGCTTTCCTGCAAGTGTTTCCTAAGCCGCCTTTCTCCAGGGAGAATAGCCTCGGCCCTGCCTGGCAGGAGGTGGGATACACCTGAGTGTTTGACAGTACCCTCATGAACCTGCCTGAGGGTGGCCACATTCCCACACCCCATGTGTGCCTATCTCCATCAGCACTGAGAAGACAGCAAATGCCAGCATGCCAGGGGTTTACCCAGAAAGCCCAGCACATATCCCCAGTGTGTTCTGGCAGACCTGTGCCAGCTGGGTTCAGTGACAGTTGGTCCTGCCATGGGCTCTGGTCTCCTCATCACTCTCTGAGGAGGAAGCAGGAAGTTGTGAGGGGTAGCCGGGCCTGACCTCTCTTCCCTGGCACGATGCTGTCTCCCTGTGCAAAGTGGGGACTTCAGGCATTTGGTGTGGAGGAATGGGTGGTGGATCGAAAACCCCTATCAGGCCCGTCATGCCAAGGAGCCCAGTGATGGGGGGGTTTCTTCCCTCCCTCTGAGGTAAGGCCAGTCTGTTAAACTTTCAGTACTAAAAAATAAAACTGAGTGGGAGGAGGGTGAGGACTGAAAAATTACGTATCAGGTATCATGCTGATTACCTGGGTGACAAAATTATCTGTACACCAAACCCCTATGATCCAATTTACCCATGTAACAAACCTTGAACCTAAAAGTTGGAAAGAAAAAAAAAAGGTAAAATTAACAAATCCATTAGTGTGAGCTGGGTGAGTAGTTTAGTCTGAAATGACAGAATATCCATTTTTCGTCTCTCTGAGATAGTGACCACACTGTCCTCACCAGGACTGGCAGGGGAAGCCCCAGGGCTTTGTGACCCTGTCCCTATGGGGCACCCTCGCATCCAGTGAGCACTCCCCAGGGCAGCAGCCTGGTTTAAATGCCTGTTCCCCAGACCTCGCAGTCAGACAGTAGAGAGGAGCCTCAGGGACATAGCCCAGTCCTTCAGGACCTTGGGCCACATGGGCTGCTTGGCCTCTGACCACCAAGGATGGAGTTTATCAAGGACTGGCCAGGTTCTGTGCTGACAACTTCATGCTTTTCATCCACAAAGTGAGTCATGCTGTCCCTTCCCCAGCTGAGCTGGCTGCCAACAGGCCCAGTGGGGAGCAGATTTGAGGTAGGGGTGAGGTCTGTTCCCCAAGCGTAGTGTTCTGGGCAGTGAGTTCTCTGTGCAGCAGCTGATGCCTCTTGGACACATTTCCACACAAAACACTTCTCAACTGTTCTCCCTCCTGCACTCTTCAGGGGCAAATATGCCTCTCCTTTCTCGCGGGTTATTTCTGGCCCTGGGAGTATGCTAGGCAATTCTAAGGATTGCCTTTGAAACAGTCTTCGTTCAGCCAAGAAGTACTTCTCACACCCCTAGGTCCTGTCCCCAGGGGTGGGCAGGGTCGGGGAAGGCTGGAGATGGGGTGGGCACAGAACAGGGTGGGGCACAGAGAAGGAGAGTCAAAGATCTGACTGAGGAAGAAGCAGGTGGCCAGCCACCTGGGAGACTTCTGTGTCAGACACGGGGTTATGTCCTGTAGGAAGCCCATTGAGAGGGCTCAGCAAAGGTAACAGTAGGTATGCACCTGGAGACCAAGGAGGGCCTTGGAGCCTGGTGGGCAAAGGTGGCCCTTCAGTGAAATCATTCCCAACTCTGCCCTCACCCTAAGCTTTCCGGTAACTACAGAATTCCAGAACCTGTTTGAAAGGATGTAAGATCTATAGCTACATTCTTTTTCTCCCCACTGGTCAAAATCTTACAGGATTTCTAAAGCTGTATTGAGATCTTGCCCAGTGCATTCAGACCAGATGGGAAACAACCCCTAAGAATTCCCCATGCTGGTGTTTGCTGTGTACATTGGCCTGGGACCTCGAGGATAGAATATAACAATAATGACCATGCACAGACAGGACTGTCTCAGCAGCAAATGTCACACACAGACCCAGAACTGCTTAAATACCAATTTATTGCAAACCAACATCAAGGAGCTGGAACAGCTTTGCAGGCTGGACACCTCACTCTCCTGGGGCCCTGGACAAGGGAAATGAGTCACCCCGCTTTCCTCGGACCTCAGCTGGTGGGACTTAGTGGCTGACCAAACTGCTGCTGTTGTGTCTAAAAAGAGAAAACAGGCAGGGTGTGCCAGCTCCGGAGACTGGGCCAGTCCAGGGTGGTGGCTCAGGGCAGAGATCACCCACCAGACAGCGTGGCTCAATGGGAGCAAGGTGCGCAGGGACAGGCTCCACAACCACACCAAGCACTGCAGTGTGGCACCAGGACCAGATGCAAGTGGCTGTTCCTGCCATGGGGCCAATACCCAATACTGCCCCTCAGTCATTCTTCCTGGATATTGGTTTGCCATTTATTAAAGCAGGGCAGGGAGTGGGGAGAAATGCAACGCAGAATATAAAATCAAGCAAAACAAACACTAGTCACCATGGAAGTGAATGACTCTCAAAGTCTCCCAAATAACAAGGTTTAGGGCATCTCACACCACTGCATCACTTCTGGAAGACTACCCACAGGGTGGGGGCTGCAATGGGGACCAACTCGGGAACTACAGAGAAGAGAGGAGACACACACCACAAGACCTCCTTTCATTAGGCAGGAAAGCTCTCGTGGGACAGTGGTGTGCAAATCCTAGGACCTCGATGGGAAGAACTCCAGGAAAAAAATGACAAAGTCCTCAGGATCCCTCATAGATGACAAGAATTCTGCTCCCCAGGGTCGAGATCTCTTTAGAGGGGCTTCACCAGCTCAGTGGCAAATAGACAACAAGACTCTCACATTCCAAAGGGGGCATCTAGGGCCTTTTGCTCTCCTGTGATGATCGGAGCAACATGTTTGGACCCACAGAAGACTTCCCAGGAATGCTTTCTTACAAGGGGTGTCAGCCACCACTGTAAACCAGAAACAAACCACAAACTTACTCTCCAAGAGAGCCCCCACAACCCAAGTATCCACAGAGAGTGTGCAGGGGCGGGGAGCTTCCCCTGACGATAGGCTCTCTTAGCATCTGCGGGCCTTGATTCTTGCTGGCCATGCATGGTGCCAGGGTGCACTGCCCTGTTGTGTGGCTTATCCATGCTCTGAGCTTGACAGACAGGCAAATGGACAGTGCCGGTGGTAGCTGAACCATACTCCCGGCGATGGGTACCCAGAGCCCCTGTGAGTACTTGGAACACGGGCCTGAGGCCCTGTCTCATAATCTCGTCTTCGCACCTTGGCTGGAGTCAGTCAGCAGCCATGGCTCAGGGAATAGGCTTGGGGGTCCTGAGGCAGTGACCAGTCCCTGAAGAACAGGTAAGATCGGGCCATAAGTTCCAAGGAGCACAGTCTGGCACCTGGCACAGAGGATGGGAAGAGGGGAGTCTTCACTCTCTTCTGGTTCAGTTGTGGTGGGACAGTGTGCCTTCACGCCCCATGCAGAAATTCCTCCTCTCCCAGAAGCCCTTCAAGGTCAAAGCTTCTCAGGACTTGTGGCTGTCGTGCTCTGCTGATGAGCTGATGGAAATGCTGTGGTCTCCTCCTGAGGGCACCAGCTCTCCACTCCTGCCCACGCTTTGACATCGTGCACCCAAAGAGGACATCTTATGGGGAGCCAAGCACAGCATGCCATGCGTGGTGGCCGGGCTTGGTTCACTTCAACAAGAACCAAAGCAAGGTCGCCACAGTCAGAGAACAGAATCCCCGCTGCATCTGGACCTGAGCCCAGAACCTAGGCTTTCTCCCAACAACTAGAACGTGCAAACAGGGCTCCAGTCTCCACTGCTCTGACCATGAGGCTGAGGCAGGCAGAGCACATTTATAAGGGGATGAGTAAAAAGACCACATGAATGCTCTCAAAAGAGGTCAAGGGGCAAGGAGTTTCCCAAAGCAGCCCCAGGCACAGCCATTCCTTGCTTGCCCTCATACAAGCACAGAGCTTCACACACTTCAATGACTTCAGCTTCGCCTGAGAGTCCAGCAACAACTCCACATCCCAACCAGAAGACATGCAAGCAGAATAGCGTCAAAACAACAGCAAGCAGAGAGCAGGGGAGGAAAGACATGCTGCCTGCAGTGGCTGGTTGCTGTGGAGACAAAAGCATGTGATCCCAATTTGCTGGGATATCCTCTCCTGCATTTCAAACACCTTCACTCAGTGTCAGCCACAGCGGCCACCACATAGCAGCTGGCCCCGCACCTTCTCTGGAACAGTCTGGAGATACAAGGTCAGGGTGGAAGGCCTGGTTCACCCTTGAAAGAAAGGATGGCTAGGGGTAAACAAGACGAGCAAGTCCCTGGAACGCAGGGAGCCGAGGAGGGCAGCCGAGGATAAGGCTCTGCCTCCCCACCGGCGAGGGTTTCCTTTCCTTCTGGTCATTAAAACTGCACAGCCCCCGGGGAGATGTTGAACATGGCAGGGTCGAATCGCTGGCCTCGGAAGGGAGAACCTTCAGCATCCCACCCCTTCTTCAGCATCTCATGGACTTTCTACAAACAGAAAATAGAGAGATTAAAGGGTATCACAAGGCACTGTGTACTTTCTCCCAGAGCAGACTCTGACTGCAGGCAGAGAGCCTTCCTGCTTCCTCAGGGCTCAGGCACTTGCCTGGCAAGACCGGCTGACCAGAGAACCGTACTACCCTGGAGCAGCCTTCGATCAAGGGAGGTACTGGGTGCCTGCCAATTTCTCTCCAAGACTGTGCTCCACAGACTGAATTTCTAACCCTCCATCTTCTGTACCCAGCAAGCATTGGCTCCTCTTTATGGTTCATCTTGTCCCTTTTCCACCAGGATCTCTGTCCAAATTCCAAACAGCCTGCAACGTCTATGGTCCCACCAGGCACTGATTAAGGCATGAAGAGGGAGTGTCCCAGCCCACCGGGGTTGTAGAGAAGGTGCGTAGAGAAAGTGCTCAAGCCCCACCTGAGTCATGACTAAGGTGTGCAGAGGAGGTACCCTAGCACCCCAGTTATCAGCATCAAGAACCATATCATCAGACAACCCAGGGTTGACCCAGGATGTGGCACGGGGGAAGAAACCTCAGAATGTCCAGTGGTAGACCCATCAGTCAGGAATTCCCCACTGCATCCTTGCAGATGCAGTCAGAGCTGGTTGACTAAGCCCTCGCCAATGTGTGGCCATTCTGGAACTATCTAGCCTCCAAGGATCAGAAGCAAGGCTCAGTGTGTGGCCATGGCAGGGGACATCAAGAAGATTGGACCCTGAGGGAAGCATCTGTACCTAAGCTGGCAGGCCCTCTCTCCTCATAGGGACTCCACATCTGCCCTCCTCTCCTGGCCACCATGAGTACACTGAGGGCTAGGGATGATCTCTCCTTCCTTCTGACCTTCTGACCATAAGAGACAAAAGAGACTGTGTAGGGCCAGTAGTTATTCTACCAATATGATCCACAGTCCCTGTTGCACAAAACCCTGTAGCATAGGCCCAGAAAATGAGGCTGTGGGATTCTCAGCATCAGGGCTTCTCCTTAAATAAAACATAATCTTCCTAACAAGAGAGTTTTCTTTTTCCTGTTTTTATTTTTTACAGATAGGGTCTCACTCTGTTTCCAAGGCTAGAGTGCAGTGTGTGGTCATAGCTCAGAGCAGCTTCAAACTCCTGGGCTCAAGCGATCCTCCCAAACTCAGCCTCCTGAGTACTTAAAACTATGGGTGCAGTCCACCATACCCAGCTTCTTTTTCTTTTTTTAAGACCTAAGTGATGCAACAACAAGCATATCAAAGACAGATACTATATACTAGGGATTAATTGACATTACTATCAATTTCTTACAGACAACTCACATCAGAGACTTTGGAAAGACCATTTTGAGAACAAGTGCTGCAGCTCACATGGAGTGTCTGTGGGTGCAGAGAAGACTACACAAAGCCCCCTCTGCACAGCCCAGAAAGCATGGCCCACACCTCTGCCCACTGGAGGTGTGAGGCTGCACAGCCGCAACCAAACACAAGAATGGATGACTTCAGCAGGCAGCTGCATGAAGCCTCTGAACCTTTCAACAGAATTCCAGCCAGCTGTAGGGCAAATGACAGCTGCGGAGCCCTGCAGCCACCACAGTCTTACCCTGGGAACCCGGGCTGCTGGATGGGGGCGCGATGTAGGATGCCCAGAGTGCAAAGGGCAGATTAGTAGACTTGATCTTACAATAGAGGGAGCCTAGGGTGCCAAGATCAGCACTCAGATCTTTCCTGAGGCAAAAGTAGAGAGCAGGCATTCCTGTGTGTCACCAAATTCACTCTATGACCAGAGACCATGCCAATGCTATCTGCCTATGAGATGTCACAATTACTAACTGTTAGGGTGAATCCTACCAGGCTGAAGAGATCCTAGACACAGACACATCTGAGCGCAGACAGAGCAATGGCACCTGTACATTCCACATTCTCTTTCTAGATGGGGGAATCCTGCTCAAAAAAAATTAGGGAAAAGATGAAGGGTTTTTAATTTGTTGACTTTGGAAAAAGGTTAGTGACACCAAAGAATTTAAAACAATAAAAGTATTGTCATTTCAAAATAAAATTGCTTCAAAATACACAGCATCTGTGGCATTAGAAGCACAATTTGAAATCTTGGCAAATTTAGAAAACTCTGAGTTCACACCATAAATGGGCATCAATGCCAGAGCATGCTGGTAACTGTGACTATGCCGACGTGAACGGCAGATGGAGGCTGACAGGAGAACCTGGCCCGTTTTCCATTCTCTCTCCTTAGCGAAGCCTGGTGATCCCAGTGAAGCAACTCCGGCCCCCTAACTCTCACAATAGTCTCTCTGCCTGTGAGGTATCCCTGAGGACACCTGAATAAAATGTGGCTAACCTGCTACATGAGGCCACATGAGGGCACATACCTACCTTCTAGGTCTGTTTCCTCATTTGATTTTTTAAAAAAAGGCTACAGTCACTGAGGACATTTTACATGAAATCTCTGCGTGTTGCAAGCCTCCATATTCTGCAGACCCTGCCCCAGACACTGTCATGCCCAGGAAGGAGTTGAGACTTTAGCATCAGCACCAGGCAGGTGCTTGGACACACACAATGAACGACCATAGCCCTGAGAAGTCAGTTCATTACTGTTTATAGCTGTCGCCTGAGAGCTGGAGGCTCCCTGGCTGTTGAGGAGGTCAATCTCAGGAAGAGGGTCACTCTGGGACCTACCCCCCCGCCACCAGCCCTGGGCTCCTGCATGTCGCTGAAGATCTCCCAGGGCACTTTACTCTGGGGAGGGACACACATCCTCTCAAGGGTCAGGATGCTGCCCCATGGCAAGTCTACAGCAGAACAGATTTAGATTCAACACACAGAGCTCTTTCCACTGGACCACAGCATCTTCAAGGTTCTTTGAATCCTTCCTAACTGGGTCGCTGCCCAGTCTACGGGCTCCCCCTTGCTAGGTCACAAGAAGCTGTTTGCAGGCACGGGGACTTTCTGTTCCACACCGGGCTGTGCAGTGCCCTAGGGGCCAAAAAAAACAGCTTGCCAAGAGGACACCAACAGGATGACCCCAATGAATTGCCCTCAGAGCAGAGCAGTAGGGCATGAAGGAGATGCCAGTTGCACCCTGTGATGCTGCATGTGTGCAAGCATATATGTGCATGGTGCATAGTGCTGCCATCTTTCACCCCTTGAGGTTGGCCTGTCCCAGACTGACAGTGAGGATCCAGGTAGGGGTTTGAGGTCCAGAACTGCCTGGAAGTTGCCTCAGCTTACCTGGAATGAACAGACCTCCCCATTCCTGGTCCTGGGCAGTGGGCTTGGCAACAAGCCATCAAAATAAGGAGGCCTTAGGCCTCCAGAAATGGAGAGACAAGAGCAGCTACTTCCTGGGGAGGATTATCAATGAGACTGCAAAGCAGGACTGAAATACTCTTTGGAGAAGGTAATGGCTGGAATCCTAGCACCACAAAGGCAGATCTGTGTCTGTCTTCCTCACCGACGTGCCCCAATAGGGGTGTGAGACTATGCAATGTTACAAGGTTTTGGCACAGAACATAAAGGATGGGAGAAAAAGACTGAGAGGAAGGTCAAGGAGAGGGAAGGATATAAGGGAAAGAAAAGGGAAACAGCAAGAAAGGAGGGAAGGGGAGGGGCAAGGATGTAGAGAAGAAGAAGAAAAGGTTGGTGGAGCCCCTGACACCTCCACGCGTGTCCGTGGCACTACTGGCAACTCCAATAATGAGCAGGTATTAATGCTATTTTGTTTTTGAATATAAGGTTCTGTAAGAGATACAATCACAGGAAACATGAGGGCTTACAGATAAAAACAGCCAGAGCATCCTAGCTTCTCCCATGCCTCAACAGCTAAAGTCTACAGAAAACTGGCCAGGCGTGGTGGCTCATGCCTGTAATACCAGCACTTTGGGAGGCTAAAGCAGGTGGATCATCTGAGGTCAGGAGTTCGAGACCAGCCTGGCCAACACGGTGAAATCCCGTCTCTACTAAAAATACAAAAATTAGCTGGGCATAGTGGTGTGTGCCTGTAGTCCCAGTTACTCAGGAGGCTGAGGCAGGAGAACCGCTTGAACCTGGGAGGCAGAGGTTTCAGTGAGCTGAGATCACACCACTGCATTCTAGCCTGGGTGACAGAGAGAGGCTCTGTCTCAAAAAATTAAAAAAAAAAAATAAATAAAGTCTACAAAAACTTCATCAAGGCTTTGAAAAACGCACAAATGCCATTCAAACTACAATAATTTTTATCATCTCTCTGTAACAAAGACTCAGTGTCAGTGTCTGGGGAAGATGTGAGAAACCACTTGACCTTAGACCCTCCATCCTGTGGCACAAAAAGACACTTCTAAGGGGCACGTGGTAAGACTGCCTTCTTACCTGCCTAGGACAAAAGGCATCTGGGTTCATGTTCTCCAGTCGAAACAGACTCTTTCTCCCAAAGGTCAACTCATGAATAGATCTCAGCCCTTTTGTGGACCCAGTGCTGAATATGGGCACAGAGTGGGCAGACCCTCACATACCCCACCCCCAAACACTACCATGAGAAGCCCTACCCATAGGGCAAAGGTTCAAAGGCTGGCCTTTCATCTAGTGGCCACAGGCAAATGCAGCATAACTGGAATGAGCCATAACCAGGCAGGTCTGGCTGTCTAAGCACCTGAGCTGAGCTCAGCTGAGCACATGCTGCAATACTACCTGAGGCTTCAAACTCTGCATGGACACGGGCCAAGCAAAGATGTCCTTTAAGCTTGCCATGCCCCGGGTGGAAAAAGGGGCCAAACCTAGAGGAACATTCTCTTCCATAGAGACAACGGCCAGGGTGGACAGGGCTGCGAGGACAGACAGGTGTGAAATCAGATCAGAGATCAAACCCCATCCCTGCTGCTTAAGCTACTGAGTCACAACCTCAGAAATTCAATTTCTCTATTGTGGGGGAAAAAAAACAAAAACAAAAAACAAAAAACAAACAAACTGTATTTTCAGGGGTACTGTACAGCCAGTCAACCCCACCTTAACTGTGTGTACTAAGTGCTCAGGACATGCCCCTGGTGTGGCAGGGCCAGGTGAAGAGAACATGCTGACACTCCTCTCCGCAGGCTCCTTCACCTCATAAGAGCAGGATGCACTTGTCTGTGAAAACAGGCAAGAATGGACGACACACAGCAACAGGGCTTGCAGAACCACCTACGATGTATTAATACGTGTACCTTAGTCTTAGTCTTGCCTGTACCGGAAGGCAAGACTAAGACAATCCAGATACACCACAAGGTAAGTTTCCAACAAGAGACAAAATGAGAAGAAAATATCAATCAGCGATCTTCAGGGGGAGGAGGTGGTCCGTGTTTACAGAACAAAAATAAGGAGACTGTGCCCAGCAGATGACCCCTCCCCACTGACTCAAGGCTGCACTGGGTCCGCATGCCCTGCTGTACTGCGGCCCAAACCCACGTGCTGGGTATATGGGACACGGGAGGTTAAAAATAATCTGAGGAAAGCAACCCTTCTTTCCCTAAATAGCTACTCTTGGGGTTATTAAAATAGGAAGAAAGAATGTATACATCTAATTAATCATTCTCTTTGGCCATGAGCAAACTCTACACTGGGCACTACGCTGGTCGGACAGGAAGCTTTCTCTTCCTCCTCCCTAACCCACTGCTGACATCACAGAGTCTTCACATGCTGGCCTCCAACATCCAGAAACTGGCTCTGCAGCCTGGCTCCCTCCCCTCCTCTACCAAAGGTCCCACCAAGCGACTCTTCATGGGAAGATATGTGCAGATGAGGCACAAACAAAAGCCATCAACACACTTGATGTTACCAGGCTCTGGTGCAGGCAGGGCACATCTCATGACACCCTTAGAGGTCCTGTTATCTGGGCTCTCAGCCCGGATATTAGAACACAGCTGAAAGACCGGAGTGCACCTGTGAGGCAGTGACTGGGGACAAGAGCAGGTAAGACAGGTTCCTTGCTAGGCTAGGACATGGCACGAAGCTGGTCCACACAACCTTCTTCCCCACCGTCATCACCAACCCCTCTGCCACTATCGGCCTTGTCACCAGCACAAGGGCCTAAAGGGTGGGCTCTCCAGGACTGCAGTGCTTGTACCAGCTCATGGCTCTGTGGCTTTCCCTGCAGCTTCTGGTGGTAGTCAAAGGTAAGCCTGTCCAGCACTGCCTGTTCTTCCTCGTCCACGGTGGCCATGGAGCGCTCCTTGTTGATCTTGTCAATGTCGATGGGCTCTTCTCCCTCCAGGATGGCGTTCCACCAATACTCGCCCACCTTGCTCAGGTTCACCTGGGAACAAGCAGGACAGAGACCTGAGTCAGAGACCTGAGACAGGTGTCCAGGGCTGGGGACAGAGCAGAGCCCACTGAGGGATGGGTGTCCAGGATAAGCTCAGGACCAACTACACAAAGGGAGGTGACAGACAAGAGGGGGTGCCAGAACCCAAGGCAGGACCCTCTGCACCTGGGAATGCATTTGCTGCCTGTGCTAACAACATATCCCAGGGAAGAGCTAGGAGGCACATACCTGAGGGGACTGACATTCTGGAAGATGCCTTTGTCCTTCTTCAGCAGGTCCTGGATACTCAGGACAGTGCCCGTTCCATGTGCTCACCTTGCCTACTCTCATCAAGAAAGGCTGTTTTCCAAGACCCCTAACACCCCCCACACCAGGACCTCTCCTGGGCCAGCCCAGCCTGCCCCTACGCTTGCCATGGAAGGCTCTGCTTAGCTCTTACCAACCAACTACCTCTCCAGTGATCTCTCTTGCTTCCAAGAGCAACACCCAGCATTCTGCTATCTTGGGGGTAAGCTGGGACCTGTGAGACTTAGGGCTCAGCCTAATGTATGACAGAATCTCCTGGGGAGTCCTCACCCCATGACAGAGCACCATGCCCTGTCCCTACTTCTTCCTCACTGGGGCCAAGCTTGCTGTATGAGGGGGTCCTCCAGCCCCATTCCCTAAAGTTCTCTGATGGCTTGGGAAGGAGAAATGACCATCAAGAACCAACCCCAAAAGTGGTCCCGGCCTCCTTGGGCACCTCTGTGGGGATGGCACAGACACCCCTTGGTCAAAGGAAGCAGCACCCAGCACTTACGATCCAGCCCTCAGTGTTGGGGTCTGTGAGACTCATGTCATTACCGTAAAAACTTAAAGACAACTAGAACTGCAGTATGAGAGCAAACGTGAGGGGTGCTGTATGTACCTAGGTGACTCTGGCTGCTTGGCCTGTCCCAGGGACACAGAGGAGGGCCCTGGCCACACCATGCCCCGTTATCAGCGGTTATGGGGACACAGAAAACAAGAAAACTGGCTGCATCTGCTGTGGTCAGTGGCTGGGCTCAAAATTCTTACCAGAGTGGCCAAGAAGCAACAGAGTGGGTTTGTCTACTTTGCCCTAGATGAGCACTGCACTTTTTCATCAGAAATACTTGATCTGTGTTTAGATTTCATAATATTTACAATTGAAAGAATACATTCACATGCCCAAGTGTGATGGGACTCTCTGATGGGATTAAACCACTAAGGTGCTCACAGAAAGGGAGAAAAGGTAGCAAAGGGCCGTCAAGTGAGAGCAGCTCTCATCTATGGAGGTGCAGCCACCAGGACACTTATTGACCGGGTGGGCAAAACCTACCAAGCCACACTCAGGGTAACTGTGACACTCAAGAGGTCACAGTGAGTCCACAGGACACCATGTCCCCCCAAGAGGGAGCACTGGAGACTCACCAGCATACACGGGCTTGAGAGAGCAGTGTCCTAACACTGCACCTTCCACCTTCCCACCTCCAAGCCCCGGCTGCCAAAACCTACCCACACCACAGAAGGTACTCAGCACCAGACTCTGCAGAGCCCAGGGATCAAGTCCGAGAATGTGCTCTACTAATGAAGAGGGTGGGCACTGCTGTGGTGCGGGAGAGCACACAATGGAGATTTTCCAGAACTGGGAAGAGCAAGACAAAAACCTGCAATCATGACCTGAAGACAGCATCCCAGAAATCTTGTCTGACATTCCCAGAGCAGATAGGGGGAGTGGTGAACAGGGGGAGTGGGTGGCTCCCCTACACGCCAGCTCTACCCAGTAAATGACGCTGCTCTGCCAGTGTCAATTTAAATTTGGGATGAATCTTCCATTTCCAGACACTCTGCTAAGCTGGTTTGTCGCTGACTTTACAGTTTGTGTGACGGGGACCTGACTCACCCTCAGAGACCCCAACACTATGAACTCTACCTCGTCTTTACCAAGCTGATGCAATGAAAACCTTCCAAGAGGGAAATGCATTGTTTTCTCTATTCCAAGGAAGACTTCAGAGGAACTTGCAGAACTGTAAGTCTCTGGAAAGAAGAGATCCTTTACGAATTTTTTAACTTCACCAGTAGTTATTACTGTGATCGATGTAACTTATTTTATTAGCGTTCAAAAGTCCCGTAAAATACATACCATTACCATTTACCATACATATCATTTTTTGTATTTAAAAATGAGGACAAACCCTTGGAAGTAAGGGCCTTTTCCAGATTGCCCAGCATGAAGAGGCAAAGCAGAGCTACACTGGGGCTGACAGCCCACCACCAGCACTATGTGGGCAGGGGGTCAGCCTACACACCATCCAGGGTATGGTGCTGGTGCTCTCAGGCCTTTCAGCACTCCACAGACCCCAACACAGGGTTTCACCGGCCAGGTCCAAACACACACCCAGAGTGGAGGGCTCCTGGGCACAGTGGGAGATGGACCTGAAGACAATGAGCCACCTGCCCAACAGGAAGGAGGGGAACATCCTCAAATCTTCTGTGTCCACAAGTGTACTTTGGACACAGAAGTACACTTGAACCCAACAAAAATTAAGATGAGCACTGCACTTTTTCATCAGAAATACTTGATCTGTGTTTAGATTTCATAATATTTACAATTGAAAGGGTATATCCCAAGTTGTTTCAAAAATATTCAAGGTTTTCCAGTAACTAAATCAAGTAGGTTTTAAATTTAAGTTAATTAAAATAAACTAATTCAGTTCTTCAGTCACGTGAGCCACCTGTCAAGTGTTTACTCAGCTGCCACATGTGGCTAGCAGCTACTATGCTGGGCAGTGCAGCTCTCCAAGGGGGCCATCCTCACTCACAGACGTCACGCATGTGCATCAGTGAGGTATTTTAGGAGGAGATGTGAGCCGACTTTATATTGAACAATTTTTAATGGAGGCAAAATCCACTTAACACAAAACTTACCATTCAAAAGTGAACTCAATGGCATGTAGTATATCCACAATGGTGCACAACCATCACCTTTATCTAGTTTCAAAACACTTTCATTACCTCACAAAGAAGCCCTGTGCCAATTATCAGTCACTCCCCATTTGCTCTAACCCTTCCTCTAAATTGTTCCCTCAACCCCACCAAGCCACTGGCAACTACTAATGATTCTGCCTCTACAGATTTGCCTGTTTTGGACATTTCACGCAAATGGAATAATACAGTTTTCTGTTTGTTTTTGTCTGGCTTATTTCACTTGGCATAATGTCCTCCTTAATGTTCATCTATGTTGCAGCATGAATCAGAACTTCATTCCTTTTTAAGGCTGAATAATATTCCACTGTATGGATAAACCACATTTTGTTTATCTATTCATCAACTGATGGACATTTCAGGTGCCCCCACTTTTTGGCTGTTGTGAATAATGCTGCTATGAACACTGATGTACATATATCTGTTTGAGTCCCTGTTTCCAATTCTTCTGCATATTTACCCAGAAGTGCTGGGTCATATGGTAATTCTACAGTTAACTTTTTGAGGAACTACCATACTATTTTCCAAAGCAGCTGCACCACTTCACATTCCCACCAGTGGCATACAATGGCTCCAGTTTCTCCATACCCTCACCAACACTTGTTATCTTCTGTTTTTTTTGTTTTGTTTTGTTTTGTTTGTGTGTGTGTGTGTGTGTGTGTGTGTGTTTGTGTTTTTAATTACAGCCATCCCACAGGTGTGGCTAGCACCACTGGTCCTTTGTCCTGACCGTATACACACAGGCCTGCCTCCTCTGCCTTCCAGACCTGCTCCAGTCAAGTTTCCACCTGTCATCACTGTAAGCAAGTGGGCTGACCTCCATGCTGGGGCAGCAAACAGGACCTGAGGTGTTTTCTATAAAGGTTCTTGTAAACGCTCTGGAAGACCAAGGTCTCAGTTGCAAAATTTTAGTTAAGTATTTACTTAGTACCCTTAGAATATCTTCTATTTTCTAAGGATGAGCATATTAGTAAAAACAATATGAACAATATTATTAACATGATAATTATTCTAAACAAGGGCATTCTAACATCGTTCTTGACTTGCCGGGAGTCCCTCTCCACACTGTTCCTTTACAGAATCTCTCACTCTGAGCTGCAGATCCCCATTCCTTTCTCCTTCCCAAACTCCAGACCTTTTTTTGAATGGCCCACGCCTCTTAAGTCATTGAGCTGACAAGCTTCTTTATGCTCTGAACATTCTCATGTTCTATAAACTGGTTTAATGTGTAAATGTTTCTGCTGTCACTGTCCACATTTAACTACTTTCGTTAGAGTAATGCTTCTGGGAGGCCTCAGATATGACTTCTGGTAGTTAACCTTCAAAACCACTGAATGGTACAGAGCATACAAGTCTTGCAGGGCTGTCTTCTGACACCCAGTGCTAGATGCAGTTCTAGGAGGACGTGGGTACAATGTTCCTAGGATGGAGTTCAAAGGCCTCTATCTAAAAATAACCTCTGATAAAGTAGTCTGACGGTTTTACACTTTTGTTTTTTTCTGTGAATATTTTATTTTTTTAAAGTCAAGTTTGTGGAGGTATAGTATGCACATAGTAAAAATCACTCTTTTGAGGTCACATCTCCATGAGCTGCTGCTACAATCAACCCACATCCCAGCAGCCCCATTCCCCTTCTCAGCAGTCCTCTCAGCCCGATGCTCGTTCTGCCATCCAGCATGTCCGTGTCCAGAATGTCACATGTGTGGAATCACACAGTGTGCATCCCTATATCTGCTGCCTCCTTTGAGTGTGGGGACTCTGACGCTCAGCCACACTGTGCTTCACGGCACAGGCAGACCACACACTTGTTTGTGGACATGTGGGCATTTCCAGTGTTTTGCAATCAGGTAGAGAGCTGCTGTAGAGATCTGCCTGCTTTCTATTCTCCTTGGTAAGCAGCCAGGAATGCATGTGTTGGGTCACGTGATGTCAGCTACTGTCCAGACTGACCACTCCACTGCACCCCTACCAGTAGCACAGAAGAGCACCAGGTGCCCCGTCTCATTTAGCGCTTGGTGCTGTCTGCCTTCTTAGCAGCTCTTCTAAGAGGTGTCTAGGGGTATCTCATCATGGTTTTGCTTTGCATTCCCCTAATGACTCATGACGTTGAGCTTCTCATGTGCTTATTAGCCTTCTCATTTTTTTTAACATTTTATTTGGAAAGAATTTTAAGCTTAAAGTTACTAGAATAAGACAAGTACAAAGACACCCATACAAGTGTTTAGTAGCTGTGTGGTCTCACTCTGTATGTATGCTGTATGTATAATATATAATAACATAATATTTTCTCTGAACCATTTTAAGAATAGGTTGCATTCATCTTGGCCCTTTGTCCTGAGTTATTTCCTAAGGATAAGGAAATAACTTATGATGATTTACGGAACAGGGTCCAGTCCAGAGTCCCTCCTGCATCTTGAGGGTCCTGTCCTCTTTAATCTGGGACATTTCCACAGCCTTTTTCCTCCCCTGACATCTCCTGATTAACTCATGTGTGCACACCCAGCTGGACACACACATGTTCCACCTGCAGGCACACAACATCCACAGCCCTCAGTGGGTGGGTCGTTCACTCAGGTTACCTGGCCAAAGGGAGGTCTGACTTCTCCACTGTAGTTATTGACTTGCAAACTCTCCTCTCCAGAACCCCTGCATCCCTGCTCCACCCTGCCCCGCGTAGTATCTGCTGGTCCCATCTCTCCCACGAAGGCTGGGAAATGCTGACTTTCTTGCCCTAGTCCCTCCACACTGACTGGTGGCTTATGCTTCTTACTGAAGCAAGCACCTTCTCTTCTGCAATGAAGTTACCTATCTATTGCTGTCAGTACTGACCCCTGGATTCCTGGCCTCTCTGGTTTCTCAATGGCTTATAACTCATTACCATGCTTAATTATGTTGGTGTGAAACGATCCCAGACAAGCTTGGTGGAGGTTGCTTGACTTTGATGGTGCTCCATCATTTCCCTGGCACGTTCTCATTTTCCAGCGTAACAAAACGCTCCAGGTTCCTCTTTTATCTACCCAGTCCCAGACCTCTAATCAGTCCATTTCTCTGAGGGACCCCAGACTGCAGGCTGAACAGTGTTCCCAAAATGTCCTCACAGAAACTTCCACCTCAACATGAATAAACTTACCTCAGCATCCCCCAATCTGCGCTGATGACTCACCAGCATTTATATCCCTTTCCTTCCTTAGTAACGGAACCTCATTTCTATTCAGGGAAGCAATGTGCCCAGCGAGGACGACTTTACTCCTCACAGCTGCCCGCGTGATCGAGACTGGGCCAATGAGACTTATGGGAATGCTGTGGGACGTTCCTTCCGGGAAGGCACCTCGGAACGAGAGCAGATAACGGGGTGAGACGACAGCGTGGCAGAGGTCCAGGGCACCTGCTCAGCACCTGCTGCTGGGGGAATGTGGGCCACACTGGAGCAGATTCGGCTTCTCAGGACACTCCACAAGTCAGCACTGTTATGGGCAATCTCCTGATTTTCAATGCTGTCAAATATTTTTTTAAGTTTGAAAATTAGAAACAAAATTAAAACACTGTATAGGCCAGATAGGATCCAGCTGTGGTCTGAGTGTGGCTGGAAGGCCCACATATTCCAGGGATGGGGCCGACAAAGCAATGCCGAGCTGCGTTCCCTTCCTCTCCTCCAACCCCATGAAACAAGGGTGCCCAGCACTCTGTCCATGGTGCCACCAACAGGCACCATTAGCCGGCTCTGCTCAGTACATTCCTTCCACTCACACTGGAACAGGTTTCCTTGGGCTAAATTTCGTAAGCCTCAGCTTCTGCTAAATCCGTAAGCTTCAGCTCTTCCCTACTGGAACTGATGAAGGATTCCGATTTCCCCTGAAAAACACTGAGGGCTCTCCCTAGAGACATCACTTGCACTGAAGGCTTAAGGGCTCATATTACATTCACATGCTAATTTCCAGGCTCTGGGCTCTTGCCAAAATGCTAAGGTAATTTAATCTGTAGTTCCCACTCTGAATTTATGAAGAAGTATGTTAAGTAATCCATGGGATGGCCTCAATGAGCCAGGAAAGGTTGTGGGGACTCAGGAAAGTGGCTCGCCAATGAGGACAAGTAGACAATAAACCACCCATCTTCGTTTCATCCTCACAATTGTTCTAAGAAGTGACAATGGAATATCTGGGTAAACTAGCAAAGATAAGTGAAGATGAAAAGCCCACTGTTGGTGGGGATGTGGGGATACAGGGCTAATGTCATCGGCGACACTCCAGAAACAACTCATCCACCAGGGAGAACCACAGCAACAGCTCAGAGGCTGCAATTACACTAGAATTCCACTTTTGAGAAATAATCTAAATTGGGGGGAGGAGGTGGATACAGCTTGCACAAAAACACTCACAGGGTTCAAAAATCATAAACAAATATATTACGATGAGTTTTAAAGCCTGAGCTTCAAGGTCTAACTCCTCAAAGAATACTCCAGAGCAATTTCACTGATTTTAAATGACTTGTGTGTGCACCACGTCAATACACGAAGAAGTGTATATGGAACAGCATTCACCTCACATATAGCTACAACGACCATCTCAAGCACAGCCATGTCCAAGAGCCCACGCAGCAGAGCAGCCACCCACGGCAGCATGGAGGACAGCCTGTCAGCTCCCCCGACTGCAGGAAGAAAGGAGGACGGTGCGCATGCCAACTGCCTAGCTTTGGGGACTGAACGAGCTATCGGAAAAAAGAGCTGGTGCCGTTGCCACGGCTGATTTTACATCTTTGTAACCAAGAAAGGAGCTTGCCTGAGTCAAGAAGTCTCATTTAACATTCTGAAGTGTGGGAGGGAGGGAGGGAGGCAAGAACTGTCATACGGTTTTAGCAGCCACCCCTGCCTGCCCTGGCTGGCTGATGTGGGATCCACGGCACAGGGAGGAGCAGGTTATGTGGAAGGCAGCTGGGAAGCGAAGGCCATGTCTGCACTGGGCTGCCGGGAGGTCAGAAGGTCAGAATCTCTAACCAAGGAGCTGGGGGTGGTGGCAGCAGCGCAGCTCTGGACGCCATCCCTTTGCATCCTTCTCATCTCATGTGGCCTCACAGCAGTGCTGTGATGGGAGACCTGCACTGGTGTCTGGGGCTGCCCTAATGGGGAACAACAGACCAGGCGACTTAAGGCAATACAAATTTATTATCTCCCAGCCCCATGGGCCAGAACTCTGAAATCCAGCTGTCAGTAGGGCCATGCTCCTGCAGAGACTCTAGGGGAGGATCCTTCCTGCCATTTCCAGCTTCTGGTGGCTCCAGGTGTTCCTGGGCTTGGTGGTTATATCATTCGTCTCTGCCCTATCTTCTCATGGCCTTCTCTGTGCCTATCTCTGTCTTCTCCTGTTTCTTATAAAGACAGGTGTCACTGGATAATCCAGGATGATTCCATCTTGAGAGATCCTTAATCATATCTACAAAGACCCTTTTCCCAAATAAGGCCACATTCACAGGACATCTCCAACCCTTTAGAGTAAAGCCCTCAACTCACTTTCTTTAGCCATCCCCAGTGCCTGCACAGGGTTGGGTACTTAATGATAAGAAACCAACAAACATTGGAGATCAACGAGACTACAGTGCTCAACCTTGTTTGAAGGGTGAGAAATGGAAGTACAGCAAGGCTAAAGAGATGACCCAAAACCAGGCAGCTGCTTGACAGGGAGCTGCAACCCAAAGCCAGCCCCTCTGATTCATTTGCAGTCCCTCTCTGCATCCACACGCTCAAAGCAGTGTGCCAAGCTCCACACAGCAGACACGACGAAGCAAGCGGGAGGCAAACAGGATCTTCGTGAATCAAAGCAATCGGCTCATTAATTCACAATATTATCTCAGATATGTAATCAGAGGAAACAATGTGAGCCTAAAAGGTCACACGTAAATAAATAATTAAATCAAGAAGACAACAAACGCCTTAGCTCCTGTAAACAGCAAAGTTTCTGTGATACACTCTGTGTTTACTGCACTAGAGGCTACGTGGTCCAGAAAGAGGTGGAGGCAGACAGAGCCCTGCATGGGAGCACTATGGGAAGAGTTTAAATGCTCTCCGTAACTCCTCTTTATTCAGGTACTTGATTTCTCACAGGTGAAGGTGCATTAGGAACGCAATGCCATCTATCGATAATAAAGGCACTTTAAGGAACCATGGGAAAGAACTCATGCAGTGTTTCAATTGTAGAGGGATTTTTAGCAGAGAATATTTAGGAGCCGTGTTCACGGGCAGTGACAGGTGCCCCTCAGTTTGCAATGGTTCTGCTGAATTTCTATAAGCTCTTTGAGTAGCAGGTGTTTGATGAAAGCTAACTACAAAAACTAAAGGCAGCCAGGGCACAAATGAAGCCTGGACTCAAGCAGAACACACAGGTGGAGACAGGCCTGCCAGGGTTGTGCTACGGCCCTGGGGGCCCTGGCATGAAAGCTGAACATCCAGCTATCCTCTTAAGGCACAGCTCCCCCAACCTCCTGCCTGGTGGCTGCATCTCACACATTTACCTAACACAGGGAAGACTCTGAAACCCACAGTGGGGACCCACACTCCTCCCTCCTCATGTTCTGCTCCACGGAGCCTTTCAGGTGAAAGGGAGCAATGCTTCCCAGCCTCAACAGGTCTGAGCCTTCTCCAGAGACTCCCGTTTCTCACAGCACTGGAAAAAGCCTTCTGGGACAAGGCAGGCATGGGTTTGAGGTCTAGCTCTACCCCCTTCCCAAGCTACTTACCTTCTCATAGCCTCAATGTCCCAATTTGTAAAATAAGTTTGCAGAGAATTAAACAGATTGTAAGGCACCTCACAAAGAGCCTGGCCCAAAGACTGTGTTCATTGAATGGCGGCCATTGTTAAAAGAAGTTAATGTTTTGGCCACTAGTCACATTCCTATTCCACTTGTATTTACACATACAAGTGTACAAAACGCACACAAAAAAGAAACATGGCTTTGAAATATCCACGAAGAAGTCAGAATCACTTCTGTCAACAAAACCCTTAAGAGTTGAGCTATGTATTAATAATCACATATTTATGCAAATAGTGTAAAGTAAAAGGAATCATTGGCACCCTGATTGTAATCCCAACGGATTCCAAATACGGTGGCTATGGGCTCAAAGACCAGTGACTAAGGCTTTGGGCTTCTGTATGAAGTATCTACAAAGTGCAACCGGACCACATGGGGAGGCTCACCAAGAGCTCCTCGCTCAGAGGGAACCAACTTGAGAGCATCGTGACCTGCTCCATGCTCTGCACTGAGTTCACCCAACAGAAGGCAGGAGAGTCAAGGTCAGTGTTTTAAGGCAGGGCTGTCACGACCTCTCAGTCCATGGAGATGGCAACCCCAGGATCACGGGCTCACTAGTGCAATCCAGGCAGCCAGGGCTGCACCTTCAGAGGGCAAGCTAGCCGGCCCCAGTACTACTAGTGCACCATTCATTCTCTAATACCTCCACAACCACGTGAAGCTCAAGTGAGGGAAGGCCGTAATGGCATCTGCAAAGTCAAGTATGACATAAAGGAAAGGAACTGGTAGTAGTCACAGGAGCCCATAGCTTGGGAAAAGGCTCCAGGCTGTGTAATAATGCATAGGCTTTATACGTCTGGGGTCAGAGGATGAGGAACTGAACTGCTGGGTGATGGGATGATCATCACAGTACTTGCAGGCAGGAGAAGAGGACTTCTCTGATCTTTGGCTGCTGAATGCCACAGGCAGGGGAGCACACAGGGTGAGATTTAGAACAAGAACCACTGCCATCTACCGCTGGCCATCAGCAGAGGTAGGCCCTGGGTGGCCAGGAGAGTCAGAACTGGGATGGGCCAGTCCTAGCCCCATTGCTGGAAACTCTACACATCACACATAGGGCCTCACGTAGGGCCTAAATAGGAGGCCCTGTTTAGGATGAAACACTCAGTAGGAGAGTGAGCAGTTGAGGCCACAGCAGCACCAAGAAGCATGTTGTCTGTGCCCAGGTTGGCCCCACCTCTGTGTAGCCAGAGTGAGCTCCACTGTCCAGGCTTGATATCAAGACCAGAGTTAAGGTTGGTCCAGGTTCCTGCAGCACTGACAGAATACCCTCTTTTCAGTGCCTGGCCCGCATGTCCCTCCGAGCATGAGGACAGCCAGGACAGAGTCACTGTGGGCCCAAGAGATAGTTTGTCCCTGCCAGTCAGCACTGGCCAGGGAAGCCCAGGCAGAAGCCTGCCAAGCATGTCTTATAGAAACCAAAACAGATACCTTTATTGCATACTTTGCACATATGAAGAATATATCTGTATAAAATTCTAAAGACTTTTGTCCAGACATTATATTTTTATTTTCACCTTTATTCCTTTTACCATGCCCTGTAAACACCCCAGTAGGAGAAAAAAAGGAAACAAGTTAGTTCAGAACATGCTGTGCCTCAATTTATCTGTAGGTGACCTCCACTTGGACACCAGCACAGAGCCACCACTGACACGTTTCAAAGCTTTCACAGGGGAGAAGGAGCTGAGCCACCAACAGATCTGGCCCAGGCGTGCAGCCCAATTTGTGGGCAAGTCTGCTAACTGGTAACATGTGAGCTGTTCATTTGGATTCACACCTTAATCTCACTGTCCTGAACTCTTAGCTATGCCTAACCAGCAGCTGGGTAAGGAAAGCCAGTTGGTCAATGAGCCTGATTCTCTGAATTTATTAACTCTGTACCCTCCAGAGTAGCATCTGTAAAAATTCAACCTAGCTTTTCATTTTCAATTTACTTGTTTCTGCCTTAGATGTAAGAACAGTGGAGCTCTTGGGAATGACCAAGACCTCAAAGGGCCAAAGCTCAAGTGCCCACAGAGGCGATCTCTGAGCAGTGCTCAGGAAAACCCATCTGCCCCAGCAGCTGAAATTAACAACCTCACTGCTTAAGTGTAAACAGGCTTGTTGGTCAAAAGGGGCATCACTACAGGTTTGAAGTCCACCTGGGAGCCCTGCACACAGGTGCCCAAACTTACCAAAACGCACTTCCCAGGCTCGAGACTCCAGAGAGAACTCTCAGTGTTGATCTTGTGGGTGAGCTTCCCTTCCATGAGGACGCGCTCCCCATTTTCCTCCAGCATGGCCACACGAATGGAGCTGCTGCTAAGGGCCACTGAGACCTGGGAACACAGCAGAAGAAAATCATCTCTCCTATCAGAGTGACCACTAGTGTGCTATACAGTGGGAGTGGTGACAGTTTCCAAGGTACCTGACTGCACACTACAGCGCTGTCATCAGGCTCAGCAGGCATCTCAGTGAAGAAAACCATACCAGCCTAATTTACACCTAGAGCAACCTGAAGATGTCAGCTCATTTAGGTAAATCCACCAGAAAATCTTTCTCAGCATAATTGGTAACGTAAAGTGCTGTGGTGGAAGCTGCTGTGACCCAATCTTCTTCTCCCTTCTCCAGTTAAGGGAGACCAACTGTCACAGCAAAAAGTGAGCAGAGGAGACAAGTGGTATTTCTCCCTTGCCTCCCCTTGTGACTACCTGGGAGACGCAGGAGCCCAGCCCTGGACCACAGCAACCAAGAAAGCTGAGGAGGCTGCACACCCTGAATTGCTCACCCCAGGACTGCTGTACAAGAGACAGGCATCGCCTCTTCCTTCCGTGAGCCACTGCACTGCCTGGTTGACTATAGCCTGGTCTTCATCCAAGAGTATGAGACCAACTCCTTTGGTTTTGGAAGGCAGCTATGCTCACCATTATACCACCAACACCCGCAAATGGTTTTGCATTTTGTCTCAGTTCTTTACAAAACCAAGCCTCTAAAAGCCTCAGCTCACCCTCCTCCCTCTGAGCCTGTCCTAGGCAGAGACTGGCCCCATGACCTTCCTCACTGCCCTAGGAACACCTACCCCTGCCCCACCACTTGTCCGTCTCCAGAACTGGACTGGCAGCTGCTGGGAGTAGGGTTCCTTTTACTTCACATCATGTATTCCAGCCAGCAGTCTCCAAAGCAGGGTATGCGTACCCCAGGAGGTTCACAGGTCAGTAATTAGAAGAGGAAATAAAACAGAACTTCCATTTACATTTTGTATCTGTATAATGTATGCATTAAGAAGACACTGGGATCAAGTACTTAAAATTTTTTCTAATAGGTATGTGGAATAAAAATAATTTGGAAGCTACTCTCCATGTCATTTGGTAGGTGGCTCATTAAACGCTTATAAAATGATTGGAAAAAAAGACAACCCAAACTGATAGATTTTCCAAACTGGAGTTTAGTATTTCCAATGAAATACAATACCATAACCTAACTGTAGTTTAAATATTTGTAAATAAAAAATGGAAATGGGAGAAATGTTGTGCAGGAGTCACCACTGTCAGTTTTTCTTCTTTTTCTTTAAGAGACACGGCCTCACTGCATTGCCTAGGCTGGAGTGCAGTGGCGTGATCCCAGCTCACTGCTGCATCAAACTCCTGGGCTGAAGCAATCCCTCCACCTCAGCCTCCCGAGTAACTGGGACTACAGGCATGTGCCACCATGCCTGGCTAATTTTATTTTTATTTTTTTGTAGAGACAGGGGTCTTGCTGTTGCCCAGGCTGGTCTCGAACTCCTGGCCCCAAGTGATCCTACTGCCTCAGCCTCCCAAAGTGCTGGGATGACACATGTGAGCCACCACATCCAGCCCATCAGATAGTTTCTAAATGAAAGATAGTTCCCAAGCCATGCAGTGAGGGGAGAAGGTGGCAGAAGGCTGCCCACTGGGGGACACAGCAAAGATATTCTGCTAGCCACGGGCGGCTCTGCCAGGTTCACATGCAGACTCCAAGGAAGCATCCTCTCATGAGACTGCAGTTACACTTGCATGACCTTTCATAGGGGAATTTACCATGGAAAAGGGTATTTACTTGGCCAGTCCTATTGAACAATAGGCAACTGAGCTTCACTCCCTACCTTCTAACACCATGAGGAACGTGAGCAAATGGAACAACAGATCCACTCACTCTTGAAATGATCCGGACACATGTTGGGCCAAATCATGTCTAACCATGAACTTGTGTGCAATGGAAACACGACACAGAGGGCCCAAGGCTTCTCAGTCCTGCCTTCACAAGAACAAGCTCACTTAACAAATATAATTCTCCCACCCAGCTCTATATAACATAATAATTTCCAAATTTGGGGAAGCTTCTCACACTGCCTACCCAGGGGAATGAACCAAATCATCAAGGGAGAAAACCAGACAAGAAATGCTTCCAGAGGTCCCAGGTGAAGATGTCACACTGGGAACAGACAGCCATCTCTCTGACCTCTTGTGAACTGCAGGCATAACAGGCATGAAGAGAAAAACCCCAGACAGTGAAAATGGGGGAACAGGGAGGCCAGGAACAGATGAGATGTCAACAAATCTGCAGAAGACAAAAGGAGGAGGGGCACATGAGACAAATCCTATAGGGTAGGAGACATCCAGAAGCCACAGCTACATAGGCTCCAGTTGGGAGTCGGCAGGTATACAGGGCAGGAGCAAGGCCAGGGGCACATGTGGGAACTGCTATGGCCCTGGACGCCCCATTGAAAGGGACAAGAATCCCTCTGTTTGCTACAGAAGAATGGAGGACCTTGCTCCAAAGACACTGACCATCAGTCTGAGGACCTAGTGTGGATGCCTGTGTGTCAAGTGAAGTCCTACTCACTCAAGCATTAGGATGGCCAAGACTCCATGTCCTGTAAAGCAAAGCTGACTGGTCAATCCACTCAGCTGTTGGTGGTGGTGGGAAGAGCAGGTTTCAGACACACAGTAGACAAACCCATCAATATGGTCCCACTCAAGAGAATGGGAGAAAAATATTTTTGTATTAAAAAAAAAAAAAGGCCGGGCATGGTGGCTCACACCTGTAATCCCAGCACTTTAGGAGGCCGAGGCGGGCAGATCACCTAAGGTTGGGAGTTCAAGACCAGCCTGACCAACATGGAGATACCCCATCTCTACTAAAAATACAAAATTAGCCAGGCGTGGTGTTGCATGCCTGTAATCCCAGCTACTCCGGAGGCTGAGGCAGGAGAATCACTTGAACCTGGGAGGCAGAGGTTGCGGTGAGCCAAGATCGCACCATTGCACTCCAGCCTGAGCAACAGGAGTGAAATTCTGTCTCAAAAAAAAACCAAAACCAAAAACAACAACAAAAAAAACTAGAGAACTGAAGATTGCATCTTGTGAGAAAAAACAGGCAGATGAAAACAAGTAAAAAAAAAAATAGAGCTAATTTGGAAAAAAGATATCCAAAAATATTTCTATTTTATGTCTTCACAGAGATCTGAGAAGACACTATATCCATATAACCAGAATAAAATATGAAAATAGAACAATTAGGCCAAAAAGAAAGAACACAAGAATTTAAAATACAGTAGCTAAAATTAAACTTCAGTAAAGAGGCTGGAAGATAAAGTCAAAGAAATCAAGGTAGAAACAGAGATCAATTCAGGCAATCAATTTGGCATTCCAGAAATTATGACAGTAATAAGATAATTTTCCAGAGCCAAAGGAAAATATGCCTCCAGATTGAAAAGTCCCACCAAGAGCTAAGCACAATGAATGAAAGACTCATGAAATTTTATGACACTGGGTGTTTTTAAAAAGGTCCTAAAAGTTCCAAGGAGGAGAAAAAGCTTACTCACAAAGACGTGGAATAGACTTCCAGAATCAATTACACTGAGTGTAAGAAGATATTCCTTTCAATCTTAATAAGGGAAAATTATTTTTAGGCTAGAATTCTACATACACCCAAACTGAGAAATAAGTGAAAAGTTAAAATAAATGCATTTTAAGATATACAACAATTCTACATTATATATCACTTTGAGAAAAACAAAATGAGGATGAAAACTGAAAAAGAGGAATATCCAACTCAAGTCCAAAAACAGTGCATTTAATCTAGAAACGCAGGAAGAAAATACCAGGAGTGTAGCTATACATCAGAACAGGAAATAACCAGTCTAGAGTGGAGTTCAGGCAGAGATTTCTAGACAATACACAGTATTAATGAATCTGGGTAATTCTGAGGTTATGATGAAAGTATACTATTTGTGATAAGATAAAAAAGAAGGGCAGCAAGAACCCTCAGGAAAACAAAAACGATTTAAGAGATTCCTGATCCAAAGGACGTCAGTGAAAATAGTAGTTACTACAGGCCTCCAAAAAGCTCTCCTCCATAAAAGCAACCAAAAAATTGGCAAAAATTGTCAATATCAACTTCTTATGGATTTTGGAAACCAACCAAAGGTTTGCAGGAACCCAGGGAGCATTAATTCAAGGAAAACAACCACATCTCAGTAACAGTGAGCTCTGTGATATTTTAATTTGGCCTAGACCCATCCCCACTCTCCAGGCTCTCAGCAGGCCGCATTCCTGGTACAGCGTAGCAGCCATCGCTGGAGAAAACAGTACTCTTAGAGCTCTTTCAAAGCTTCATTCTCAAAGAACTGTCATCATTTGACCCGTCTGATGGTTCCCTGGAAGACCTCATTTGCAAGACTGACTGACTGTTTCTGGCTAAACTCAGAAAAGCCTTCCCCGCAACCCAGGAGGTGTTGTTGAAAATACAGGCAATTGTTTTAACTTTGCAGCCTCCTGAGGTGGCAGATAACAACTGAGGCAAACCAAAGGCAAAGGTAGGAAATAAAATGTCCGTGTGGGCTTTGAAAAGCTTTGACATTTTCCCAGGAATCTAGAAGGACACATGAATGTACAGAGCTTCAGTGCACACTCAGGAAAAACCTAAGAAGGCCTTAAGCTCTCACCTCTGGCTGACTTTGACTCAACATCAGCAAGAAATGAAGGCTAAGGCAGTTTTTAACTGTTAGGCCAAGCGATGAAGGTATGCTCCAACAGGCAGATGAAGCCCCTCGACAAAAACAGGTGTTTACTGATCCCAGGGGTTTAAGGAAATTGCCATCCAATAATTACTTGGCCACTAAGTTCACCAAGTAGAGATTTCACTGGTCAGACACAATAAAGAATACAAACTTTACAGAATTAGTTCAGAAAAGTCATTAAACAGGAACAACTATATCACGTACCAATAGCAACCATGGGAAGAAAGGAGCATCTGATTTCCTGAGTCACCCCATTGTGTTATTTAAAAATCCATTTTTCAATAACAGCAAAAAAAAATGAGACTTACAAAGAAACAACAAAGTATGGCCCATACATAGGAAAAAGAAAGCAATCAATAAAATCTGTCCCTGAGGAAGCCCACATATGAAGAACTTAGCAGAAAACAGTCTCTAAATCAGCTATTTTAAATATGCTCAAAGAGCTAAGAAAACTATGCAAAAATTACTAAAGGAAAGTATGGGACTAAAGTCTTTTAAGTAGAGAATATCAATAAATATCAGTCTCACTATTGATACTGATAGCGAGATAGAAATTATTATTACTATTTTTTTAAGAATCAAATACAAATTCTGGAGTTCAAAAGTAAAAGGGGGAAAAGATAAGAGTTCATGAAAGGGGCTCAAAACCACTTTTTAGCATTCAGAAGAAAGAACAAGCAAACTTGAAGACAGGTCAATTGAGATTACCCAAACTGAGAAACAGGAGGAAAAAACAGTGAAGAAAAATAAACAGAGCCACAGAAGCTGAAGGACACTATTAAGCATACCAACATACAGAAGAGAAAAAAAAGAAGGAATATTTGAAAGAATAATGGCTAAAAACTTTCCAAATTTGACATGAAAAAAATTACACCCAAGAAGCTCAATGAATTCCAAGTAAAATAAACTAAAAGGGAGCCTGCCTCACCTAGATGTCATAATCAAACTGTCAAAAAAGCCAAGTCAATAATGAAGGAACAGAACAAAAACAAGGAATAAAATCTTCAGAACTTACTATAAAGCTACAGTAATTAAAACAGTGTGGTACTGGCATAAGGACAGGCATCTATACAGATCAATGGAACAGAATTAAGTCTAAAAACAGCCAGGCACAGTGGCTCACACCTGTAATCCCAGCACTTTGGGAGGCCGAGGTGGGCGGATCATGAGGTCAGAAGATCAAGACCATCCTGGCTAACATGGTGAAACCCCGTCTCTACTAAAAATACAAAAACAATTATCTGGGTGTGGTGGCGGGCGCCTGTAGTCCCAGCTACTTGGGAGGCTGAGGCAGGAGAATGGTGTGAACCCAGGAGGTGGAGCTTGCAGTGAGCGGAGATCACGCCACTGCACTCCAGCCTGGAGGACAGAGCAAGATTCTGTCTCAAAAAAGAAAAAAAAAAAAGTCTAGTAACAGGCCAGGCGTGGTGGCTCACACCTGTAATCCCAGCACTCTGAGAGGCCGAGGCAGGCAGATCATGAGGTCAAGAGATTGATATTACCCTGGCCAACAGGGGGAAACCATATTTCTACTAAAAATACAAAAGTTAGCTGGGCGTGGTGGTGTGTGCCTGTAGTCCCAGCTACTCAGGAGGCTGAGGCAGGAGAATCACTTGAACCCAAGAGGCAGAAGTTGCAGTGAGCCAAGATCGCGTCACCGCACTCCAGCCTGGCAACAGAGCGAGACTCCATCTCAAAATAAAGTCTAGTAACAAACTCATATATTTATGATCAATTGATTTTAGACAAGAGTACCAAGACAATTCAATGGGAAAAGAATAGTATTTTCAAGCAATTGTACCATGAGAACTGAGTATCCACATGCAGAAGAATGAAACTGGTCTAATAATTCAAAATGAAGTTGGACAACTATTTCATAGCATATAATAAATTTTTTAAACTCAAAATGGATCAAAAACCTAAATGCAAGAGTTAAAATTTGTGATCTTGGGTTAGGCATGGGTTTTAGATATAACACCACAAGCAGCCAAAGCAAAAAAAAAAAAAAAATTGACTTCATCAAAATTTAAAACTTTTGTGCTTCAAAGAGTATCATCAAGAAAGTGAAGACAACCCATAAAATGGGAGAAAATATCTGCAAATAATGTATCTGACAAGAGTGCAGTATCTAGAATACATAAAGAAGTCTTACAACTCCATAATAAAAAGGCAAACAACCCAATTAAAACATGCATATGGACTTGAATAGGCATTTCTCCAAAGAAGATACACAAGTGGAAAATAAGGACATAAAAAGATGCTCAATGTTATTAGTCACGAGGGAAATGCAAATCAAAACAATGAAATCCTACTTCATACCCAGTAGGATAGCTACAATTAAAAAACAAAACCAAAACAGACAATAACAAGGGTTGATGAGGATATGGAGAAATATGCACCCTCATACATTTCTGGTGGATCTGTAAAATATAAAATGGTACAACCACTTTGGAAAACTGTTTTGACAGTTCCTCAAAAAGTTAATTATAGATGTACCACATGACCCAGCAATTCCACCCATAGGTATATACCCTAGTGGTGAAGACAGAAAACATATGTCCAGAGAACTGGAAGCATATGTCCATGTATGGGTGGTAAAGGGAAAGATTGGAGATACAAGTAGATGCACAGTGGGGAAATACAGAGACGCCTCTTTCTAGCCTCATTCCACAGGACAAGTCCTCGGATGCCAGCAAAGGACAAGCAAGACAGTCTGAAGGAAGAAAAGAGATTGAGACCACCTTAGATACAATCTTGTGGCATACTCATGTTCAGGCAGATGCCATGTCACAGGCCAGAGGTCATCACCCTTAGGTTCTGATGAGAACTCTACCACTGAGGCCCCTCTAAGACTAGGAAGATATCCAGGAAGCTGAGCAATGTGTCCCTTACCAAACAATAAATAAGATGAAGATACACATGCAAGTGCACTGTGTGTGGATATATCCAAAAAACACATCCACGTGTACTGAGCATAATTAAAGTTATATTCGATGCAAAAACTGGTTTAAAACCCAGAGTACTCACAACCAACATGGCACAAAATCCTTATTCACATACAACTTGTAACAGATGGTGTATACAGTCTAGATCATTTTATTACAATTTTTAAAAATCAAGTGTCCATTTTCAGCTTCAGTTGTATCTAATTTTGTTCAATTTCAAGTTCTATCTGTATTTTTTAAACATTTGCATTTTAGAATGCCTGTATCTAATCCAATACAATGGGAAAATCAACTGTAAGTGATAAAATTCATACTGTGTTAGGCTGTTGGTTATGAACAAATGAGATGGGGCCCAAATTGCCACTTAGAAGTCTTCTATGAAGAAAACAAATCATTTCATTTCTACAACAATTAAATTAGAAACCATTGGCAGGGCCAGGCACGGTAGCTCACGCCTATAATCCCAGAACTTTGGGAGGCTGAGGCAGGTGGATCATGAGGTCAGGAGATTGAGACCATCCTGGCTAACGCGGTGAAGCCCCGTCTCTACTAAATATACAAAAAATTAGCTGGGCGTAGTGGCAGGCACCTGTATCCCCAGCTACTCGGGAGGCTGAGGCAGGAGAATGGCATGAACCCAAGGGGTGGAGCTTGCAATGAGCCAAGATCGCACCACTGCACTCCAGCCTGGGCAACAGAGTGAGACTCCGTCTCAAAAAAAAAAAAAGAAAAGAAAAAAGAAACCATTAGCAGAATTTAGACAAAATTACTCTAATGGAGTAAAAAGATCAAAGTGGATTAGAAGGCAGCAAGAGTTCAAATAACTGACCAAAGAAACTCTACCAAATGCAATCTACTCCTATCTAATCCTGATTCAAATTTCAGAAGCCATGAAAAAACAAAGAACCAATTAACTTGAATACATAAAAATTAGTAAGGTGAGGCTGGGCATGGCAGCTCATACCTGTAATTCCAGCACTTTGGGAGTCTGAGGCAGGGGGATTACTTGAGCCTAGGAGTTTAAGACTAGCCTGAGCAACACAGGGAGACTCCATTTCTACAAAAAAAATTTTTTAATTAATTGGGCATGGCAGTTCGTGCCTGTGGTCTCAGCTACCTGGGAGGCTGAGACGGGAGAATCAATATAAATCAACTCAAAAGGTTAATAACAAAATGGGACAATAGATCTGCAATACATATCACATACAAAGGACTGATCTCTCTAATATATACACAACTCCTAGAAATCAGTAAGAAAAAGTACAGCAACCTAATAGAAAATGGGCAAAAGATATAACTAGTTCAAAGGATAGGCACATGTAGAAAGATGCTCCACCTCACTCTAAGAGAAATACAAATTCATACTACACATAGATACTATTTTTCATCTATTCAACTTATGAAACCCCAAAATTTGATAACATACTATTGTCAGCAAATTTGTGAAAAACCAAGGGCTCTGGTACATTGTTGATGGTTATGTAAGTTAGTATAACCCCATATGGAAGATAGTTTAACAACACTTACAGAAATTAGAAATACAGGCCAGGTGTGGTGGCTCATGCCTGTAATCGCAGCACTTTGGGATACCAAGGTAAATGGACTGCTTGTGCCCAGGAGCACAAGACCAGCTTGAGCAACATAGGAAAACCCCATCTCTACGAAAGACAAAAAATCAGCTGGGCATGGTGGCACATGCTTGTAGTCCCAGCTGCTCAGAAGACTGAGATGGGAAGAGACTGTTTAAGCCTAGGGAGGACAAGGCTGCAGCGGGCCATGATTGGTAACAGAACAAAACCCTGTCTCAAAAAAAAAAAAAAGAAAGAAATTAGAAATACATATACCTTTCAATATAGCAACTACACTTCATGGAATTTTTTCTATATGAAAATGCATACATGCAAAATGAAGTTTATTAAAGGGCATTAATTGTTTTATTGTTTACAACAGGAAAGATTGGAAACAACCTAAATGTCCATTAACAAGAGGGTGGTTTAATAATCAGCCTATAGTTTGAAGGGGGCAAAAGCAAAGAACAGGAGTCCCAGGTGTGAGGGATGGTGGGTTTGGGGCACTTGAGCCAGATGACCAGGGAAAGCAAGGTCTACCTAGAATTTACTGGGCACCCCTCAGGCACTTGGGGACATGGAGGTAAAAAGAGATGGGAGTCACCCTGGTGCAGCCAAAATGACACTGGGCAGGGGCAGTAAGATCATCTTAAAAAGTGTAATGCACCATCTGTGCTAAAGGTGGGGACAGAGCAATACATGTTCATACTTGATATACTTGCATAAAAATATCTGTTGAAATATCCCCAAAACCAGTTATGTGATGACTTAGGTTAGGGCTGGCTGGGGAGGGGTCAGGACAAGACAGAAAAGACACAGAGGCAGGACAAGGATTTTTGTGTTGTTATACAAGTGTGTGCTTTTGAACATATAAATGTGTTATGCACTCAAAAATTATGTAAATACAAAAATAATGCAGTCTATTAGTCTTTTCTGTCATGGAAGTTTCCTATAATAAAACATCTTCCTGCATTTTTTCCTAAGCAACTTCTAAGAACACATTATGGAGCTTTTAACACAAATTCCAGCACTTACATCAAGCTCACAGGCAAGGCCTCACTACGAATCTAAGCCTGGGGATCAGTTAGAGCCATACATGACATACCTGGTGGCTAAGGTGGTGTTCCAAAAGGTACCCAGGGTGAGGACAAAGATGGCAGGTCACAACAGTGACTGCACCAGCCTGCAGGACCACTCACAATCTATGAAAGGAAGAAGACTCAAGGGAAACAGATTCACTTGTCCCTCAATAACATCCAATCATGACTTCATTTGCAATAAGGCCATAAAACAGGGTGGGGGTGAGGGGACCTTGGTTCTGGTCTATGATCTACCATCAACCCACCATGAGAGTTTTCTCATCTGCAAAATGAGAGGTTAAACTAAAAATCTCTGAAGTTTAATTTTCAAAAGCATTGCAATTCTGTGATTCAATGAAATGCCAAGTTTATAATCACCCAGGTCTGACATGAGCAATCACAAAAACATCTGTCGTTAACTCAAAGTTCCTTGTCTCTATTCTGTGGGTACACTGGAGAGAGACAGAGAGGGAGTCAGCTGCTTTTCCTAAACAGAGCAGAGTAGATTGAGCAAAGAACATGTGATGAAAAAGACCTAACCACATTTTACTAATGTATGAAATTAAAAGCTTCATTTTGAGAAGTTTTCTTTCAGATTCACTAGCAAGATGATTTTTTTAAATGTTACGATGTAAAATAGGAACACTTTCTATTTTTCTTCTAAAGAACATAAAACATTATGCATACACTCTTATTTGTTTCCTACTATCCTTGAGAGGCAGTGTGAACTCATCATATCCATTTCTACAGAAAAGGGATCAATGAGAAACTCCAGGAGAGGCAAAGCTCCGATAATGCCTGCATCAAGCTACAGCTGGAGAGTAGAGGATCTGGCTCTCCTGTGAAGCTCTATCCACAGCCCCAATACAAACACTGGGCTGCCTGAGCAAAGCCCCTGAATCACCAACCCAGAACAGATTCTGATTTTATCAGTTGAGTTGTTGCAGCCGGGGTTACCATTGTGACAATGTTCAATAGGTGCCACAGACAAAAACCAAAAATAAACACTGCTGACAGGCAACCGTGACAGGTACACTTAAGGAATAACTGGAGCCAGGCCAGAAAGAAAGTACAGCTCTGAAGAAAAACACTTAGACAAGCAAAATCCAAGAGATACAAAATAAACTTTTTCCGAAGTTTTAAGTGAGGTACGACTTAAAAAAAAAAAATCATTCAGCAATTAAGAGACCAAGAATTTTTATTTTTACTTTATTTATTTTTTTTTTTTTTTGAGATAGGGTCTTACTCTGTTGCCCAAGGTGGAGTGCAGTGGCACAATCACAGTTCGCAGAAGCCTTGACCTCCTGGGCTCAGGTAATCCTCCCACCTCTGCCTCCCAAGTAGCTAGAACTACAGCCGTGTGCCATCATCCCCAGCTAAATTTTTTTTGTGTTGTTTTGTAGAGATGGGGTTTCACCATGATGCCCAGGCTGGTCTTAAATTTCTGGGCTCAAGCGATCTGCCCACCTCAGCCTCCCAAAGTGCTGGGATTACAGGCTTGAGCCACCATGCCAAGCCAAGAATTTTTAAAAGAGGTCTGCAGTCAGGAAGTCGGAGGTTGCAGTGAGCTGAGATGGCACCACTGCACTCTAGCCTGGGCGACAAAGCGAGACTCCATCTCAAAAAAAAATAAAAAATAAAAAAAAATAAGAGGTCTGCAGTGTTGTAAAAATGACACGGGAAAAAAAAAATACTATTGAAGGAGAAAAAAAAGTTTTTCCAACCCCATAGGAGATGAAGCATGCCACCAAGGCAGGTCACCAGTACAAATTAGGTCAGCGGGCATCACAAAAGGCCTATTGTCACATAGATATACCGTGTTAATAAATAAATAAGGCAAGCCACTACTAAATAAGCCGCTGAAAAAAGAAGTCCCTTCCTTCCATCCTTCTATCCTGATATTTATAACCAAACTTCACCTTCGACCCTTCTCTGAGGTGAGAGAGCACTAGCTCCAGAGCAAGCCTTCATTGTGACCTGGCTCTTATTGGCTGCGACCATGCACACACAGCTCTCAGCAGCCCTCATGGGTGCACAGTGACTGCCTGCATGATAGGAGGACTGAGGTGGACAACTCACTATTTCAAGACACAGAGAGGGCACCACACAAGTGCTGGTTAAATACACAAACCACCCAGTTTTAGGTTCTGTACGGCACCTGCCTCCATCTTGCTCATTTATTTGCTGATTTTTACTGCTGTACCCCACTGGGATATAAGCTCCAAACCAGCAATCTTGTCTGTCTTGGTGACTCCCACACGCCCAGCTCCCGGGACAAAGCACAGCCCACATGTTTAGAAAACATCTAATGTAGAATGAGCCAAATCCAGGGTTATCCTTGGTGATAGTAGAGCCACATCATCTTACAGGTCATGACGAGTGCATTTGAGAAAGGTGTAAATCTGAACTTCAGACAAGACATAGGGCAGGACCCTCATAACACGGTGCAGACCACAGGGAAGAATCAGGGCATCAACATCCCAGACAGTCAACAAGCATATCTGAGACACCATTTCCAGTGGGGAGTTGCTCCAGGTAGCTGTGCAAAGTATGGTGAAAGCTGTTAGCTAACCTGGGTCTCTTGAGTCAAAAAAAGAGAAAATAACCAGTTTTAGCTTGGGCCTAATACAAACCCTTTCAGAGAAAGCCCCAGAGGTTCATAGAGCAGTTCAGAAGACAGATAAAGGACCAGGAAACTGTAATTTTTTTAGCCAAATGAATGAAGCATGGCAATCAATGCTTTTCCTAATTTATTCAACTACATACACAGCAATACTAACAAAAAATGAAATGGAAATCAACACCTAACCCACTAAAACCCCAAAATTCTGGATAAACTACTTGGGAAGAGCTGTTAGCTCCTGCTCCTGGCCTATTAAAAACAGACAGGAAGTAGTCATTTGAAGCTAGAATTCCATGTGGATGATCCCTAGTGATCTGGTCTGACTTTGATCTTAAAATTATACTGAACTCTATGATTCTAGAGGTCACCAGTTGCTGGTAAGAGATATACTGGGGATGTGGGGTGGGAAGAAGGGAAAACTGAGCAAACAGCTACTTGCTGCCGAAGCCAGGCCACCAGCAACTCACTGATCTGTACCTATGGTACCTTAAAGGCATACGGCACTCGCAAAAGTCTCAGTCTTCCTAGGGATGCCATGGACCCCACCCAAACTCCTACACACAGGGCAGGTTTAGGACATGTCTACCTATTTCAAGTGGCCCCTGGAGAATGAAGGAGAGACTGCAGAGGGAGTGGTCATGGAGTCGGAAGGCACAGGACAGAAGGGCCAGAGGGACTCAGCTCCAGGCCAGCCTGGACTTCACACCTACCCAGCCCAGGCAGGAATGGGACTAAGCCTAGTCACCTTACTGTCACCATGTGGGATGCACGGTGCAAGCCAAGTTGCCCCCACCATACAGAGAGGTTCATTTCCTATAAATGCACACGAGACGTGTTCCAGGACAGTCTCTCCTTCTAAGAAGCCAGCACCACTTGTATGTATAGAGTAAGGAGGGTGGCCCAGAGGGAAAAGCATAAGGTTTAGAAGCAGGCACACCTGACTCAAACCACAGCTTTGCTACTTCATTCATACAGCTATTTATTCATTCAAAAACTTATCCAGAGTGCTCACTGTTCCAGGCGTAACAACAAGGGAGATGACACTGTGGATTTTCCAAGTTAACTTGGATGATTCAGTAACTTCTCTCAGCCTCAATTTCTCATCTATAAAATAGAATGAATGATATGGGGGGATCTGGCAAGACAGCTGAATAGGAATAGCTCTGGTCTGCAGCTCCCAGTGAGACCAATACAGAAGGTGGGTGATTTCTGCATTTCCAACTGAGGTACCCTGTTCATCTCATTGGGACTAGTTAGGCAGCGGGTGCAGCCCACGGAGGGTGAGCAGAAGCAGGGTGGACGTCACCTCACCTGGTAAGTGGAAAGAGCAGGGGGCCTCCCTTTCCCAGCCAAGGGAAGCTGTGAAGAACTGTGCTATCCGGCCCAGATACTAAGCTTTTCCCAAGGTTCTTGCAATCCGCAGACCAGGAGATTCCCTTGTGTGCCTATACCACCAGGGCCCTGGGTTTCAAGCACAAAACTGGGAGGCTGTTTGGGCAGACACTGAGCTAGCTGCAGGAGTTTTGTTGTTGTTGTTGTTGTTTTGTTTTTGTTTTTTCTTCATACCCCAGTGGCACCCAGAACCCCAGCAAGACAGAACCGTTCACTCCCCTGGAAAGGAGGCTGAAGCCAGGGAGCCAAGGGACGATCGAGCTTGGTCGGGGGAAGGGCACCTGCCATTACTGAGGCTTCAGTAGGTGGTTTTCCCCTAACAGTGCTAAAGAGGCCTGGAAGCTCAGACTGGGTGGAACTCAACACAGCGTGGCAAAGTAGCTGTGGCCAGACTGCCTCTATAGATTTCTTCTCACTGCGCAGGGCATCTCTGAAAGAAAGGCAGCAGCCCCAGTCAGGGGCTTATAGATAAAACTCCCATCTCCCTGGGACAGAGCACCTGGGAGAAGGGAAGGCTGTGGGCGCAGCTTCAGCAGACTTAAAACGTTCTTGCCTGCCAGCTTTGAAGAGAGCAACAGATCCTGACAAGGAGGATTCTCCCAGCACAGCGCTCGAGCTCTGCTAAGGGACAGACTGCCTCCTCAAGTGGGTCCCTGACCCCCACACCTCCTGACTGGGAAAGATCTCCCAACAGGGGTTGACAGACACCTCATACAAAAGAGCTCCAGCTAGCATTAGCCCAGTGCCCCTCTGGGACAAAGCTTCCAGAGGAAGGAGCAGGCAGCAATCTTTGCTGTTCTGCAGCCTCCACTGGTGATACCCAGGCAAATAGGGTCTGGAGTGGACCTCAGCCAACTGCAGCAAACCTGCAGAAGAGGGACCTGTTAGAAGAAAAACTAACAAACAGAAAGCAACAACATCAACATCAAAAAAAAAAAGGACCTCGACACAAAAACCTCATCCAAAGGTCATCAGCCTCAAAGATCAAAGGTAGATAAATCCACAAAGATGAGGAAAAAACCAGCACAAAAATGCTGAAATATTCCAAAAACCAGAATGCCTCTTCTCCTCCAAATGATCACAACTCCTCTCCAGCAAGGGCACAAAACTGGACAGAGAATGAGTTTGACAAATTGACAGAAACAGGCTTCAGAAGGTGGATAATAACAAACTCCGCTGAGCTAAAGGAGTATGTTCTAATCCAATGCAAAAAAGCTAAGAACCTTGACAAAAGGTTACAGGAACTGCTAACTAGAATAACCAGTTTAGAGAAGAACACAAATGACCTGATGGAGCTGTAAAACACAGGATAACTTCGTGAAGCATACACAAGTATCAATAGCCAAATCAATCAAGCAGAAGAAAGAATATCAGAGATTGAAGATCAACTTACTGAAATAAGGTGTGAAGACAAGATTAGAGAAAAATGAATGAAAAGGAACGAACAAAGCCTCTAAGAAATATGGGTCTATGTGAAAAGACCAAACCTACGATTGACTGGGGGTCCCTGAAAGTGACAGGAGAATGGAACCAAGTTGGAAAACACAGTTCATGATATTATCCAGGAGAACTTCCCCAACCTAGCAAGACAGGCCAACATGCAAATTCAGAGAATATAGAGAACGCCACTAAGATACTCCTTGAGAAGAGCAACCCCAACACACAATCGTCAGATTCTCCAAGGTTGAAACAAAGGAAAAAATGTTAAGGGCAGCCAGAGAGAAAGGTCGGGTTATCTACAAAGCGAAGCCCACCAGACTAACAGCGGATCTCTCTGCAGAAACTCAACAAGCCAGAAGAGAGTGGAGGCCGATATTCAATATTCTTAAAGAAAAGAATTTTAAACACAGAATTTCATATCCAGCCAAACTAAGCTTCATAAGTGAAGGAGAAATAAAATCCTTTACAGACAAGCAAATGCTGAGAGATTTTGTCACCACCAGGCCTGCCTTACAAGAGCTCCTGAAGGAAGCACTAAATATGAAAAGGAAAAACCAGTACCAGCCACTGCAAAAACATACCAAAATATAAAGACCAACAACACTATGAAGAAACTGCATCAACTAATGTGCAAAATAACCAGCTAGCATCATGACAGAACTAAATCCGCACATAACAATATTAACCTTAAATATAAATGGGCTAAATGCCCCAATTAAAAGACACAGATGGGCCAGGCGTGGTGGCTCACACCTGTAATCCCAGCGCTTTGGGAGGCCACAGTGGGTGGATCACGAGGTCAGGAGTTCGAGACCAGTCTGGCCAATATGGTGAAGACAGGGGTCTCTACTAAAAATACAAAAATTAGCTGGGCATGGTGGCATGCACCTGTAGTCCCAGCTACTTGGGAGGCTGAGGCAGGAGAATCACTTGAACCTGGGAGGCAGAGGTTGCAGTGAGCCAAGATCGCACCACTGACTCCAGCATGGGCAACAGAGCGAGACTCGGTCTAAAAAAAAAAAAAAAAAAAAAAAAAAAACCATACACAGACTGGCAAATTGTATAAAGAGTCAAAACCCATCAGTGTGCTGTATTCAGGAGACCCATCTCATGTGCAAAGACACACATAGGCTCAAAATAAAGGGATACAGGAATATTTACCAAGTAGATGGAAGGCAAAAAAAAAAGCAGGGGTTGCAATTCTGATCTCTGATAAAACAGACTTTAAACCAACAAAGATCAAAAAAAGACAAAGAAGGGCATTACATAATGGTAAAGGGATCAATGAAACTAGAAGAGCTAACTATCCTAAATATATATGCACCCAATACAGGAGCACCCAGATTCATAAAACAAGTTCTTAGAGACCTATAAAGAGACTTAAGACTCCCAAACAATAATAGTGGGAGATTTTAACACCCCACTGCCAATATTAGATCAATGAGACAGAAAATTAACAAGGATATTCAGCACTTGAACTCAGCTCTGGACCAAGCTGACCTAATCCACAGAATATACATTCTTCTCAGCACCACATAGCACTTATTCTAAAATCGACCACACAATCGGAAGTAAAACACTGCTCAGCAAATGCAAAAGAACGGAAATCATAACAGTCTCTCAGACCACAGGGCAATCAAATTAGAACTCAGGATTAAGAAACTCACTCAAAACCACACAACTACATGAAAACTGAACAACTTGCTCCTGAATGACTACTGGGTAAATAATGAAATTAAGGCAGAAATAATGAAGTTCTCTGAAACCAGTGAGAACAAAGAGACAACATACCAGAATCTCTGGGACACAGCTAAAACGGTGTTAACAGGGAAATTTATAGCACTAAATGCCCACATCAGAAAGTGGGAAAGATCTAAAATTGACACCCTAACATCACAATTAAAAGAACTAGAGAAGCAAGAGCAAACAAATTCAAAACCTAGCAGAAGATAAGAAATAACTAAGATCAGAGCAGAACTGAAGGAAATAGAGACATGAAAAACCCTTAGAAAAAAATCAATGAATCCAGGAGCTGGTTTTTTTTAAAGATTAACAAAATAGACCACTAACCAGAATAATAAAGAAGGAGAGAAGAATCAAATATACACAATAAAAAAAGATAAAGGAGATATCACCACTGATCCCACAGAAATAAAAGCTACCATCAGAGAATACTATAAACATCTCTACGCAAATAAACTAGAAAATCTAGAAGAAATGGATAAATTCCCGGACATATACACCCTCCCAAGACTAAACCAGGAAGAAGTCAAATCCCTGAAAAGAGCAATAACAAGTTCTGAAATTGAGGCAATAATTAACAGCCTACCAACCAAAAGAGCTCAGGGCCAGACGGATTCACAGCCGAATTCTACCAGAGGTACAAAGAGGAGCTGGTACCATTCCTTCTGAAACTATTCCAAACAATAGAAAAAGAGAGACTCCTCCCTACCTCCCTAACTCATTTTATGAGGCCAGCATCATCCTGATTCCAAAACCTGGCAGAGACACAACAAAAAAAGAAAATTTCAGGCCAATATCCCTGATGAACGTCAATGCGAAAATCCTCAATAAAATACTGGCAAACTGAATCCAGAAGCACATCAAAAAGCTTATCTACTACGATCAAGTCGGCTTCATCCCTGGGATGCAAGGCTGGTTCAACATATGAAAATCAATAAATGTAATCCATCACATAAACAGAACCAATGACAAAAACCACATGATTATCTCAAAAGATGCAGAAAAGGCCTTCAATAAAATTCAACACCCCTTCATGCTAAAAACTCTCAATAAACTAGGTACTAACGGAACGTATCTCAAAATAATAAGAGCTATTTATGACAAACCCATAGCCAGTATCATACTGAATGGGCAAAAGCTGGAAGCATTCCCTTTGAAAATCAGCACAAGACAAGGATGCCCTCTCTCACCACTCCTATTCAACACAGTATTGGAAGTTTTGGCCAGGGCAATCAGGCAAGAGAAAGAAATAAAGAGTATTCAAATAGGAAGGGAGGAAGTCAAATTGTCTCTGTTTGCAGATGACATGATTGTACATTTAGAAAACCCCACTGTTTCAGCCCAAAAACTCCTTAAGCTGATAAGCAACTTCAGCAAAGTCTCAGGATACAAAATCAATGTGCAAAAATCACAAGCATTCCTATACACCAATAATAGACAAGCGGACAGCCAAGTCATGAGTGAACTCCCATTCGCAATTGCTACAAAGAAAATAAAATACCTAGAAATACAACTTACTAGGGACATGAAGGACCTCTTCAAGGAGAACTAAAAACCACTGCTCAAGGAAATAAGAGAGGACATAAACAAATGGAAAAAAAAATCCATGCTCATGGATAGGATATTGTGAAAATGGCCATACTGCCCAAAGTAATTTATAGACGCAATGCTATTCCTATCAAGCTACCATTGACTTTCTTCACAGAACTAGAAAAAACTACTTTAAATTTCATATGGAACCAAAAAATAGCCCACAAAACCAAGACAATCCTAAGCAAAAAGAACAAGGCTGAAGGCATCATGCTACCTGACTTCAAACTATACCACAAGGCTACAATAACCAAAACGGCATAGCACTGGTACCAAAACAGTATCTAGACCAATGGAACAGAACAGAGACCTCAGAAATAACACCACACATCTACAACCACCTGATCTTTGACAAACCTAACAAAAACAAGCAATGGGGAAAGGACTCCCTATTTAACCAACAGTGCTGGGAACACTGTTGTAGATAACAGCCCAAATGCGCAGATAACAGAAACTAGGCCCCTTCCTTACACCTGATACAAAAATTAACTCAAGATGGATTAAAGACTTAAACATAAAACCTAAAACCATAAAAAACCTAAAAGAAAACCTAGGCAATAGCATTCAGGACACAGGCATGGGCAAAGACTTCATGACTAAGACACCAAAAGCAATCGCAACAAAAGCCAAAATTGACAAATGGGATCTAATTAAACTAAAGAGCTTCTGCTCAGCAAAAGAAACTATTGTCAGAGTGAACAGGCAACCCACAGAATAGGAGAAAATTTTTGCAATCTATCCATCTGACAAAGGTCTAATATCCAGAATCTACAAGAAACTTAAACAAATTTACAAGAAAAAAAGCAACCCCATCAAAAGGTAGGCAAAGAATAAGAACAGACACTTCTCAAAAGAAGACATTTATGTGGCCAACAAACATGAAAAAAAGTTCATCATCACTGGTCATTAGAGAAATGCAAATAAAAACCACAACGAGATACCATCTCATGCCAGTTAGAATGGCGATCATTAAAAAGTCAGGAAACAACAGATGCTGGAGAGAATGTGGAGAAACAGGAACATGTTTACACTGTTGGTGGGAGTGTAAATTAGTTCAACCATTGTGGAAGGCAGTGTGGCGATTCCTCAAGGATCTAGAACTAACAATGCCATTACTGGGTATATACATACCCAAAGGATTATAAATTATTCTACTATAAAGATACATGCACATGTATGTTTACTGCAGCACTATTTACAATAGCAAAGACTTGGAACCAACCCAAATGCCCATCAATGATAGACTGGATAAAGAAAATGTAACACATACACACCATGGAATACTATGCAGCCATAAAAAAGAATGAGTTCATGTCCTTTGCAGGTACATGGATGAAGCTGGAAACCATCATCCTGAGCAAATTAACACAGGAACAGAAAACCAAACACCGCATGTTCTCACTCATAAGTGGGAGTTGAACAATGAAAACACATGGACACAGGGAGGGGAACATCATACACCAGGGCCTGCCAAGGGGTCGGGGGAAACGGGAGGGACAGCATTAGGACAAACACCTAATGCATGTGGGGCTTAAAACTTAGATGGCAGGTTGATAGGTACAGCAAACCACCATGGCACATGTATACCTATGTAACAAACCCGCACGTTCAGCACATGTATCCCAGAACTTAAAGTAAAATAAAAATTTTAAAAAAGAAATTTAAAACAAAATAGAATGAAAGTACTTACTTCACAGGTTGCAGGTTCTTATGAAGAAGGAAATATGGATACAGTTTCTGGCATATATCAAATATTTTTATATTATGGATTTAAATTATGTAATGTCCCATTTTGCATTGTTACTTGAGATTTTTTAAAGTGGAAATTATCTATTTACAACAACCTATGATAATGTTATTCTTATCACAATTCCTTGAGTAGACATCTCTCTCCCACTAAAAGATTAAACTTCCACTGGGAACAATGGCTCACACCTGCAATCCCAGCTACTCAGGAGGCTGAAGTGGGAGGATCACTTGAGGCCAGGAGTTCAAGACCAGCCTGGGAAACAGCAGGACCCTATCTCTACAAAAATTTTTTTTTAAACTTAACCAGGCATGATAGCAAGCACCTGAAGTCCCAGTTACTCAGGGGGCTAAGGTGGGAGAATAGCTTGAACTCAAGAGTTCAAGGCTACAGTGAGCCGTGATCATGCCATTGCACTCCAGCCTGAGTGACAGAATGAGGTCATCTCTATTAAAAAAATAAAAAAAGATTAAACTTCTACTCACTTAAACTCATTAGATGGAGGTTTCAGAAACTTTAGTTTTTGAAACTCAAGTTGCGAATGTTACAGGTACATCAATGACATGGTGGCTCCACTGGCGCAATCGGTTAGTGCGCAGTACTTATAGGACATGGCTCCCTGCTCCATGGAAGAGCCCCACAGCACACAGGCCTGGCCATCCACTTCATCGCTGTGACCTGGGCTCTTTGCTTTGCCTCTCAGGATTGGATGGGGCTTCAGTGGGTCTCACCCATGACCTGATGTAGCTTAAAGGGGGGTGGCGGGGTGTTTGTAGCTGAAGAAAAATAAATTTTGTGTTTGTTGTTGAGGGGAGCAAAGGCCCACAGCCTGACACCTGTTCCCTGAGGAGGCATAAAAGAAACCTGGGGAAAACAGAATGGTTGGTACCAGTGCACAAACTACAGACCTACCCATCACGCCGCTAAGCAGTAACAGAGGCACAGGGAGTGACAACAGGTGGCTGGCCCTGGCAGAGATGGGATGCCCTTAGAGGACTCCAAGTCAACTTTAGAAAAGAGGGTGTGGGGACAAGGAAGCTTATCCTTGGCACATGCATGCCACCTATGTGAATGGAGGAAATAAAAAAATAGCAAGGGAAGCAAGTGGGGATGCTGGGATGAGGTGGGCCTGTCCCTCCCTCCCTCCCTCTTGTGCAGCCATGTTGTTGCCCTGAGAGAACTGCAGAGTCTGAGAGCTCTCTTCTGTGATTAAAGGTTGTGGAGAATTAAATCATAAACCTTTCATCTCTGTGACGCATGGCTCATCACCATACACGGGGAGGTGCTACCCACTGTGTCACTTTGTCTAATTTGAGTTTATTAGACCCTAGGCTGTCAAAGCCCAGGAAACTCACATAACAGATGCTATGTGAATGTATGCTAGCTATCACTGTGCATTTAGTAGACTGGACTTTTCTTAGGGAAACTGAAGGCAGATTTAATCTTTAGGAAAAAAGAGAATTCACCAAGGTAATAATGTTTGAGTATTCCCTTGAAAACTGAGAAGCTGGCCATCTACAATAGGAACCCCAAGAGAGTCTATGGCTTTGCTTATAAAAGAGGTGAAGATATCAGATGTGTTGGCTTCTCTCTCAGGAAGCAGTGTGAACAGGGCTCACCATCCCCAGAGGGAGGTTTCTGCAGAACAGCTGGGAGAACCTCACAAACAGAATAAGGGGAGCAAGGATGGTTGCTCAGCTCATTCCTAGGGCAGGAGAAGGAACACATCTCACATCCTAAAGCCGATCTCAACACTCCCTCAAGGATGCTGGGTCTTCCCTGCAACAGTTTTGACTGGCTTGGGTGAAGCCGCCCACCCCTACCCACCAAGGCCATTACCTGCTTTCCCTTCACCACGTGCTTGGGTACTGGCACCCTGACCTCCAGGTCAGTATAGTCCTGTGACCAGGTGTAGTTGTCTCGGACAGCGCCATTGTAACTGTCGGGATTTTTCTGGAACTGCTCCTGAATCCTGAGAAAGAATAAAAAAGGTAAGATCCCAGCCAGCCATGCCTGAGCAGAGGACCCCATGGGCAGCCTAGCACATGCCACTCCTACATCCTGGAGACGTGACCAACTCAAGTTTCATCTCAAGTTCACTTGCTCTGGCATCTGCAAACTCCTCTTCTTTTCAGGTGATTTCCTTTCTGACCCTTCTACATGGTACCCATGGAAATCACAGGACAAGGGCAAAGCTACAGAAAAGAAACCCCAGTGCAGCATCCTACAGTTTAGGAAAAGTGTCTGTGACCACAGCCAAACTATAGCTGGTGCTGCCAGCCTTCACAGTACTGAGATCCAGGCCTGTTAATTAACCAGAGGGCTCTTATTAATAAAATCCTTAGGCTCATGAGTCCTTGGTTTCTTATAAACTGCTTGGCAGGGCCAATCTTTAAAAAAAAAAAAAAGAGGCCAGGCATGGTGGCTCACACCTGTAATCCCAGCACTTTGGGAGGCCAAGGGCAGGTGAATCACCTGAGGTCTGGAGTTCGAAACCAACCTGGCCAACATGGTGAAACCCTGTCTCTACTAAAAATACAAAAATTAGCTGAGCATGGGAGCACATGCCTGTAATCCCAGCTACTTGGGAGGCTTGGGCAGGGGAATTGCTTGAACCTGGGAGGCGGAGGTTGCAGGTTGCAGTGAGCCAAGATCACACCATTGCACTTGTTGCCTGGGCAACAAGAGCGAAACTCCAAGCAAATCTTATTGTATAGGCCTGTTATAAACACAGCACTAAATACAGATAGGCCTACCAAGACGAAGCTGATGTTAAAAATAAAATATTTTCCATAAAATGTAACAATGCTAATAATATAAACACTATGTAAGTTTAGACTCACAAGTCCATTATACTGAATTGAAGATCTAAATTACAGACAAAAGCCTAGTCATGGAGAAGGCAGCAGCTATGAACACAAAACATTCCAACAGTAGGTGCAGCTCAGTCAACTTCTCAAGGGCCTGCTCAGAGATTAGCAGACAAAACCTGGCAGGGAGACGGCCCCATGGGCTCGTAAACAATGTGTACACTATGATCCTGTTCATACAGGAAAACACAAAACTACATGTATCTACATCTATATAGATGCATATATAAGACAAGGGTTGGGAAGGGGTGGTTCAAGAGGGCAGGCTTTCTCTGGCCAGAGTTCTAAGACAAGAACATATTTACCTACTGTGGGTATGCTCTGCACACTGTCTATGCATAAAGCTGGGCCTCCACCACGGCCTGAGTCCTCTGGGCTGGGCAATGGTGGCTGTTAAGAAATGAATTGGGTCCCCTAAAATGCTATGTTGGAATTTTAATCCCCAGGACCTCAGAATGTGACCTTAATAAAAACAGGGTCTTTACACAGGTGATGCAGTTACAACAAGGTCATTAGGGTGGGCCCTAATCCACTATGACTGATGTCCTTCAAAGGGGGACTTTGGAGAGACGACGTGAAGGCCATGTGGAGATAATGGAGTGATGTGCCTATAGGCCAAGGAACGTCAAGGACTGCAGGCCACCACCTAAAGCTGGAAGAGGAGAGGGAAGATCTTCCCCTAAGGCCTTCAGAGGGAACATGGCCCTGCTGACACCTTGATCTCAGACTTCCCCTCTAGGAACTGTGAAAGAATCAACATTTTTTGTTTAAGCCGGCCATTTTGTGGTACGTTATTGTGGTAGCCTGAGCAAACACAGTGGCTAAGGAAACTAATTTCAATCAGAGGTGATATTCAAAATTCGGCACTGAATATTGGCAGGACTAGGCACTAACCAATCAGAAGAGATGTCAGCCTTAAACTACTTACACAGGCGGGCCACTGTGGGACAGAGAGATGACATACAGAAACCAGGAGTTACATAGGATTCCTGACAGAATGACATGAGAAAACAGGGTGGGGGGAAGGAAACTAAAGAATGCTCAATAGGTTGAAAATGGACAGCAAAAGAAAGATTTAGATGCAACCAATAAACATATTTTCAAAGACTATTTAGTGATATGGAGAAAGTTTTCAATATACCATAAAACTGAAAAGGGGGTATTATTACTTTTAAGTATCGTATGACTTTAATTTCTAAGAAGAAATATATAATATACACACACGTGCACATATATATGAAAAAGACTGAAAGGAAACACATTAAATCTTTGTGGTTATCTCTGATAGTAGAGTAACAGGAATCTGACTTTCTTCTTTGTACCTAGGTATTATCCAAACTCCCTAGAATATGTAGACATTTTTATAACCAAGAGAAAAAATGGTTCTCTTTAAAAAATGCTAACAGGAGACAGTGATGCACCCTGCAGCCCCTGTACCCAGGTGCGGTCCCAGGGCCATGGCAGCAGCACTAGCCTGGCCCTTGGAGCAGGGTATGAAGGAGTCAGACACAGAGAGGGGGACTCACCCAGCCCCCAAGTTTCCACGGTATCCTTCTAGGTGAGCACTGACAGCAGCTTTAAGACTCACATCTGACATAAATATGCTTGAACATGCAGAGAATATCTCCAAAAGAACAATAGGGTAGCAGCAGCTACCTTTATGGCTGGAAACTGGAGACTTATTTTCATTGACACTTTTGTACATATATTACCATTTGAAAAAAGTCAAAATTGTGAAAATATATAAATAAAATACCTCCCCCCGCCCCCCCGCCCCCACACACACACACACAAAATAAAGACCAACATGGCCCCAGCACTTGGCAGAGATCAGGACTCCCTGTGTCCTTCATAAAAACATGAAGACTCCTCAAAAGTTGGGATAAAGAAACAGTTCTCTCAAGAAAGGAGAATGAGTATAATGCCGGGGGATATCCTTGGGAATGCTGCTGCCAGCAACAGTGCAGTCACTCGGCCTATACCACCAGTGATGCCCACATGGGTTCTGCCTCCTCCAGGGCAAAAGGCTGTCAGTCTCTGCCTTGGAGTGAGGGAGGACATCTGCCACCCTTGCCACTACATGCTGCAGTAAAGCTGTATGCTTTCGGAAAGGGCTCTGGTCACACAGAATCTGCCTCACCCCATCCTCCTGCCGTGTCCTCAGCAGCCCTGGCCTGGCTCCTCTTGCATGGAACCTGCAGATTCCCTCCAAAGGAAGCAGGAGAATCACTCCTAAAACAGCCCTTGCAAGTTGTTGGGTGCTTTTTATAGTGCTCTGAATGCACATTCTATTTAAATAAGGTTGATTATTTCCAGCCAACAGTATGTAAAAATAAGCGTCCTGTCAAGTGCAGGTGTCTCTGGCCCCCACTGTGCCACTGTTGGTCACCCCTGCAGCTGCAGGCCTGGGCACATGGTAGGAAGCAGGGGAGGGAGCAACCATGCTTCAGCACCAAGGGTGGGAGTAGGAAAGTGAGTCAGCAGTCAGGTTGAAGATTATGGAGTAGGTCTCCCTGCAGCTCCCACTCCTGATGAGCTGGGATAACAAGGTTCTAAATGTGTTAAAGGAAAAACACAGAACAGGCTCTGTTGGGTGCTGTGGGTAGCAGGGCCCTCTGTCTCCTTGGGGATAGGCGAGACCCTTCCTGGCAGACTGCAGGCCTAGGCGCTCCTGAGTGTGGCAAGCCAGGCACCAGGGTCACCCGCACAGGGAGAGCTAGCAGCACTGTCACCAGGAGTCACTGTCATGCAGGCAAGCAGTTCCTGAGTAGGTCAGGTTTCTGACCAAGTTCCTGAGACTCATGGTCAGGAACCTGACCTACCCAATCTGCCTGTTTGAGTGCTGCCACTAGAAACAAAAAGGTCCTCTCTCCTTCCTTTTTTTTTTTTGAGATGGAGTCTCACTCTGTCACCCAGGCTGGAGTGCAATGCCATGATCTCAGCTCACTGCAACCTTCGCCTCCCAAGTTCACGTGATTCTCCTGCCTCAATCTCCAGAGTAGCTGGGATTACAGGTGCGCACCATCACTCCCAGCTAATTTTTATATTTTAGTAGAGATGGGGTTTCACCATGTTAGCCAGGCTGGTCTTGAAATCCTGACCTGAAGTGATCCGCCTGCCTCAGCCTCCCATAGTGCTGGGATTACGAGCGTGGGCCACCGTGCCCAGCCTCCTTCCATTTGTTTTTAAAAACCACAGGATTAGGCTAGGCTTACACTTGCAATCAATCTCAGCGCTTTGGGAGGCCAAAACAGGAGGATTACTTGAGGCCAGGAGTCTGAGACCAGTCTGGGCAACATAGGAAGGCCCATCTCTACAAAAAATTTTAAAATTAACCACACATAGTGGCACACACCTGTAGTGCTGGCTACTCGGAGGGTTGAGGTGGGAGAATAGCTTGAGCCCAGGAGTTCAAGGTTATAATGAACTATGATTGTACCACTGCACTCCAGCCTAGATGACAGAATGAGACCCTGTCTCTAAAACAAAACAGGATCAGACAATCCTGATTTTCAAAAAGCTAGTGGCAAGTATGTAAAATGAAGAGTAAAAGGAAGTCAAAGACCTAACCTAAAGAGTTTTGTCTAGGAAGCTAGAGCCCCAAACCTATAATAGATTTATAATTCAACGAGACAAGGGCTGACCTCAAGCTCTTCTCCAGAGAGAGAATGCCTATGATAGGCATTGACTGCCTGACTAAAGGCAAGGTTTGGCTCCCCAAGTCACAGCCAGTGATTCCAAAGCGGAGGTGTTTGCACAGAAATGTCAAACTTGCTGCTCCCCACTTCCCACCCACTGGGGCTCAGTGATTGAGGCCCGGTTTGTCAACCCCCTCTCCACCACCCCAAATACAGCTGTTCTTTCATGTCTCTTGCAATCAATCCTGTCTACCCTTTAAATGTTCACACTCTTAACTACATTGCCCTTAACTACATTGCGCAAAAGCCACTACTCTGTGCAAAGATGACAACATCCCTGTCACCCTCATCTCCTTCCATTATCCCAGGTGTAAGAGCTATCATCACACCTCACCACCTGTTGACCTCACTGTCCCCTCAGGAGAGGTCCCACAACATTTGGGTGCAATGTACATACATGTGCTAGGGTCTGAAATGTTTCTGTTCCCCTAAAATGTGCATCTTGAAATCCTAACCCCAAAAGTGATGGCAGTAGGAGGTAAGGCCTTTAGAAGGTGATTAGGTCATGAGGGTGGAGGCTCTGAGTGGGATTAGTGCCCTTATATGGAGGCCTCAAAGAGCCTCCTCATCCCTTCCACTATGGGAGGACACCACAAGAAAACAGAGATCTATGAATCAGGAAGCAGGGCCTCCCCAGACACTGAATCTTCTGGTGCCTTGATCTTGGACTTCCAACCTCCAGAACTGTGAGAAGTAAATTTCTGTGGTCTACAAGCCACCCAGGCTATGCTATTTTGTTATAGTAGCCCAAATGGACTAAGCCAACGTGTGTATGTGTGTATAGCACATGTGTGTGGCATGTGTGCAGTGCACTGTGTGGTAAAGGTATGTGTGCACTATGTGTGTGTGGGGTACGTGTGTGCATACAATGTGTGTGTGCCACATGCATGTGTCTGGTGCATGTGTACCTGCATGTGCATGTGGGCACGTGTACTGTGTGTGCAGTTTGTGTGTGTGGTGCATGTGTGTGGTGCACATGTGTATGCAATGTGTGTGTGGCGTGTGTGGTGCATGTGGGCATGCAGTCTGTGTGTGCTATGTGCATGTGTGTGGTATGCATGTATGCATGCAGTGTGCATATGTGTGCATAAGGTATAGTATGGGCACGCAGTACATATGTGTGTGATGTACGTGCCATGGGTATGAGGCAACCAGCAGACATGGCTCACTCCCTCCCTTGAAATTCTCACCTGTCTCTTATCAATTTTCTTCTCATCTCACTGACCTGTCACATCCCACACCTGGATGGCAGCCACGGCTGCATCTCTTCTCAGTTTCTTCGCATGCCACTGTGACTACATTATTCTCAACAACGTCATACGGCTCCCCACGGCCCAGGAGACAAGGCCAGGGCCTCAGCAAGGCACTCAAGGTAGCCCATGATTGAGTCGTCATGACTCCTTCCTCCCTTTTTCCTCCTGCTCCCACAAATGAAACCTCCTCCTCATCTGTCAACTCTTCCCTGCCTATGCTCAATCTCAACTCAAGATTTCTTCCACCTGATGGAAATATGGTGAATTTTCTTCTGGGTTTCTTCATTTTCAAAGCTTTATAAAATAAGCATTATTATAAAAATGACCCATCCTTGAGGCCCACTGCCCTGCTTCTGAAGCCTAAAACTCATGGTCTGCCAGGCCCACTTCCTACTTCTCGGTTTTATCTTCCTAGGAGTGTTCACTCCTGAGAGCCCGTTCACTCATGCTGATTTCAGTGCTCAAAAATGACCCGATGGCTGGACCCCAGCCCTGGGCCCCCAGCTGCCAGGTCTGCCCCAACTCCAGCAACCTAGATGTAGCCTGGGCCTTGGTCTTGACCTCTGCAGCCTTCAACCTTCTCATTTACGAAGGGACAGGCTGGAGCCAGTCACTACTCCCAGGCTTCCACACAGACAAGCACCTCACACTAACCAGCCTTCCTGCAACTCTTGCCAGATTCGTCTGTCTAGAGGGCGGTTCCTCTCCCTGCCTGCTGCCCAGCTCTCACTGAGGTTCCCCCACCCGCCAGGCTCCTTTCATTGTTGTGCATGCATTACTTCTCAGTTCATGCTTCTTTACTAGCAGGGACGTGGCCCCCCCATATCAGGCCAACTGTGGATACCCTGCCACCTCAGCCAGCCACACAAAAGGCTCAGTGCCAATGCAGCAGCCACCCCAGGCCACGGGCTCTGGTCTCAAGTATGTCCTACAAATCAATGTCTCCAAGCCAGTCCCCCAGTAGTCAAGCAGTTTCCCTGAATGCTCTGTGTGTCCATGGTGTCCAACCTGAGGTCAAGCCCAGCTTCCCCGCACAGCAACCAGGTAATGGTGACTAGGTCACTCAGCCTCTCTGTGCCTTGGTCTCCTGACCTATAAAATGGGAACACTAATAGCATCTCTCCCAAAAGGTAGCTGTGAGGAACAAACCATTTAAAATGACTAAAACAAGGTCTCGTGACACTCAGTATTGCTTTCTCACTCACTGCGTTCCCTTTAGAAAGTCTTTGGCTACAGAAAGACAACTCACTGAGCAGCTTTTATGACTATGGGATGATTCTTGAACCCTCTGAGAAATTTGGAGAGAGAAGTTATGCCTTTTGCCTAGTAATTCTACACTTTTTTATTGCCTAATAGTTCTACACTTTTTTATTGCCTAATAATTCTACACTTTTTTTAGATTTTTCTAAAAATCTAGTATCAATAATTTTATCAATACCTGATTGTTATCTGTTTAGCATCTACCACACTTTGGTCTTCCAATGACAGTAGCCTGCCTACTTTAAAGACAATGCTAACTCACCAAGAGGAGAGTCAGAGTTCCTGGAGATGTAGCTAGTCCCCAACCTGGGACCAGAACACACACGGTGAGCCTAGCTGTCTTCCTTACAAGTGGGGAACTGTCAAAGACCAGGAGGGTCATGCTGAAAGGACATATGAGCCAATTTCAGAAGGCTCCCTGATTGCCGAAGATGGGACAATCATAAATAAATAAATAAATAAATAAATAAATAAATAAATAAATAAAGTCCACAATTGACTGAAGCACATAGCATATTAAAAATCCATGAGTTCATAAAACAAAATCTCCAGGGGTCACCTTTGGTGATCAGAGAACAGCTCAACCTGAAAAGTCATCAATAAAATGCTTCCATAGGAACTGTAATTTCAAAAAGGCCATGCCCCTAAATAAGAATTCCAGATAATAAGCAAAGAATGTAAAACAAAATGAGAACATCACTATCTGGCACCATCTTCTGTAAAGAAGGCAATGAGTCTGGCAACTTTCATTCATTCCTGGTGGGCAGCAGGTGAAAAGCTGAGGAGGAACCTGTGACAGAAGGATCCAGAACACCCCAAATATCTGTGACACACATGCCATGTACCTCCTGAGAGGGCCTGCCTATTGGGTACCCCTGCCCCCAACACAGGACCTCAAATCCATTCCAACCTACAGGTCTGAATACCACTTTACAGTAAAGACGAGGAGCAGAGAAGCATGGCCATCAAAACCAGGAGCACACAGTCAGCCAGATCTAGAATCAGGGAAATTATACCAGGCTAAGTTCTAAGTTTTTTGGACAAATAAATGGCATGGGACAAAAAATGAGAAGGCGAACTACCCTAAATTAAGAATCATAAGATCTATCAACCAAATTCAATGTTTGGACCTTTCCTGGGATGCTAACTTGAAGAAAAAAAAATTTTTTTTCAGACAATCAGGAAAATGTGAATATAGATTGGGTATTAGATGATTTTAAGGAATTACAAATTTGTAAGATAAGATAATTATATTAAATTTAAGTCTTTATTTTTTTATTGAAGTATTTACAGGTGAAATTGCATGATGTCTGGGATTTGTTCTATCAAAAACAAAACCAAAAGTCTGAGGGTAGGGAGAAAGATGAAACAATAACCATGACGTGTTGCTAAGTGATGAAGCAGGATGAAAGTTTCGTGGGCGTTCATTATGCTATTCCCTCCTTTCTGTGTACTTCTGAAAATCTAAAGAGTTTGTCTTGGCTATACAACTAGGAGCAGAACTTCTAGGTCAAAGGATATATACATGTTCAACTTTAAGAGATAATGCCAAACTGTTTTCCAGAGGGATTGCCCCAATTTACTCTCACCAGCAAAGTGGGTCATGCTACAGAACTACAGGATCCATGCTTTGTACTGTCAGACTTTATAAAATCTTGCCAATTACATATATATAAAAATAGTTCTCAATATAGTTTTAACTCACATTTCTCTGCTTATTAATGGGGCTGAACAGCTCTTCATATGCTTATTGGTCATATATGTCTCATCACCTGTGAAATTCCAGTTCATGTCTTCCACTATTTTTGTCTGTAATTTCTTTGATTTGTAGAAGTTCTCTATATATTTGGATAAGAATTATTTGTTGGTTTATAGTTCACAAATTCTTTCTAGTTATAAGTTGTCTTCATACTTTAAAGATGTCTATCTGGTCAACACAAATTCTTCATTTTAATATAGTCGAACGCACCAAACTTTTTTCACATTAACATTTTTATATACTCAGAACTCCTTCCTTCCTTAAAGTCTACAAGAGAGTTACATCATTTTTCTACCAATATGCTCTCATAATTTTCTTTTATTCTCTACTTGTTATTACCCATTACCCCCTTTTTTTGGGGGGGGGGGGACGGAGACTTACTCTGTCATCCAGGCTGGAGTGCAATGGTGCAATCTCGGCTCACTGCAACCTCCAACTCCTGGGTTCAAGCAATTCTCCTGCCTCAGCCTCCCAAGTAGCTGGGATTACAGGTGTGTGCAACCACATCTGGCTAATTTTTGTATTTTTAGTAGAGATGAGGTTTCACCATGTTGGTCAGGCTGGTCTCAAACTCCTGACCTCGTGATCCACCCACCTTGGCCTCCCAAAGTGCTGGGATTACAGGCGTGAGCCACCACGCCTGGCCATTACCATTTGACCTTTGTTTCTTTGTAAATTCTCTTTTCTTCTCTCAATAAGTTGTACCAGAAGTTCGTCTATGTTGCTGTTTTTTTTCCTTCAAAGAACCAATTTTTGCCTTTTGCTGATCTTCTGTATTTGCCATTTAAAGTCCAGCTGAGGAACACAGAGGAGAGAGACCCCAGGGACTACCCTGTCACTGACCTGACTCCGGCCAGCGTGGGGGCCACAGGGGTTGGGGCAGCCCCACTGATACTGTTTGATTAGTCAGGAAGACTCCCTTTAATAAAAAATTCTTTTAAGAAGTATATTTGAAAATGTGTTTTACATTTTAAAATTAACTTTGTAGCTACAGTTAAAAAGAACTAGATGATTCTATATTTACTGAAAATAAATAAGGCAAGATACTTGGAGTCACTGATAATATGCCCACTAATACTCTGATAGATTTAAATGCAAATTTAGGGAATACTTTTGACAATCTGTGTCAGATGGTCAGCCAACATCAACAAAAATCAGTATATTTACTATAAAACTATTTTAACTTAGTAAAAATGGAAGTTTGTACAGTAAGTTTCTTAAATTGTGTTATATTAATGAGGGAAAGAGGCTTCCTAATTTTTTAGCGGTATTTAAGTGTGAAATATATATTTTAAAACAAAATTAGATAATCTACTCCATAAATATGTCAATATAAGAATTCTGAACTAAGCTGGGTACAGCGACTTGCGCCTGCAATCCCAGCTACTCAGGAGGCTGAGGCAGGAAGACTGCTTGAGGGCAGGAGTTTGAGATCAGCCTAAGCAACACAGGGAGAGACCCCCCCATCTCTTAAAAAAAAAAAAATTCAGAATTATGTAAGTATGTTACCTTAGTCTTTACTCAATTTTATTTTCCTGTTCATTCAAAATCAGAAAAATTAAGACCAGCTTTACTATTTAAATTCTCAAAAGACTTCCCATGTGAGAAAAAATTAGGCCAAAGAAAACTCCTAACTCTCAAACCTATAGTACCTACAGTATCAAAAAAGATGCTTACCAATGACACAATTATTTCTCAGAAATGTCCTTTTCAGAAGTAGAGAAAACATGGAAGCTTTCTAATTCATCCACAGCTTACACCCTAGATTCTGAATCCCTTTCCTCAAAATCATAAGCCTTGCAGACGTTGCACCAATCCTAGACTGTCCTCAACCAGTCCTAATCAAGACCCCCCCACCCCACCCCACACCCAGTGCTAATTCTGACCCCACCCTATACCCAGTGCTAATCCATACCCCACCCTCATATCAAGACAGTGCTAAGAGAAGGGGACTGTAGACATTTATACACAGCTGGAGGATTTATTCCCCAGAACAGTATTTTTCAATGGGTAGGTATAAAATCTCCTTAGCAGAGCAGAACAGAACAGAAGAAAACGGAATGAAATACGCAAGATACACTGCCAGAAAAAGAGCAAGCTCTGTTTTGTGAAACTGCCACTATGCAGGTACGTGCATACCTGGAAGCCTTGTTAACATGTATTTCTCACTATAACTACAGGTTGCAGCCAAAGTTTAAAAGCCACTGGCCATAAAAACCTATCACATTCATAGAAAAGGAGGTAAGAACAGAAGTTCTTGCTGCACTTGAGTGAAGAGGAGGCCAGTGAGGGAATGAACTAACAGAGGGGCCCACAACAGCAATTACAAGCAGTGCATGAGGATGACTAACTCAAAAACATACAGCAGGAGGAGGAGTAGCGAGTGAGCACTGAGCAGTCAGAGGGGGTGGCCTGGGGGAAAGAAGGACATACCAATCATCATTGGAAGAAGGTGAAAAACTGGGGGCTCATAACCACAGCAACAACAGAAGTGAGGACACAGGATTCTGTTGGCCAACAATTTGTCAGGGACACATCTACTCCATGACAAAGAACTCACCTATTAAAAGAGATTGTTAAATGCAGGTGACAGCTCATGTTTAGTTCCTATACATCCAGGTAGAGAGGTAAAAAAGAGGCATGTGTCACAGTGGGGTAGTAAACACACATCCATGTCCTGGCTTGGTCTGCTGACAGGGCCTAGAAGCAGGAGCCATGTGCCCTCTGAGTGCCCAGATCTTGGTTTCTAAATACCATTCAATAAAGGGAATTGGGCTCCTTGGACAATGGCTCATTCTAGGACTGGGAACACAGAAAATACAAGATGAACCCAGAGAATCCTGTAGTGCCAGAAAGTAAGGAAGTGCTTAAAAAAAAAAAAAAAAAAAAAAAGGGGGGGGGGGGGGGGGGGGGGATACAAAGATGTCAAAGAACTCAGAAGCCACAATGGCGAGAGCTGGAACAGTGTGGGGGGCAAAATAAATAATACAGTAGCAAAGAATAAAAGAACCACCCGTGAGTCCATATTGATATAAGTAACTGAATAAATTATAATGAACAAATGAGGGAAGGGGACAAATCTTCCTAATGGAAGTCCAATTAAAAATGTAGAAGGAATGAGGAAAATAGGAAATTGCCATTAAAACATGATAATTGCCAAGAGCCACTGATGATGCTAACATCAGTAGGACCTTAAGGAAACAGGATATTTGCATAATCTCTAAGTCAGTATCTTCCCCCAAAATATTTATCAATTCCTTGTAGTGGTTTTAACATATGCTAAGAATTTAACAAATTATTTGAAACTCCTTCATCCTCCTAGGAAGCGGGATTAATGCCCCGCCCTTGAGTGGGGCTGGAATTAATGGCTCTCATGAACAGAGTACAGAGAGGGGACAACAGTCACATGACATTGGAGGAAACTGGCCAACCAGCCTCAGCCACATGATCCAAGCAAACATCACAGTAATAATTCATATTAACATCATGTACCTCCGATGTGACATGATGAGAAAGACAAGACACCTCTGTGGTATTCCTCTCCAAATCCATAGCCCTGAGTCTAATCATAAGAAAACAGTACATAGACCCAAATTGGGAACATTCTACAACATACCTGGCCTCTTCAAAAGTGTGAACGTCATGAAAATCAAAAAAAGATGGAAACTGCTACAGACTGAAGGTGATGAGAACATAATGCCTAAATGCAAGGTGACTCCTGGACCTAATTCTGGAATAGAAAAGGGACACTAACTAGTGAGAAAACCAGAAAAATTAAAGGAAAAAAAAAAAAAAAAGCCTGTGGTCATTATTATTAACTTGACACAGTTTGTTTTTTTTGTTTTTTTTCCGATTTTTCTGGTTTTAGTTAGTTCTCACAAATATATCATGCCAACTAACATTCAAAGAAAGGGAAAGGGGAGGAGGTTTAAGTCTGCAGCTGTGACAATTCAGACCATGGGGTTCAAGCCTGCCCATAGTTTGAATCCTGGGCTTCAGCTCATACTAGGTATGTTATCTGAGCAAATTCCTCAATCTCATTAAAGCCTCAATTTCCTCATCTATAAAACGGGAACAATAATGATCCCAATTCTTAGCCTGTTGTGAGACTTACAAGCTCTTACCCAGTCTTCTTGCATGTGAACTCTCTCTCTCACCAATATGAGGCTATTAGTAGTAATACCTGAGTTAACAGTTTTCTTCCCTTGATACTGAATCACAGTCCTAAGCAAAAAGGTTTAGCACCCATTTTCAACTCAAGATGACAGTATTTTTCTCTTTTTTTCCTCCTTTTCTTCCCATCTCTCATATTCCCACAGTCCCACCAACTTTGAAAAGCAAATAAAAGCACTTTTCTCTGCATAATTTCCCTGCTGGGTGCCACTGTTCACAGCACTTGATATAGCAAATTCTGGCAATGCTTTCCCATTTGATTTATCTGGAAGGTTGTTATTTACTGCTCCTGCTGTTTTGGGGGCGAAAATGTTAGTGGTCTACCAAGAGGACTTTCCAAAAATAACAAGACGTGTTTTCACAACAGTCAGTATGTGGAGGGCACTGTCATGTTGGTTTCTTAGCTTTACTCATAGCATGACAACACTGGATTTTTAGGGATTTTTAGACTAAACTACTTTGATATGACTAGTGAGGTTGTCTTTTGTTTTCTTGAAGATATTACATCCTGGGAGGACTTTCAGTACCAAGAACCACCCAATCTTCTAGGGAGAAATGAATTCCACATTGTCCAATTTTGCTCCCGCCAACAATAGCACCAATTTACTCTGCCTGGAGTATGGAAGCATCAGAAACTCTACATACAGCCCAGCCAAGGACTCGCCATGTCTACCTGCCCTGCCCAGCCTCTGTTCAGTCTCTGGCCTCTCTGTGCCACCCTCGCAGCTAGGACTACCCACACTTGGATCCCAGGCTTCAGGTCAGGGCTCCATAGCTAGCCCACACATCAGAGCCGGCCCCACCTGCCACTCAAAGAGTGCTGGCCCAGGTACCCTTAATGTTGTAGGTCCCAGGGACACAGATAGGAACAACGTGGGACTTCCAAACTTTGAGTTAACCAAAAGTGATTAAGTGGCTCTCAGAGCCTCTGGTCAACAGAGAAGGCCCCTGGGAGGAGCTGGACATTCAAACAGAACTCGGATAAATGGCAAGACAGGGCCAGCTATGAAGACGACAGAGATGAGCAGCCTAGACAGCGTCCCACACAAAGTCCTTGATCCACAGCCACAGCACTGGCTCAGGGCTCATCTTTGCCTCCAACTCACTGTGCCCTTGGGTTCATATCTCCATTTTCACATTTATAAAATTTACAAAATGGGGGCACATGAATACCTGCCTCAAAGATGTTCCTGGGGTTAATGAGTGAATAGATACAATGCTCAGAACAGCGTACGGCTCAGAGTAAGTGTTAGCTGCAGTCACCACTGTCACCATCATTAATATTTTTACTGCTATAGATTATTAATACAAATAATATTGTTATCATCAAAGAGGAGAAGCTATCTTACTAGCCAAGATCAGCATAGGGCTTTTTAAAACAGAGTTCAGAATTTAATTAAAAAGTGATTGCAAATCACTGCAAGGTTGGAACAGGGACCAATGTTATTTGGTTGTTTTAAAAGGTCAATGCACAGCTGCCACATGGAGAGTAGACTGCAGAATGCCAAAAGGAGTAGTAGTTCCAGGGGCTATTTGGGGGCACCGGCATGGAGACTGCAGGCAAGCCTGAGGGTGTAAGCACATGCAGGACAGTATGTACCTGGGGGACCCAGGGCAGGGCTAAGGACACTCAGGCTGAATCACTTCAGCCCCAGGAGGGCTGAAGGTGGGAGGGGACAAGTGACAAGACGGAGGGTCACCTCACCTCATTCATCTTCTGTCTCAGCTCACTCATTCAATCACTTTCCTCTTACTCTCAAGTCTAACAAAATGGAACTTCCTCCCTAACTACAAGAGGGGCAGACTCTACCCTTTTCTTTTTTTTGAGACAGCATCTCACTCTTTGGCCCAGGCCGGACTGCAGTGGTGCTATCTTGGCTCACTGCAAGCTCCGCCTCCCGGGTTCACGCCATTCTCCTGCCTCGGCCTCCCGAGTAGCTGGGACTACAGGCGCCCGCCACCATGCCCGGCTAATTTTTTTTTTTTGTATTTTTAGTAGAGAGGGGGTTTCACCATGTTAGCCAGGATGGTCTCGATCTCCTGACCTCATGATCCACCCGCCTTGGCCTCCCAAAGTGCTGGGATTACAGGGGTGAGCCACCGCGCCTGGCCTCCCCTTTTCTTTATAGCACCTTCATACTTAACACCATGACATCAAATGACAACGTATTCACACAGAAAGCAGGCATTTTGTTTACTGGTTTATTTATGGTTACTTATGCAACCAAGAGGGCCTATATGGCTGTCATGGGAGCCCTACCTTCTAGAAAGAGAACAACCACATCCAGCACAGTTTCTAACACACTCTGCATACAGGTGGGATGAGCTTTGAACACATTCAATATAAAAAAAACAGAACAGGTAACAGGTACAATGAGACTGCATGCTAATCTTAAAGAAGACATTCCACACTTGTTACCTTTAAATTATCAGCTTTCCTATTAAACGAGATTCAAGTAGCCAAAGTCTGAATTTTGTTTTCAATTTTACAAGAAATCTTTTTTTTCTTTTCTTTTTTCCTTTCTTTTTTTTGAGATGGGGTCTCACTCTGTCGTCCAGGCTGGAGTGCAGTGGCGCGATCTTGGTTCACTGCTACCTCCACCTCCCGGGTTCAAGCAATTCTCCTGCCTCAGTCTCCTGAATAGTTGGGATTACGGGCATGCACCATCACACCCAGCTAGTATTTGTATTTTTAGTAGAGACGGGGTTTCGCCATGTTGGCCAGGCTGGTCTCGAACTCCTGGCCTCAAGTGATCCACCTGCCGCAGCATCCTTCTAAATGCTGGGATTACAGGCGTGACCTACCGTGCCCGGCCCAATTTTACAAGACTTCTAAGAGCTGGATGTTGTTTAGGCCGAGGTCCTTGACTGTCTGGGTGAAGACCTGGGGCCCAGCTCCTGCTCAGGATGGTGGAGAAGAGACCCCACCTCAGCTCAAGCCCCATCTTCAGTTCTCCCAGGAGGTGGCTTACTGTAAAGTCAGCCTTCTTTATGAGCACCAGCCTCCTCTCATTATACTCTGAAATGAATGTGTTTGCAAGCAAAAATGTACAACTGGAATTCAAGAGTATAATCTACAAAATTCTCATAAAAGTGAGATTCTAGGTGTGTTCATCTAAGACTAATGCATTTGGATACCTCTCAGCTTCAAAAGAAGCTATCGTGTGAAAAGGTTAGAGCTTTTTCTATGAGCAAAACCAGAAGGTTTGCTGTATTGAGAACAGAATTTCTGGAATGAGAAGGCTCAGGCCAGCGCAAGGAGGGATACAGACTCAGGGTCCCTGCCCGTCACTTTAACCTTCTCATCTCACAGGTTATCAACAGGTGATAGGATAGGAGGCATCCTATCACCTGTTCCTTGGCCTGTAAATCTAAAAAGAGAAAGCCAGAAAAAGTAAAGCAGCCCCTCTGCCCCTCTTCTTTCTGAGAAAGCACCCAGATAATCACAAAGGTTTGCTCCCTCCAGGACTTGTCCACTCCACCGCAGGTGTCCCAGGCCTGGGGACAGGGGAAGGTGGATGTAAAGAACAGAAAGCTTTTCTGGCTGGGAGACAGGGCCCAATCCCTGAGGAGCCTCACACAAGTGTAGCATTTATATACATTTACAAAGAGAAAACCTCAACAAACTCGAGTTTGCTATTTAATAGAATCTTACAGTAAGTCCTTTTGGTAAAGCAAAGAATTACTTTGACAGAGCAAAACTCCTCTACTAATTGAACACTTACATAACACCCCAACTTTGACGTTAATTAGCACACACCCACTATCAGTAATGCTGAATCCTGTAGGCCTGGGAAAAGCTCCCACTTCCCCCTGTGAGACCCTGTGCCATCAGTATCACTTGGTCTCTTGGATCCCCAAGCTCTTCTTACCCCCTGATACCTTGCCTCATGCCTCACTCTTCCTTAAAATCAGTCAAACACAAGGACTCACAACTCTTCTTTCAACCAGCCTTCTGTTCAGGCTGCTGCCTTCTTCCTTTTATTCCCAGCGAAACATCTTGAGTCACTTTCTTCCCACCTTACCTTCCAATATGCCCCACTGTGAAATCTCTGCCAATCACAAGTGACTTCCAAGTATCATAACCAAACTTGCCTTTCTGAATTTCTGTCCATCTGATACCTCCACAACATCTGACATGAATGTCCCACCCTTGGACTACCCAGACTCTCCCTCTGCTCCACCTCCACCTGTTCTCCCTCTCCTCCATCTCACTGGTTTCCTTTGGCTGACCCTTCCTGCTGCCTGCCCCTTACACTCCAAAGAACACAGCACCATCTCTGTATCTTCTGCACATACACCCCTGAACTGCAACAGCTGCCTGGTATGTATCCTTTCTACATCCCCTACCTTGTCCACCCTGACTGCTGCCTGTTAACTTTCTGACAAATCTGAGCAAACACTTAAGTTAGATAAGTTGCCCCAATTTCTAAAGATAAGCCCCAGTTCTTTAGCATGAATCAGGGTCTTGGTAGGGCAGAGACATGCACAATGTGGTCCCTGCCAGCCCCATCCCTGTTCACTTCCTTCCCCTAGGAACACAGGAATATCAGCATCCCTTTAATGGTATCATTTCTTTGCACAGGTTACTCCCTCTGACCAGGTGCTTGCCCCTTCTCAACTGCTGACCTCCAATGTCATCTGCCTCACAAGGTCTCTGCAGGTTGCTCCACACCCACAATGACTGTTTTTGGTCTTTTTCCTGTTTGTTTTGTTTTTGGAGGGGAGGAGGGGTGGGTTGTGTGTGTGCACACAGGTGTGCACAGTGGAAGGTATATCTAGACAGAAATGAACACAACACAGTCACACACACTGCATGGAAATCCGTTACGACAACTTTCATCTGATGTAAAGCTCTATGAAGCAATGAGTTCTCTAATGAGAAAGTGAAAAACCAAGGCAAAGAGGTTTCACGTGTCTGATTTGTTTAATGCAAGGTACATCTTCCAAGAATTCCAGATAAAGGAGAACTGAAACCAGTACTTAAGGACACAGACTCTGGAGTCAAAAATCCCTGCCCAGCCACTAGTCGGTGATACAATCTTGTGTCTCTAAGCCTCCACTTTGCTCATCAGTAAAGTCAGGGAAACAACACTTCCATTGCAGAAGTAGTGCAGAGCTCAGGTGAGACAACGTATTAGCTGTATCTGACATTACTGCACACTTACCTATGGGTCTATGCCAGTCCAATCATTATCCCCAATTGACACATGAGGCTGGACTATTCAAGTCCTATAGACATCCTTAGCCAAGTCTGTGACCTCTGGGTGTCACAGCTCTCAGCCAGAGAACATGTGTGTGGTCATACTCTCATGAGGAGAAAATGGGCTTTCCTTGTGACCATCTTGGGGTCTTGGTCAGAGTGTTGCTGTTTTCATTACCTGAGACCCAGCTCAACTTGGAAGGGAATGGCCACCCCAGGGAGCAGTAAGTACAACAATCAGTGACAAAGCATCATGGGAGCATTCAAGTCAGCTAGCTGAAATCTCTGCAAACAGTACTTTTCCGTTCTCATTAGTTACAAGCTGCCAGGAAATTTTAGCTGTGAACAGAATGAAGACAGGCTGGAGAAACAGTCCTACTATTTATAAAGCCTTGGTGTTAGCCAATTTGATCCTCTTCTGCATATAAATGGGCCAAGATCCTCCAGGCACGCCTGCTCTGAGGGTGGCTGGATGGCTGGCAGGGATGCCCCAAGACCTAGACCCCAGGCTGGCCAACCAGGTCCTTCCAATGCCCACGGTGTGACCATGCTTTGTTAGTTTACATCTCACATTTGGGTAGGGGGCTGTCTGTGTCTCACTTCAAGCCATAATAGTCACTTTTTATTGCCTCCCTTAAAAAGTATTTCAAATGAGTATTTTTGACTAATGTGTAAATTAGCAATCCCCACACTATTACCCTTTTAACTGGCAGAACTAGATACTCCATCAAACATGATTATATGATTGACTGAAAATCCAAAAAATAAGTAAATAAAACAATGCCTCAGAAATCCAGCCCAGTTTCTGGCAATGTTCATTACCTTCATTTGAGAATTCTCTGTAGTGAATTATATAAAAGTTTTTTGATAAGTACAGCCACAATGAAACAAATGTCAGAAAGTCATTTCTCACCGAGAACATTTACTTGGGCTGCCAAGGAAAAGCAATTAGTTCTTGCCTTAGAAGAGCCTTAACCAAGAGATGCTTCACCATGAGGTCATTTCATTCCCTAGGGGCAGGCCTGATAGGAGAAGACCTGATACCTATCTGTTAACGCACTTATTGAAGTCCCATCTCAACATGGGATGGTCCGTGCAAGTTTGGCAGCCACAACGTTCACCTGACAAAACCAATAGTCTCCAGAGGAAGACATTAAAAATACCTTTTTAAGTGATGAGCCTGAGTAGCCTGCCCCGGGGCCAACAAACACTGCAACGCAGGTCTTCTGTAGAAAGTTTCTGTATGTTTCCCATCTACTATGGTTTGAATGTGTCTCCTCCAAAATTCAGGTGTGGAAACTTAATGGCCAATGTGATGGTATTAAGAAGTGATTAGGTTATAAGGGCTCCTCCCCTATGACTAGATTAAGGCATTTATTAAAAAGGCTTCATGCAGCATCCAGCTCTCTTCCCCTTCTGTCCCTGTCACCACGTGAGGACACAGCATTCCACCCCTCCAAAGGATACAGCATCAGGCCCATCTTAGAAGTAGAGAGCAGCCCTCACTTGACAACGGAACCTGCCAGAGCCTTGATCTTGGATTTTCCAGCCTCCAGAACTGTGTAGGAAAATAAAATTTTGTATAAACACCTGCTCTCAGGTATTCTGTTACAGCAGCCCAAATGAACTGAAACACCATCCTTGCATTAGCCTTCCCCAAAGCCATGGATCTTAGGTGATATCAAGTTCACATGGAAGACAAGAGACACATGACATCAATTAGAAGGGAATAAGAAAAAGGGACAGGCCATCAGCAAGGGGCACCTCTGCCTGGCCACACAGGGTTGCACACAGAATTGACCACACCTTCGGAAATTGTCATCTCTGGGAAATGGAGGCTCCCAGAGGCTAAAGGAATGGTCCATAGTCACATACCCTAAGTGGCTGAGCCAAATTCTGGCCTCACCCCAGTTCTTCAGGCTGTAATGCACCTGTCAGGCTGCTGCCTGCACCCACCACACTTGGTAGCTGAACACAGGCTTCCCCACAGAGTATTCAGCTTCCTGATATTCACTGGCATGACTGTGGTCTACTCCCATGTGCCTTCAGCCTCCACTCTCCTTGGCCTTAATAGGCTTCTCTCATTTCCTTCGCTGCACGGCTGCCTGCCTGTCCCAATTTCAAGAGTCTAGCAGGCAGAAGGTGAAATTAATTCCTGGTCTGTGCAGCACACAGTGAACATGAACAGCAGCAAGTCCTCTAACAGCCAGGGCAGCCTTTTCATCAGTCTGTCTGTGGTCACTCCTGAGGACCACAGAAGAGATGTAGAGTGACTACTGACCCAACCAAAGGCTTTCCACAGAGCCCCCAGAACACCTGCCCGAGGCGCTGGAGAGACAGTAAGTGTGATGTAATTCTGTCTTACACTTAATTCACAAATGATGATGGTATACTTCTCAATGTTGCTGGCACTAAGAGAAGCTTCTTCAGCTTTCCTGATCATCACCCAGAGCCACAGTTAATGTTAACATCAGGGTGAAATAAAACTCCACTTAGATGTGGGAACTGTCTCCACAGAATGATTTAGTCTAAGCTGAGTGACACCTTCCTGAGTCCCTGTTCTCCATCAGTAGCCACAAGAACCTACCTTCAGACCCCTGCTCCAGCTCAGGCAGGAAGCTGGACATGGACCACCTGCCACCTCCATTCTCCCACTCCCACTCCAAAAGAATACAGAAAGAGAGAGAGAGAAAAAAAAAGACTACTCATAAGTCTTGCTTCCAAAGGATGTGCTCATTTTGTTCAGAGTATCAAGGGAAATCACAGTGATAGCATGATTTAGAGCATGTCGAACAAGCAAGAAGGGAAGAAGGTGCCCTGAGCTTGGGCAATGAGGAGAATGGTAGAACTCTTCCTAGCGAAAGGAGGTCAGGAAGCTGGTGTGGTCCCCTGTAGATCTACAGAACATCAGGACAACTAAACTCCAAATTAAACTAGGACCAAACACAGGGAGTGGCAGAGAGCATGGAACAGAGGTCAGAGTGAATCACAGATGTATGGCTTCAGGTTCTGGGAATGGATGAGCTCTCCAAGGGAGAAAACTGCAGAAAGAAGAAAAGGGCTGATTATAGATACAATCTTGAGAACACCCACGTTTAAGGGGTGGAAACAAGACAAGCCTAAGAAAGAGGCTGAAAGACTAATTGTTGGGGAGGAAGAGAATCAGGAAAGTACAGAAGCCAAACACATGTGTTTCAACGAAAAGGGACAATTGATGGCATTAAATATCAGAGGAGATCAATAAAGGGAAACCTAAAGACAAACCACTCACTCTAACCCCAAGGAAGTTGTCCATAGCTTGTGAGAGAGCCACTGTATTCATAAAGGCAGAAATCAAACTGCTGGTGTCAGCTCAAGAATAGAAGACAAGGACTGGGTGGAACTGAGGACAAAGAAGGAAGGCACAGGGCAAAATGAAAGGGAATAATGTGCTTGACAGGTAACAAAGCAGGAGAAGATTATTGGATACAGGAGGCTTACTATGCAAAGAGGCAGAAGGAAAGGGGCAGAAACATATAAAAGTTTAGTGAAGAAAGTATAGTACTTTCAACAAATGATGCTGGTGTAACCAGACATCCATACACACACAAAAAAGGAACTTCAAGCCATATCTTGCATCATATACTAAAAATAACTTAAAATGAATCATAGACCTAAATATAAAACCTAAAACTATAAAACTTTTAATAGAAAACATACGAGAAAATCTTTGTGACTTTGAGTTAGGCCATGATTTCCTAGATATGACACCAAAAACATGATCCATTAAAAAAAAAAAAAAACTGATACACTGCACTTCATCAAAATGAAGAACTTCTGCTACTCAAAATGCAATGTGAAGAAAATGAAAAGACAATCCAAAGACTGGGAGAAAATATTTGCAAATTATATATCTGATAAAGTACTCAGATCCAGAATATGCAGAAAGCTCTCAAAACTCAATAATAAGAAAACAACTCAATTTTTTAAAATGGACAAAATATTTCCACTGACACTTCATCAAAGAAAATATAAAGGGCAACATTATTGCTTATTAGGGAATTGCAAATTCAAACCACAGTGAAATACCACACTGAACGTATAAGAATGTCTAATTTTTTTTTTTTGAGACAGAGTCTCACTCTATCACCCAGGCTGGAGTGCAGTGATGCGATCTCAGCTCACTGCAACCTCTACCTCCCGGGGTCAAGAGATTCTCGTGCCTCAGCCTCCCCAGTAGCAGGCTTATAGGCATGTGCCACCACACCCAGCCAATTTTTGTATGTTTAGTAGAGGTGGGGTTTCACCATGTTGGCAAGGCTGGTCTCAAACTCCTGACCTCACAGGATCCACCTAACTTGGCCTCCCAAAGTGCTGGGATTACAGGTGTGAGCCACCGCGCCCGGCCAAGAATGTCTAAATTTAAAACACCAAATGCTGGCCATGCATACTGGCTCACACCTGTAATCCCAGTACTATGGGAGGCTGAGGCAGGAGGATCACTTGAGCCCAGGAGTTTGAGACCAGCCTGGGCAAAATAGTAAGACCCCATCTTAAAACAAAAATTTTAATTAAAAAAATAAATAAAACACTAAATGTTAGGATGAAGAGCAACTGGAGCTGACACATGCTAGTGAGGATGTAAAGCATACAGTAGTCTGGAAAACAATCTGGCACCTGACATATGGAATAGCTATTCTACTCCTAGGTTATTCACCCAGAGAAATGAAGTGTCCATCCACACAAAGACTTGTACACAAATGGTCATAGCACAAATGGTCATATTTGTTGACCATTTGTGTTCTGCCAAAAGGCAGAAACAACCCAATATTAATCAATAGATGAATAGACAAAAAATAAAAAAGAAATTGATTATTCATATACATAACATGGTTGAATCTAAAAATAATTATCCTGAAAGAAATCAGACTAAAAAGAGTATATACTCTGAATATTTGTACATTCATGTTCACAGCAGCACTGTTTACAATAGCTGAAAGGTGGAAGGAACTCAAATGTCCATCAATGGATGAATGGATAAACAAAATGTAGTATATCCATACGATGGATTATTCAGACTTAAAACGGAAGGACATTCTATACATGCTACAACATGGATGCATTCTACACATGCTACAACATGGATGAACCTTGAAGGCATTACGCTAAGTGAAATAAGCCAGGCACACACACAAAAATTACTATATGATTCCATTTACATGAGGTACCCAGAGAGTCAGATTCATAGAGACAGAAAGTAAAATGGTGGTTTCCAAAGACTGGGAGCACAGGGAAGGGGAGTCACTGTTTCATGGGTACAGAGTTTCAGTTTGAGAACAGACTTTTAAAAGTCCTGGATCTCAATGGCGATGACGGTTGCATGACAATGTGAATGTACTTAATGTCACATAGCTGCACGCTTGAAAATGGTTACGATGGTAAATTTTATATGTATTTTACTGCAATTTTCAGAAACTAAATAAATTTTTAATGTACATACTATATGATTCCATTTATATAATTCTAGGAAATGTAATCTATCGTGACAGAAAACAGAGCCGTGGTTGCCTAAGGATGGGAATGGAGGTGGAAGGATGGGAAGCAGGAGGGGGTCCGAAGAAACTTCTGGGGGCGGTGACTGTTCATTAGCTTGATTGTGGTGATGGTTTCATAGGGGTGTACATACATCAAAACTTATTAAACTGTGTACTTTAAATACATGCAGTTTAGTACACAAGAAAACAAAATGGACTAAGTTGAAAAGAAGGTGGGCAAAGAGGAAGGATAAAAAGAGGAAAGGAAGCCAGAGTTAGTATTTGGTGGTTGACAGAGTCACCTGAGAGAAAAAACGAAACAAAGTATTCACTATGTTTGGAATGATCTCATGAATAAAATCAAAGGCCATTTGTGGAGAAAAGTCATCTGTAGAGAAGGAAAAAAAAGCAGTCAAGAGAAAGTATCATTGATGAGGGCAAAAATGTCCTCCCCGTGCTACAAGGATGGTGGCTGCCTTGATTCAAAACTAAATACAAACCACAGTCAAGGGCAGCCCAGGAGGGAGACAGCTCATCCCAAGTCCCAGGGACAAGCAAACAGGAGTTAGAGTCCCAGGGATGGCCAGACACAGTGGCTCACACCTGTAATCCCAGCACTTTGGGAGGCCAAGGCAGGATGATCGCTTGAGCTCAGAAGTTCAAAACCAGTCTAGCCAACATGGTGAAAACCCATCTCTACAAAAATACAAAAGTTAGCTGCGCATGGGGGCGCACCCCTGTGATCCCAGCTACTTGGGAGGCTGAGGTAAGAGGCCTGCTTGAGGCCAGCAGGCTTCAGTGAGCTGAGATCGTGCCATTGCACTCCAGCCCGGCAACAGAGCCCAAGTCTCAGAGACAAAAGAGAAGGGACTCCTTTACTCAGTTAAGCAGGCAAGGCCAGGGTGTGGACACGCTGAAGACACAGGCACTCCACCAGGACTATCTCACAGGAGCTTCTTCCTGGGATGGGCATGTATCCCAGGAAGCCGACAAAGCACAGGAGCTGGCTGCAGGCAGACAGGAGCTCGGGATTCTGACTCTGTACCTCCTTCTAAATGTTTTTGGGAGAGGACAAAAATGGTCATAAGATCACTCATTTGTGATGAGTGGTTTGATTTAAAATATAATCAAGTCAGAAGCCAGGGAAGGCCATCAGAGTGAGGGACTGGCCTGGCCAGGTGACAAGAACCAGCCATGTGGCTGCTCTGTGACTCAATTAAGAGAGAACTCACACACACAAAAGGTTGATATCACTTGGGCCATAAATGTAAATTCATTAAACTGTAGCTCCTTTGATGTTATGCTTTAAAAGTCCTTTGCACATTGACTTCCTCCATCTTTGCTGTTCTGGGCAATTCTGAGGAAAAGTCAGCTGTTGGATTTCAGGGACGTTCTGTTCCCAGCCCAAAAACCCAATTACTGTTATGGAGGCACAGGACAGTTCCACATAACAGCTCAGACGGCTGGGAAGAAGTGACTTTAAAAATAAACAATGTTGGCCAGGTGCAGTGGCTCATGCCTGTAATCCCAGCTCTTTGGGAAGCTGAGGGGGGCGGATCACCTGAGGTCAGGAGTTTGAGACGAGCCTGGCCAACATGGTGAAACCCCATCTCTACTAAAAATACAAAAATTAGCGGGGTATGGTGGCATGTGCCTGTAATCCCAGCTACTCAGGAGGCTGAGGCAGGAGAATCACTTGAACTCGGGAAGCAGAGGTTGCACTGAGCCAAGATTGCACCACTGCACTCCAGCCTAGGTGACAGAGTGAGACTTCATCTCAAAAAAAAAAAATAATAATAATAATAATAATAATAATAATAAATAAACGATGTCCATAGAATCCCATAGTGGTTTCTTTGGAAGATAAGCTCACTATTGCTAGAAACAGGATTCCAACGCAAAGGAGAAAGCACTAAATCATTTTTAAGAATTTTTTTCTGGACTTTAATTTCCTGCTCCTATAACTCTGTACATCTAACCCCAAGATGAAGGTTAAAATGGTGTTAAGACTTGGCAGGACCTCTATGGCTTTGAATAGCAGCACATCTATTCAGTAATCACAGATCCAGGTAATATCTGACACAAACAACACAGTAAGCTGCAGGAAAGGTAGGCACACAGGAAAGGTGAACGTCACAAGCCGACATGCTGGGATTTTAAAACATCTTTAAATGTAAATAATAAAAGCTTGGCCAGGCATGGTGGCTCGCACCTGTAATCCCAGTACTTTGGGAGGCCAAGGGAGTAGGACTGCTTGAGCCCAGGAGTTCAAGACCAGCCTGAGCAACACAGGGAGGCCCCATCTCGACAAAAATAAAAACATTAGCTGGGTGTGGTGGTGCATGTCTGTGCTTCCAGCTACTTGGGAGCTAAGATGGGAGGACTGCTTGAGCCCGGGAAGTCAAGGCTGCAGTGAGCTGTGGTTGTACCACTGCGCTCCAACCTGGGCAACAGAGCAAGACCTTGTTTCAAAAAAAATAATAAAGGCCGGGCATGATGGCTCACGCCTGTAATCCCAGCACTTTGGGAGGCCGAGGCAGGCGGATCACAAAGTCAGGAGATCAAGACCATCCTGGCTAACACAGTGAAACACCATCTCTACTAAAATACAAAAAATTAGCTGGGCATGGTGGCAGGCACCTGTAGTCCCAGCTACTGGGGAGGCTGAGGCAGGAGAACGGCATGAACCTGGGAGGCGGAGCTTGCAGTGAGCTGAGATCGAGCCACTGCACTCCAGCCTGGGCGACGGAGTGAGACTCTGTCTCAAAAATAAAAATAAAAATAAAAATAAAAAAATAAAAACTCCCATGTCAAAATAGTTTGCAAAGAGCACAAGAATAGAATGATCTCCTGGTCTACCTTCCTACCAGTATCAAGTTTGGTCAAATTATTGTTAAATGACTGAACTGAAATCCTTTCATCTGCTCTTCATTCATAGCATATAACCACTGAGGCCAACCTCGACCACCTCCGTGAGCTATGCCAGCTGCCTCTATGACCTGGTCCCCTGGGCCACACCCAGTGTCAATCCTTTAAACTGTTTTTCAGCTCAAGTTAGACTGAGTACTTCTCAAAACTTTCTTTTAGGCTGGGCACAGTGGCTCATGCCTATAATCCCAGCACTTTGGGAGGCCAAGGCGGGAGGCTCACTTGAGCCCAGGAGTTCAGCCTGGGCAACATAATGAGACCCTATCTCTACAAAAAAAAAAAAAAAAAAAAATTAATTAGCCAGGCACACTGGCATGCACCTGTGATCCCAACTACTCCAGAGGCTGAGGGTGGGAGGACTGCTTAAGCCCAGGAGGTCAAGGCTGCAGTGAGCCAAGATCATGCCATTGCACCCTAGCCTGGGTGACAGAACAGGACCATGTCTCAAAACACACACACACACACACACACACACACACACACACACACACACACACACACACCCTTTCTTTTAAATCTTTGATTTGGAATACTCAGACTTGCTTTTTCCTTTATCTTATCCTTTATAAGCTCATCTTCTTAACTGCCCCATAATTATGGACCTCTCCCATCTGAGCATTGACTTCTATCTTTCTCCCTTCAGAGACAGCAACTACCACTTGTAAGATGCTGACTCCCACATCAAGTTCCAACTTCCGCTTCTCTTCCTCAAATTTCAGACTACATTTCCAACTGTCTGCTGGTCACTTCCACTTACATCTCAGTTATCTCCTAGCTGAAGTCAATTGCATGTTTCTTATGTGCATAAAGAATAACAATACTTGGCGTGCATATGGCACTGCACAGGGTCCTTTCTCATCCACAGTTCACACGCTAATCTGTCACCACATCTTATTGGGGATCAGGCTTGTTTTCCTGCAAGGCCTGTAGTCCTCACTTCTTCCTTCCCATCACTGCACATCTCCCAGCTCACTACATCCTCCCAGCCAGTCTGGCTCAGGACTGCTACCTCTTCCACAAGCTCCTCACACAAAACCTTTCCCTCCATTCCCAATCCTTCAGGCATGTGTGTGAGAAATTGTGTGTGTATATATGTGTGACAGCTCATGTGAGTATGCATTGAGAGTGTGCATGACAGCGCAAGTGTGTGAGTGCATGTGAGTGTGCCTTAGTGCAGGTAAATGTGAGTGTAAGAACACATGTGTAAGAGCACGAGAGCATGTGTCTACCTGCTCAGAACAATGACACAACTTTGCAGCCTTGAACCAAGTAAAGAATATTGCTTAAAAAACAACAATAACAATCACTTCCAGAAAACAAAAAAAGAGCTTTTAGAAACTAATAATGATAGCAAAGAAAAAAAAACCTCAACACCAGGATTAGAGAACACAGTCAAGGAAGTCATGTGTGGGTTTTCCCCACAAAAAGAATAAAAAGTCAGAGACACAGGATACAGGAAAAAAAATTTAGAAAAATGAAACTAGTGATCAAATATCTGAATAACTGAAGAACTAGGGAACAAAGAAAATAAAGGAAAGCAGATAACCAGAAAGAATTTAAGGAAATTTCTTGAATTCTGATATGAAAGACATGAATCTTCAGCTTTAAAGGCCTAGCAAGAACCAGCACAAGGTTAAACTCGAGCAAACTCCTTGTTCTACTCTTTCCCCACTTCTCACTATTGCACTTGACTTGTCATATCAAAAGCATGATCAGGGTCAGGTATGGTGGCCCACACCTATAATCCGAACACTTTGACAGGCCAAGATGGGAGGACGGCTTGAACCCAGGAGTTCGAGACCAGCCTAGGCAACATATCAAGGCCTCATCTCTACTTTAGCTAGGCATGGTGGCACATGCCTATGGTCCCACCTCCTCAGGGGACTGAGGTGAGAGGATTGCTTGAGCCCAGGAGGTCGAGGCTACAGTGAGCCATGATCGCACCACTGCAATACAGCCTGTGTGATAGAGCAAGACCAGAAAAAAAAAAAAAAAAAAAAAAAAAAAGTATTACATCCTAAGGGTCAAACTGTAAGCTAAAAGAAAATGGAGGAATGCAGGGAATATTTCCAACCTTAAGCTCTACAGATTCAAACTATTGATCAAACATAAAGATAGAAAAAAAGCATTTTCAGGCATGTGGCAGGGTAACAAGCTCGTCCTGGTTTGTCCAGGATTTTCCTGGCTTCAGCACCATTAGTCCCACATCCTGGGAATTCCCTCAGTCCTAGGTAAACTATTTACCCAGATATAACCTGGTTAAAAAAAAAACCTAAAACTCACATGTCCCAACAATCTCTCAATCCCAGGCAAATCAAGGAAGTTGGTGACCCTTGATGAGTCTCAAAAACTGTCTGTGTCATGGTCACTCTCTAGCGAGGTTACTAGAGGATTCTGTCAACTAAATCATGAGATTTAACAAAAAGTAAGGACTGTACTCACATCATCCTCAATGGTGAAACACTAGACGTTTTTCCTGATGAATGGAATAAGACGAGGATGCCTACTCTCACTATTTCTATTAAACATTGTACTAGAAGTTCTAGCCAGGGGAGTTAGGCAAGAAAATAAATAAATAGTATCCAGATGAGAAGAAAAAAGTAAAATTATCTGTTTGCAGATGAAAAGATCTTGTATACAGAAAATCCTAAGGAATCCACCAAAAACTATGCATTAATAAACAAATTTAGCAAAGTTGCAGGTTACAAGATCACTATACAAAAATCAATTGTATTCCTATAAACTAGCAATGAACAATCTGAAAATGAAATTAAGAAAAATTCCATCTACAATAGAATCAAAAAAGAATAAAATACTTAGGAATAAATGTTTTAAACTATGAAACTAATGGGAAAACATATTTGTAAATTATATATGTAATATGGGACTTGTATCTAGACTATATAAGGATGGTTAAAGAGTTTGAATAGTTATTTCTCCAAAGATACACAAATAGCTAATAAGGCATGAAAAAACACACATTTTTAGTTACTAGAAAATGCAAATGGAAACTAGAATGAGATCCCACTTCATACCCACTAGAATAGCCATAATAAAAAAAAAATAGATGATAACAAGTTTTGGCAAGGATGTGAAGGAATTGGAATCCCCATAGATTGCTGGTGTACAATGGTGGAACTGCTTTGGAAAACAGCCTGGCACTTCCTCAAAAGGTTAAACATACAGTTTAACAGGACCCAGTATTTATACTCCTGGGTATATACCTAAGACAAATGAACATATATGTCTACACAAAAGCTTGTACACAAATGTTCACAGCACTATTCCTCATAATAGCAATCCAACTGTCCACCAACCAATGAATAAACAAAATGAAGTATGTCCATACAATAAAATATTATTCTGTCAATAAAAAGAATGAAGTACTCACACATGCTACAACATGGATGAATCCTGAAAACATTCCATTAAGTGAGAAAAGCCAGACACAAAGGCCACATAATATATGATTCCATTTATATGAAATGTCAGAACTGGCAAATCTACAAAGGCAAAGTAGACTGGTAATTGCCTAGGGCTGGGAGGTTTGAGAGAAAATGAGGAGTGAATGCTAATGCATACAAAGTTCTTTTTCAGGTAATAAAAATGTTCTGGGGCCAGGCGTGGTACCTCACATCTGTAAGCTCAGCACTTTGGGAGGCTGAGACAGGTGGATCACCTGAGGTCAGAAGTTTGTGACTAGTCTGACCAACATGGTGAAACCCCGTTTCTACTAAATACAAAAAATTAGCCAGGCATGGTGAGCATGCCTGTAGTTCCAGCTACTTGGGAGGCTGAGGCAGGAGAATCACTTGAACCTGGGAGGCGGAGGTTGCAGTGAGCCGAGATTGTGAAATTGCACTCCAGCCTGCATAACAAGAGTGAAACTCCATCTCGAAAAAAAAAAAAAGTTCTGGAATTAGATAATAGCGGTAGTTACACAACCTTGTATATATATGAAAAACACTGAATTGTACATGTTAAAGTACAAATTTTAAGATACGTGAACTATATCTCAAGTTTTTAAAACCATATGTGTGTCTGGTATGGTGTGCCATGTGCACTTGGTGTGATGTGTGTGCATGCATACAAGCATGTGTATGAGCCTGGAGAAAGGTGTGCAAGGACACATCTCAGTATACTGACACTGGCTGCAGGACTAGACAGGGGGAGTGCTGTGTGTGTGTGTGTGTGTGTGTGTGTGTGTGTGGTGATGTGTATTGCATGCATACAAGCATGTGTATGAGCCTGGAGAAAGGTGTGCAAGGATATCTCACAGTATATTGACACTGGCTGCAGGATTATAAAGAAGAAATTCCTTTCAACAATGTTGTGTTGTTTTGGGAGTATTATTAGTTTTGGAGTTTTAAAAATTTATTCCTAAGTATTTTTTTATATATATTCTATTGTAGATGGATTTTTCTTAATTTTTTCTTTTTTTTTTTTTTTTCAGACAGGGCCTCACTTTGTTGCCCAGGCTGAGTGCAGTGGCACGATCATGGCCCACTGTAGCCTCGACCTACAGGGCTCAAGCAATTCTCCCACCTAGGCCCCCTGAATAGCTGGGACTATACGCACGCACCACCACGCCTGGCTAATTTTTCAAGACAAGATCTCACAATGTTGCCCAGGCTGGTCTGGAACTCCTGGGCTCATGCAATCCTTTTGCCTCGGCCTCTCAAAGTCTCGGGATTACAGGAATAAGCCACCACGCCTAGCCCTGTGGCCATGTATTTTCTAATATTATAATTGTCTAATAAAGAACTAGCAAATATAATTGTTTTAATCAGAAGAAAATTGAACAAGGTAATAATAGTGATAGAACTGGATAATTCTATTTTCCAAATTTTCCAAATTACTTTTGTAATTAATTAAACAACTGCTTTCCTGTCACACAACTATAACATATGGTGGAGAAGAAGATACCATTGCTAAAAGCAACACAAACATTAACTGTATGGCTATTAATGGAACTGAGGACACATGAGATTTGTATATAATTCTTGAGGGCAACTTTCTGTAACTGAATTTAATGAGAGAAAAAAGGAAGCCACCAAAAACAGAATGATATGCTTCCTTTTAACAGGAAAATTTAATGAGAACAAAACTGATCATACTCTTCGAGTTAATATGCAGTTTTAACATAATATCAGTTAAAGTCCCCATGTGGTATAATACAAAACTTGATCAAGTCACAGTGGAATTCATTTTAAAGAAATCAAACAATATTAAAGAACAGTCTTGAGCCATTTAGTAGACAATGGAATGGTATATTTAGCCTACGACATTAAAGCAGAGAGAAATTTCTAAAATCTAACATAAAGAAAATCACTGAAGGCAGCATCGATGTGGTAAAATCCCCACACTAAATTCAGTGAATCAACTGATAGAAGAAAAGCAGTGAATAAGAAAATGTGAGGATTTGTAAAACTCTACAGAAGGATAATATCCAGACTCCCATCAAAGAGTAAGTGGAGTTAATGAGTTAACAAAGTAGGAAATACCAACAGTAAATCACTGTGTAGAAAATGTAATCTTTCTATAAATAAAGAAATGCAAAGTAAACTATAAAGTATCATCATAACTGTTATCATCATAACTGTTTAACTAAAATTTTAAAACATATTTCTTAGCTGGTATGACTAAGTACGGCCTGCCCTAGGAAGGAAAGCGTAGAAGGCAATTATGAACATGCTCTACTGCATTAGCAGGAAGTGGGCAGCTACCACAAGACTCCAAATAGTATGCCAGACTCTGCCACGTGCCCTTTTTAAAAACCCACCAGCATATATAATACTTACCAACACCAAAACTAGACTAACCAAGAAAAAAAAAAATTTACCACTGACTACATCTGGGGTTTTAAGCCACCTGAGGTTCTAAACCTATTTATGTCACTATTTCCCCTCAAAAAAATAAACAGCTATCTCGAAAACGTAATATGAAGATATGAATGAAATTAAGATGAAAAGGATAGGATGCTTTAATTTAGGGGGAAAGAGAAAACAAAAGTTTAAACCCTGGATCCAGTACTAACTCTAACCTATACTAAATTTCACAAATACTATAAAACATTACTCCAAATGAATTAACTCTACACTAGTCAACACTTGGCAAAAATGCTTTCTTGCAAAATCTGCATTAAAGGATTTTAGTTTTCCTCCATTGGAAAATCTTTCATTATTTTTAAAAACGCATTTGTACTGTGTGATAATTCTTTTCTCCTACCACATACCCTAGGTGGTCCTAGACAACAGGCCTAAAAACCCAACAGGCTCAACTCTGCTTATCTCAAAACGCTCCTTCAAGACTATACCCCTCCCAAGGGGATTCTCTGGACACAATTCAAATGCTTTCTTCTATCTCCTTGCCTTCCAGGAATCCCTTTCTCCCTTCTCCTGGCTTCTTTGGCCCTGCACCCGTGAAGGCCAGCACAGGCATCACCTTCTCCAGGAAGTATTTCTGACATTCCAGAAAATGGGTCTGGACCCTTCCTCTGCATTCATCACATGGGATTGCAACAGTTTGTCCAAGCTCCCCCTAAACTGTGAGCCCCTTGAGCATCTCCCACTCTATATGTCTGACTGCTAGAACAGAGCCTGAAACATCATAGAAGGTACTCCACATATACATGGGATGGGAGGATAGAAGGGCAAGCTGCATATGAAGAGAAGTCTTCTCTAAAAATCAGTGTGATCTGCAACAGGAAAAGGCTGTCTCCCTGTGGGGGGAGGCACACTCATAAAGACTACATCATTTCCTGCCTGTTAGGGATGCTATGGGAAGGACAGAAAAGCTACCATGATTGAGTCAGATAGCCGCAGACACATGGTACAATCTGACCTATACCATTGAAAGTGAAGAAGCACCAAAGAGAGAGAGAAAGGAGTCTTTCACCAGCCATGTGAGATGCAGTATGGCCACACCTCAGCCACAATGGTTGAAAAGGGGAGGAAACAAAGAAACAGAAAGTTTGGGATCTGGGCCCTAACCCAGACTGCGTGAAGGCTCATTTTCTCGAATGTCAGAAATGCTTCCTAGAGAAGGTGGTGCCTGTGCTGGCCTTCATGGGTGCAGGGCCACAGAAGCCAAGGAGAAGGGAGGAAGGGGTCCTGGAAGGCAAGGAGGTGGACCATGTAAAAGCTGTCCACAGTTGGGATGGACACAGTTGGGATGGGACAGCGTTCAAGTGCCTGGCTCCGTGGTAAACAAAATCAGGGCTCATATGATTCAGGTGCATAGGCAGGTGGTCCCTGAGCCCAGGTAGTCTTCCCAAGAGATGTTCTGAGGCAGTCTACAAATATAGCACATGCAAAGCATATTATCAAACTCAGAGGCCTTCCACTGCTCTGAGATAGGAATTATCAGGGACATGTGCACACACACTCTCTCTCTCTCTCTCATATGTACACACATACAGAAAGAGAAAAAGAAATGTGTATTACCTCTCTATCTTTAAGGATATTTAAGGTAACTTTAGTCAAGTACTGGGTACATTTTGCTTACAAACACTTCATGAATTGCTATGAAATTTTATAGAAGCCTAATTTCCAGGGCTCAAGTTACAGTTACTGAACAAATGTAACCATAATGTGTGCCACTAGCATCTCAACCACATAATTACCCAGAAAAAATTAACAGATACACAACTTATACTCTAAAATCCCCTAATAACCACATGTTCAGAAAATGTTCCTAAATAGGAAAACACTGACCAATATTATTAGCTTAACTTTTCAGGGAATAAAGAAATCATAAAGCAGATTATTCCAACTTTTCAAATATGAGCGAAAACAGAAAACTCCTAGTTGATCAGTAGCTCTCAAAGGGAGGGTAGGCCCTGCCTCCTGGGAGTTTGGGAGTGTGTGGGCAGCGTTAGGTGTCCTTGGGACAGTCAATGGGCACTGTCCCCTGCCCTGCACTACCTTCACACATCCCATTAGACATGCAAGTAGACAGAGCTGTTTAACATCTGAGCCTGTAACCTAACTCAATTTTAGATAAAAACCCAAATAATTTTTTGCATGTTTTTATTATATCATGAATTTTCCAGGAATACAACATGTCTGATTCTGGCCTTTACTAAAATGTAATTGCCTCTTTGAAAATACTCATCACCAAAGCAACACTGCCTGTGTATTCTGGGTTACCAATCAAGACACACCCAGGCTGTGTGTGTGTGTGTGTGTGTGTGTATACACAAAGATACAAGAGATCTACAGTATCTTTTGCATTGTATGAGTGCCCGTGGCCCTCATGAGATAGCTGCTGGCACTGAATATAGACACTAAGCGAAGGCTACACGTGCAGCCTGGGTATGTCTTGACCCCGATAGGGTCAGGAGGCAGAGATGCGCAGAAACCCTAGGCCGCTCTAGTTTGTCTTTGTGAGTATCAAGGGACAATGTGGTTAGGGTATAACAATGGAATGACCTCCTGCCCCTCCCCCAAAACACACATGTAACTCCACTTACTTGAACCCAAGTAGCATTGAACCTAGAGAGAAGAAGAGTTGGACACTTGGTTTGGGAGGACAAGCTGCTGACATCCACAGAGGGAAGGGAGCCTGCCATCCCTGAGAACTAGCAGCTGACATAGTCCATGCCCAGCCAAGCCCCCAACAATGTCTAGAGACCAACTTTGGAAAACTGATGCAGCATCCAGACAGGCTAACAGGAACCTCAAATTTAAAAGTTAATACATAGCTGAGTATCCCCAAACCCTGAGAAAAGGGCACCAAATTCTAACCTAAAGAAGTGATGCTGCAGAACACAGAGTTAGTAAAGACACAGGACTTAAAAACAGGCACAATCAACAGCCTCCGAGTGGTGTGAGAGGATATTACACTCAAAAGAATCAACCAGCAATCTTAAACGTTAAAAACTGGAATCACTAAATTAAAATAAATAAATAAAAGGTGAGCCCAAGAACAACTGTTATCTCTGGGAGAACACTGGGCTTGAGGGATGATCAAAGGGGTCTTGAGTTTTATCTATCTACAAAAGGAATGTATTTTTACTAAATAAAAAAAATCAACGGATATTTTCAAAGAAATATATTTTCTGGATGAAACGGGAATTTAGTACTTCTACAACTTCACAAGCAGTATGAGGGACCAAAAGAATCATTTCCTGGCCAGGCACAGTGGCTCATGCCTGTGATCCCAGCACCTTGGGAGGCTGCGGCAGGTGGAACATCTGAGGTTAGGAGTTCGAGACCAGCCTGACCAATATGGTGAAACCCCATCTCTACTAAAAATACAAAAATTAGCCAGGCGTGGTGGCACACACCTGTAGTCCCGGCTACTTGGGAGGATGAGACGACAGGAGAATTGCTTGAACCCGAGAGGAAGAGGTTGCAGTGAGCCAAGATCATGCCACTGCACTCCAGCCCGGGTTAACAAGCAAGACCTCATCTCCAAAAAAAAAAGAAAAGAAAAGAAAATGAAGCAAGAATCATTTCCCAAATTAACTTCCTCCAAATAACAGTCCCTCAAAGTGACAGCAGGCCAACTAGAAAGAAAAAGAGCTCCATTAATTTGAGTTAAATTACACGTTTTTTTCATTTCAGGGCCTCTGGGTTAGAACACGATATAGCCCAGACAAATCATACACCCATGTCTCAGAAAACATCAGGCACAGAGAAAGGTACCTTGACTAGATGAACAATTTTTTTTTTTTTTTTGGTGGAGTCTTGCTGTGTCACCCAGTGCAATGGCACAATCTCGGCTCACTGCAACCTCCACCTCTCGGACTCAAGCAATCCTCCCACCTCAGCCTCCCAAGTAGCTGGGATTACAGGCATGTACCACCACACCCAGCTAATTTTTGTATTTTTAGTAGAGACAGGGTTTTACCACATTGGCCAGGCTGGTCTCGAGCTCTTGGCCTCAAATAATCTGCCCACCTTGGCCTCCCGAAGGGCTAGAATTACAGGTGTGAGCCACCATGCCTGGCCCACCAAATCTTTACATAAGCTTTAATTTTTTCTTATTCTATGAACCAATACCCTTTTAGAAGGAGCGTTATCCCCATTCCAGCTTTTAGATTAAGACACCCAACAACACTGGCATTTAGTACAGAATCTCAACCCTCTTTTCCTTATTCTAAATTCCCTCCTCTTACAGTGCCAAAAACAACAACCCACATCCATCCTGGGGACAGAGCCCAGGGCAGGGCTCAGGGAAGTGGCAGGGGAGCAGAAGGGCCCAAACGAAGGTGGAAGCAGAAGCTGACACCTGTGCTCTGCTCCACTCAGCAGCACCAGTTCAAACACATACGCTTTGCTCTCCGCCCTATGCCCTAGACCCCACACGAGCATGGGACATCCCCAGGACATTTCCAGGGGGCATTTTAAATTTCCTTAATCTTAATGTTTTTTACATGTATTTTCTAATTTTCCTCTATATTACTATAAAGAAACTTTTAGTGATTTTAAAAATCTCACAGTCATCTCACATCATCTCCCATATTTCTACCAGAAATGAGGCTGAGAGAATACACAGACAGCCACAGCACAGTTCACACAGTAAAACATCAACACCTTAAGGCCTGTCCACATGAAGTGGGAAACTTCTGAACAGCCATTAGAGAACACAGCAGACACCCACTGAGACTGATGTGGATGAGCAGTGTATACAGCCACTATCATCTGTGGAAAGGTTAAAATTGACAAAGTAGAGAATGTGGGACATTAATCACGGAGGCCATGGGCACAGGGAGAACTCTCTGCACTTCCTGCTCAATTTTGCTGTGAACCTAAAGTCAGTCTAAAAATAAACTGTATTAACCACAAAAGAAAAAAGTAAGAAGACAGGCATAGATAAGTATGCTTGTATTTTCATAGAATATCTCCTGACCGGTACACCAGACACTGGTAACAGCAGCCACTTAGGGTAGAGTGGATAAACACAGTCACCTCTCTGTGTAGAGCAGAACAGAGCCACAGACAGGGTGGTGAGTGAGAAGACCACCAAAGATCCACTACACACCCTCACCCTCCCATACTTCTCAAATTGCTTTTGATATATGCATACAGCATTTTTCAAAACACCAGTTAAAAAAAAAAAAGAAAAACTTTTAAGGAAAAATAGGAAATTCCAGGGTAAGAGGGGTACAAGAGAGTCAAATCTAAATAAAAGCTAGAGCAGCAAAATCACAGATGCTTGGCCCCAAAGATACAAAGCTGACCTTGTGAATGCATACTTTTGGGAAAGAAATGACCAGTGAACCCAGGACCATGGAAGCCTGGGTGGCACAGCCACCCTACATGAGATATCTCAGTGACATAAGCCAGATGCTTGCTGCCAGGAGCCAGCACTGCACCAATGTAAAGCTCACAATGCCCCCCAGAAGCAGGGACAGCCACCTAGGGCCAACTTGAGAAGGAAAAAAGCTAAAAAACAAGGGAAAGGTTGAAGAATCCTCATCCCATCCCCTGAGCCACCCTAAATTGGAAAATACCCAGCAGACACAAAAAGCCTCTCAAGAGGACACTGCCAACCCACTCAGGCAAGGGATCATACCCAAATGCCCTGAACACTTCTGGGGCCACCATGCCTGGTTTCCTTTCTTATTCAGAGCTCAGGGAGGTATGTACATGGGGTTTATTGCTTGTTTTCCTTGGAGGGAGAAACAGTTTTCTGTTTTTCTTACTTAAGACCCAGTACAGTCAGCAGGGCCCCAAAGGCTTCAGGAAGGAGGCTGCTAGTCACCACACCAATCTGTGAAGTGCTCATCCTGCCAGCCACTCTGGTACCAGGCTCAGCCATGTGGTTCTGGGCTCAGCCATGCTGCCTTCAAAAATTAGGGGAAACAAAAGGTCTGGAAGTTTGTTCTCCTAGGAGAACTTCAGCATCCGAAGTGACATTTCTCCTGCTTTATTCAGCTTTTCACTAGGGACACTTGGATAATGCTAAGTGTTTTCTAGGTCACAGCTAGTCCTACCTACCCACTTATTGGGAAGCTCTAGCAGCAGCAGAATAGAAAGCTCTGGGTGAGCCTGCAAAGCAGGAGGCATGCTAGTCGGCAGGAGGGAGAAAGTGTGCAAACACCCCTGCTTCCCATGAACCGCTAGGTCACAAAGCCCCATCGGGTGAGGGAACGTGTGACCCACTCAGACTGGTGTTTCAGACTCTGCTATGCGGGTCACGGGAAGACAGCACTGGCCCTCCTTGGGAGAAGATTCTGGTCCAAATCTATGGTGTGGCTCAGCTATCAGCAGTGAAGACTGAGGGGCACTGGCTGGTTTCTTTCCCCACATTCACCCTCAACGGCCCCCCGTGGTGAAGAAGGTTGGGTGTCACTCCCTCCAGCCTCTGCAGGGCAGAGTGTGCTGCTATTACAGGGCCTGCTGAACCAGCATCTCATCCCTACTGAAGAATGGGTCAATAAAGACAGAAAAGTTATGACAGAAAAGGAGGGAAGGAAGGAGAGTCCCTTCCAATGGTCCTCACAATAATACCACCCACAGAGATCGGTGTGAAATTTTGCTTTCAGAAGCAGAATGTGCCCAGACAGAATCAGAACTGCTCATTTAACATGGGAACGGCAAAGCGCCCACTCCAAAACTTCTGCTAGTGGGTAGCCAGAAAGGAGCCATCCTCTCTCCCTTCCTGACTCAAATTGTACAACTGCTCAAGGGGAAGAAAGAGAAGCCAGAGGTTCCTCTGCATCAGCCAGAGGCCGATCATCCTGATCCAGGCTGCCAAGTTAGAACCCAAGCTCCCAGATCAAGGGACAAGTCAGAGGTGGAGCTCTTTGATCAAGGGGCAGGTCAGAGATCAAGGTCCCCACTGAGGCCCAGCAGGGACAGGGCAAAAGACTGGGGCAGGCTGGCAATCTTAAACCCCATTTGCCCCAAGGCCCTGAAAAAAAAAAAAGTATTCCATAAATACTTGCTGAATCCAAGAACCAAACCTAGTACTTAGCTTATACTGAAAGCTTTAATTATACTATCTCATTTAATCCTTACAACAGCCCTTTAATTGTTATCACCCTATTGTATATAAGAAAAAAACTAAGACCTCAAAAAAAAAAAAAAGAAAAAGAAAAGAAAGAAAAAAAAAAAGAAAAGGCTCTCTTCCTCGGCGCTGCGTACAGAGGTGGCAGCCATCTCCTCCTCGGCATCACGGCCGCCCTCACACCCCTTGTGAAGCTCAAGATCGTCAAAAAGAGAACCAAGAAGTTCATCCGGCACCAGTCAGACCGATATGTCAAAATTAAGCATAACTGGCAAAAACCCAGAGGCATTGACAACAGGGTTCGTAGAAGATTCAAGGGCCAGATCTTGATGCCCAACACTGGTTATGGGAGCAACAAAAAAACAAAGCACATGCTGCCCAGTGGCTTCCAGAAGTTTCTGGTCCACAACGTCAAGGAGGTGGAAGTGCTGCTGATGTGCAACAAATCTTACTGTGCCGAGATCGCTCACAATGTTTCCTCCAAGAACCGCAAAGCCATCGTGGAAAGAGCTGCCCAACTGGCCATCAGAGTCACCAACCCCAATGCCAGGCTGCGCAGCGAAGAAAATGAGTAGACAGCTCGTGTGCACGTTTTCTGTTTAAATAAATGTAAAAACTTCAAAAAAAAAAAAAAAAAAAGAAAAGAAAACTAAGGCCCAGGGAGATGAAAGAATTTGTTCAATGCCAGACGGCTTACCAGTGTCAGACTAGCAACTGCATGCACGGTTTCTAGACTCCAAGATTCATACTCTTATTCCATCACATAATTTTTTTAAAAGGGGGAAAAAGACTAGAGTCAGGAAGTAAAAAGATAAATATAACAGTTTCAGACATTAAAGGAGCAAACCACAAGGCAAGAGACAGGTATCCTCCTTGCTCATCCACTGGGAAAGTCTACAAGCCTGACACCACAGCACCAACTAACACAGCAGGCCCAGCTCTTGGCTTGTAATCTCAATCTCTTATCAAAACCCAAGGACTTCTTGGAGAAGGGGTCCATTCTACAGCCAAGGCAGGAAAATAACTCAAACCTGGAACTTCTGTAGTGTTCAAGAAAATAAAGAAGGGCTTGAAAAATGATGCAAACATGTTAACAGGAAAAGTCAACTGGAAGAGGCCACTTGAGCAATTAAACAAGAGTAATGGACCATAACCTATGGAATAACTATCCATGAATACATACTGACATACACCAAGAACTAATAAATAAGTAGAGGAGAAAGAAAAGCTCTTCCTTACAGCATGTGAAATTTACAGTCCTTACAGTCCATTTGCTTTGGACTGAGCTCCTGCACAAGGCTCCAGCACACTAGACCAAACCAGAATGGAGATAATCAAAATGAACTTTAAAAAGGGCCAGTTTTCAAACAAACAAACCAAAAAAAAAAAAAAAAAAAAAAAAACAGGAGATTTCGGTCAACTTGAGTCAGCAGGTAAGGAAGACCCCTCCGTTTCAATCCTATGAGGAAGTGACTTTGAAACGACCCATCTGCTTTTTGTTCTCTGTGTCTGCTTTTCTCAGCCCTTTTCTGCCTATGAAACCTACCTCATTTGGTCAGCTCATGGGAATACTCATTTTATTTTATAGAATGAGATGTTGCCCAATTCTAGAAACACAAAAGCCAACTAGATCTTTAAACTAAATTTGTTATAATTTTGTCTTTTGACAAGTATAATTCTAAATAATAAATGGAGAAAGAATGATAAAAATAGAAAATCATTTAGCAAACAGTGCAGTAATAATTGTTTCAGGCAAGAATAATCAGTGGTTGCTAAGATTAATGGTAAAAGTATGCTGAGAAACAAGATATTTATCTAGTCTCAAAGTTATCTCCCCACAAGATACTTATTAATTACAAAAAAGAACACAATAACTCCACAGTGGAAGAAATGTGCAGCCATCCATTCAGCCAAATGATCACAGTTATGATCATAATTAACATCAGAAGGAATGGGACAAATCCTGGCATGACACACCAAGGGCCCACCATGGTATTCTTCTGTGGTATTCTTGCCAAAAATATATAACACGAATACAGTCATAAGGAAGCATCAGACAAAATTATAATGAGGGACATTCCACCAAAAAAAAAAAAAATGGCAATGAAGGAAAAAAAAAAAGGACCAGTTCTCTTTAACTGTCAAGGTCATGAAAAGACTAAGAAACTGTCACTGTCCCAGATACAGGAGACTGAAGAGAGACACAACCACAAATACAATGACAATAACAAATTGAACCCTGAGCGAAGGATAAAGGACATGATTCAACAGGCGGAATTTAAACAAGGTCTACAGATGAGCTAATGGTAATCCCTCATTATAAAAGACTCTAACATTTGGTGAAGCTGGGTGAAGAGCATATTTGAGAATTCTTTGCATGACTTCTGCAATTTTTTTTGGTAGATGTGAATTATCTAAAATTCAAAGATTTTTTTAAAAGACCAAAAAATAAACAGACATTAACAGTTATATGAGAGAGAGAATATGCTAGTCTTTGGTTAGCTAAGAACACTGACTCCATACCACAGCAGCCAGCAGCCAGACCACAGATCTGACCCTCACGCTTCAGAATCCCACAGCTGCTATTTTAAAGACCAGATAACAGGCTCCAAATCTGATTTCTCAGCTCACAGAACTCACAGCCAAGTCATTTGAGATGACTTATTCCAAAGGGTCTCAAAGCAAATTCTACAGGACAGAGCTGCCTATACGCCCAGGCTCGGCTTAAGGTCCCCCCAGTGTTAGCCTGTCACTCAGATGCTGCTTCCACAGCAAATATCTTGGCTTAATTAAAGGAAATACAAAAACTTAGGTCACTCCAACTCCCTCACAGCATGGCTCAGAGAGCACAAGGCCTGCATGGACCAGGCTCTGCATAGTCCTGGGCATCTGTAACTCAGGGGCTGCAAGGGAAGCAGCCCACGAGGGAAGGGAAAGAAGAGCAAGAGCACAAACAACAAAACCAGAAGGGGCAGCTGACAGCCTGATGGCTCAGCACAATGGCTGGAAGACAGAGAAGTGGCCTCAGGACTCTACTAGCAAGTTTAACTTTTAATTATTTTTATTTATCTTTACTTTGACCAAACCAAAACAAGAGTTCAAACTACTACCAAGTTTAAAGTACAACTCTGAGTTGCCCTAAGAAGACAGGGAACATACACAAATGTGAAAATATGAGAAAAACTAAATGTTACTGAAGAGTGGCATTCATGAGATATGTTAAAATTCAAAGGTTGATCATCTTCAATGTGACTTTTAACTTCAGTCATTATTTGTTCAGCTGTTTACTGAGTACCAACTATGTGCCAGGCAGTAGAATCCACAATAAACAAAGTTCTTGCCTTGCATGGTGACGACAAACGACACCCAACGAGTAGATATGCAGTTGTCCCTTGGTATTCACAGAGCGCTGGTTCCAAGAGCCCTAAGGATACCAAAATCCAAAAATGCTCAAGTCCCTCATACCCTGATATCAAATGGTATAGTATTTGCATATGCACATCCTCATGTATACTTTAAATCATCTTGGCCGGGCGCAGTGGCTCAAGCCTGTAATCCCAGTACTTTGGGAGGCCGAGGCGGGCGGATCACGAGATCAGGAGATCGAGACCATCCTGGCTAACACGGTGAAACCCTGTCTCTACTAAAAATACAAAAAATTGGCCGGGCGTGGTGGCGGGCACCTGTAGCTTGCAGTGAGCCGAGATCGCGCCACTGCACTCCAGCCTGGGGGACAGAGAAAGACTCCATCTCAAAAAAAAAAAAAAAAAAAAACTTTAGCTTTGTAATAGTTAATACAATGAAAATGCTATGTAAATAGTTGTTAAATATTTTTTATTTGTATTATTTTTATTGTTGTATTGTTATTTTTTATGGTTTTGGCTTTTTTAGTATTTTCAATCCAAGGTTAGTTGGATCTGCAGATGTGGAACCGAAGGATACAGAGGGCCAACTGTACATGGTAACAACCAGCTCAGGGCCAGGTGATCTAGGTCAGTCCCACTCCCCTCCTTCTGACTTCTCTGCTGACAGAATGAGCAGGGCAAGCATGAATGGCCACAAGAAAAGACACACAAAGGACAGTTTGCACAGGAAAGGCACATAGAGATTTTTTGTAAACACATAGGAGTGTGTAAACACATAGAAGTGTTTACAGCCACCACTCCCAGGATAGAGAACACAGAATCACCTACCCAGGGATACACTGAGGCCGCTACAGAGTAGAAGTGACACAGACATTAGATATACCTCTTAGAAGCAAAGGGTGACAAAGACTCACAAAATGACACAGGATTTTAGGTGCTCATCCGGACTCCATGAACAAACCAGAGATGAAGCAACAGGTCTAATCGAGGGGTTACTGCACCGGTCACAAGGGCTCCTGGAATGCTCTCAGGTTTGTCTCCTCCATCCACCCTCACTGCCTCGGTGATCTTACCCAGTCTATGGTTAAATGCATCTAAATGCTAATGTTTTCCAAATGCCCATCCCGGTCCCTACTCTTCTCAGAACTTCAGACTCGTGTGTCTACTACCTACTCAGTAATGCCACCTCGACCACTGGTCAGCTTCTCAGATTGATGGAAGCCGTGACCAACCCCAATCAACCCTGAGAAACTTCCCCTCCAGTGCTTTAGTGGCTGCCAGTTCCATCCTTCCAGTTGCTCAGCAACAAATTTTGAGAAGGAGGAAAAAAATACAATTACATTTAGAATTCTAAATGTGACAAATACATATACGACGTATTACTAAATATAGTTGTTACTAAAATACTACTATAAATAAGAAATAGTCTGCACTCCTAGAAAATCCAAGAAAATCAACTGAGAAACTATTAGAAACCAGTAAGAGAATTCAATATTGGTGTATAGGACTTACTGAATAAAAAGATTAAAATTCTACAGAAGAACATAAAGCAAGACTTGAGAAAATAAGACATAACCTTTTCTTAGACCAAAAGACTCAATAATGTAAAGATGTCAATTCTCCCTAATCCAAAACATAAATTTAATGTATTCTCAATGAATATTTCAACAGAATTTTCATACGCAAAAATTAATTTACGGGAATATTTGAGAAAAGTCTGGGGGTAAAAAGATTAAACACTAGTTCTACCAAGTGCCAAAACGTATTATAAAGCTATGAAACAAAATAGTGTGGTGCTAACAAATTGAACAAATGGTTTAGTATTTGTAAATACACAGAATGGAAAAAAATACAGAAACATATACAAAGTTAAATCCAAGCTATTTCAAAAGTGAATGACATTTCAAAGAAAACCAAAGAAGAAAAGGTAACAGTAGCCCAGAAGGGAGTTAGGGACTCTGGCTAACACCTAGGATGGGGTCGGGTACTCTGAGACAACCTAGCAACCTACCAGTGAGAGAACAAACTGACACAAACGCCCTGAGGCCAATTTAGCAACATCCATCAAAATTACAAACGCCATACCCTTTGACCCAGTAATTCCTGTTCTGGGAATTCATTTAGCTGATATTCATACACGTTCCAAGAGACACTTAAACGCATATTCATTGCAACATCATTTGTGATGCTGGCACACGGGAAACAACTTAAGTACACACCCCTTGGGGACTCATTAAATAATAAGATCTACACAGCAGAATACTACACGGCAGTTAATAAACATCTTGGCCACACATCAGAGTCACCTGGAAAGCTTCTGAAAATCCAGACATGACACAGAAGAGGCCACACTCAGACCAATTAAATCAGATCTCTAGAGCAAGGACCCAAGCATTTTATTTTACTTTATGTTTTATGGACCAAACAATATGAACATCAGCATTTTAAGGTAGCGGAGAATCTCAGGGCAAACGACCCAAAGGCAAACTAGGTTCCACTGCTCAACAACATGAGCCTGGGTCAGTTTCCTAAACTACAAAATGGGAAGGCAACAGACCAGCTTCAAAGAGTTGTGAGGACAGTGAAAAACCTATGTGTACACTAAGGAGAAGCTACCTGGCAACAGGAAGTATTCAATCAGTGTCAGCTGATTATCTAGTGCAAGGGTTCACAGCACATTCCAGGGATATGACAAAGGCAACACTCACAGATGTGCTTTTGTCTGTGCATGTGTACTATATATAGTAGGGAAAATATATACATACATATAAAATGTTAAAATTTTGCAAAAGATGATATTGACAACAGTCACCTTTAGGAAGAACCTGCTTCTATTACATACTCTCCTAACTTTCAAAAATGTTACCCTAAATCCAACTCCAACTTATAGGAAATAGGACAGAGGACATGCTAAACCACACGTGGGTAACAATCAGCAAAATACAGCTAGTGGGAAATACAAACAAACAACTTGATTTACTTTACCAAATAAATTTTGAGGGGAAAAGAAAAAAGAGAGAGAAAAAAATGGAGGGTTGACTATGAGGCATTGATGTTTGGAGCCTTATCAGTAGCCTGATTCAAACAAAACTTTCTTTTAATTAGGACACTATAAGAAAACTGGAAGTTTAAACAGTGGCTGAAAATATTTACAGATGAAATGACACAAGGCAGAATTTGTTTCAAAATAACCCAGGAGTGAGAAAAGCAGGCTGCTATTGGAACTGGGCAATGAGCACATGAGGAGTCATGTTCTTCTGTCTACTGTCTTTTGTATTTCAAATTCTACCTAATAAACATTTTGTGAAGTACATATATTACCTTTCTAACATCAAAAAAAAAAAAACCAAGCTAGCATAAAAAGAACTATTATTATAGAAAAATATTAAAATAGAAGTTGGCTATTTTAAAAGAAATTGGCTAGTTTTTAAAAAGTATCTCTCAGATAGTACGGTAATTAGTTGCTTTTTTCTAACACAGCAATGCAAATAAATCCTCAGTTAGTCCACGAGGTAGTTCTGCTTCAATTCCCAATAACTCTCTGGCCCTGCCTTCTAAATGTATGATTTTAAGCAAAGCACTTGACCATTGTACATCTCAATTTCTTCACCTGTAAAAAGGAAGCAGATCATTGGTTCTCAATTTTTGGAAATACATATTTTTCCAGGGGAAAAACTCCACAGATGATTCTAACACTCCTCTTCCTCCTCCCTGACCACATGCTCCCCGAACCCATCCAACTGTGAAAATGTTAAGATACCAGGTTATTTTCTGATATAACTTCAATATCCAGCAAACTCAACACTGCTTTCTAAAAATGAAGCATATAACCTTCACTGCAAAATAAAAATAAACTGCAAAATAAAAAATAAAAATGCAATGTTTCTTGTGAGAATTTTTTTAAAGTCCTCCTAACAACTTAAATCAGGTTTTCCTGACTTGTGTTTTAAGTCAAATCGCTTGGAGGCTTCTTATGCCTGAGCTTTCTTAAAGAAGGTGCAGTTTCAGCATGAATCACTGGAAAGGTGAAATAGCAGCTATGACACAAGATGAGACTGAGCCAGGCGGCCTAGGGCTCAATCCCCAGGTGGGGTCCATGGATAGCTGAATCTGAGGGGAAACAGACAGACATCCCTCAACCTCTGGCTTTCTATTCATTATTCTCTCTCAGTGCATAATATGCAGCATATGCCCTCATCCAAGAACACGAGTCACTTCAGGTAGACAACACTCAACAGTGTACATCACGAATTCATCTTTTTTTTTTTTTTTTTTTTTTTGAGACGTCTCACTCTGTTACTCCGACTGGAGTGCAGTGGCATGATCTCAGCCCACTGCAACCTCCGCCTCCTGGGTTCAAGCAATTCTTCTGCCTCAGCCTCCCAAGTAGCTGGGACTACAGGCGCGCACCACCACACCCAGCTAATTTTTGTATTTTTAATGGAGACAGGCTGTCACCATACTGGCCAGGTTGGTCTACATCACAAATTCAAAATCAGCAAAAGGAATGCAGGAAATGCTCAGGATACGCTGTTCAGCATAAAAGAAGGCAAAGTGTAATAAAATTTTATAAATATACATACATGTATTTGTATATATGTTTACATGCACAAGAAAAACACAGGCTGGACACAGACACTCACGCCTGTAATTCCAGCACTTTGAGAGGCTGAGGCAGGAGGATCTCTTAAGCCCAGGAGTTTGAGACCAGCCTGGGCAACACAGGGAGTCTCGTCTCTATAAAAAATTTTTTAAAAATTAGCCAGGCATGGTAGTACACATCCGTGATCCCAGCTACTCAGGAGGCTGAGGTAGGAAGATAGCTTGAGCCCAGGAAGTCGAGGTTGCACTGAGCTACAATTGCGCCGTGCTCCACTATATTCCAGCCTGGGCAACAGAGTAAGACACTGTCTCAAAAAAGAAAAGAGAAGAGGAAAAGAAAGAAGAAAGGAAAGAAAAGAAAAGCCATAGAAAATATCCCAAAAAGTTAATAGGAAGTGAAGGGATTTTCTTTACATACTTAACTGTATTTTCCAAATATTGTACATTGAGTATAATCCGAAAGAAAAATGAAAAGCTTTTTCTTTTTTAAGAGAGATAATAGTAATGATAACAGCTAGTATCTACTTGAGTGCACACTGTCAGGAATCATGCTAAGCAGGTCTCATTCAGTCCTCACCACAGTCTACGGGGTTGGGTATATGGAGAGAAGGGGATTCTGATTAAGCCCCCGTGACTCTACAAAGGGGTCTCCTGCAATGGGCACCTGAAAAAGCCTCGACTAGTAAAGGAAGAAGCTGTTTAAAAATGAAACAAGGAACCCAAATTTCTCAGGCAGTGTGAGCCTACACACGGAAAGAAGTCTCAGGCCTGGAGCGCAGGCAACTTTCTATTCTCCTGACAGCCCACCCAAGGGACATCAAGAGCCACAGATGTCATGATAGGTGTGTGAATGCTATAGAAGGAATGTTTGTGTCTCTCCAAAATTCATGTTAAAGACCTAACCTCCAAGGTAATGTTATTTGGAGGTGGGGCCTCTGGGAGACGATTAGGTCATAAGGGCAGAGCCCTCGTGAATATGAGTAGTGGCCTTATAAAACAGGCCTAAGGGAGTTCATTTGCCCCTTTCGCCATGTGACAACTCAATGAGAAGACAGAGGTCTATGAACCAGGAAGTGGGCCCTCACCACTGAACCTGCTGGCACCTTGATCTTGGACTTCTAGCCTCCTCTAGAGGCTGTCAGCAATAAATGTCTGTTGTTTACAAGCCACCCAGGCTAAGTATTTTTGTTATAACAGACTGAGCAAAAACAGTAAGCAAAACCAAAGAAGAGTTACTAAGAAATGGAATTCGGCATGCACTGGGGGTCACCTCACACAGGACCAGGAAGTGAGAAAGGCTGAGTAAGTCTCTGCCCCTAATCACTGAAAATGTGGGCACAGCCAGCCATAAAGGAATAATGTAAAATGAACTGCAAACTCCAAGGAGGCAGGGTTTCCTGCTGGGGAAAGCGAAGGGATGAACTACTGGAAAAAACTTTGCTGATGAGAAGAGTGAAGAGTGCCCATACCTACGGAGACCAAGTCAGGAGGGAGCAGGCTGATGATGATGATGAGGTATCTGCCAAGGACACTATTAGGAAACCTGAAACTTATCTTCCAAATGATGCCATTCCCTTCCCAAGAAGCACCGAGGTCCCTGTAACTGGGCACAAAGGCCACACTACCCAAAGTAAGAGAAAGTACTGAACAGTTTTCTCAGGTATTATATTCTAATGGGCTTGTCCTAGAAGGGGTTAATATGTCAAATTGTTCCCTGACACCCTCTTTGTACACTGCCACTACTCCACTTCCCTGTCCAGGGCAGGAGGAATGGCCTAGTTGGACCCAGGGCCCTGTCACTGCCCAGTGCACACCAACAGTGTTGGAGCACTCTGTTCCTCATCCAAAGGACAAAAAGACACCCAGTCCAAGAACACAGGACAAAGACAACAGTTTCTAGGCAGTAACTGACATTCTTAGTGCTACCATATTTTCCTTCTTCTTTGTTAAAGAATTCTGCTCGTGATTTTTAAAAGGAAAAGCCCAGAACTGACACAGCCTTTCAGAGATTTTTGTCAGCATCCCAGCACGAGCAAAGGCAAAGTCACCATCCCACTGTCTACAGCAACACCTGCAGGTCAAGAGCCTGAACTGCAGGTGCTATGAAAGTTGACACTGATGGCCCATGCCCAGGAAACCAACACCAAACCCTACTGTGAGGTCATCCAAAAAGCAAACCCTAACAGGCAGCTCTTGAGAAATGCCTGATTAGTGACTATGTCATAAGATGCTGCAGACTTTGCGCCCCTCTCTTCCACAGTGCTAATCATGTCTGCAGGCACTGGTCACCCAGTCTAGTGTTAAATAAACACTGAGGCTCAAATGGCACTTTTCACTTTTTACAAAGTCTTTACTATGAACAATTCTTTCTTTTTTTTCTTTTTCTTTTTTTTAAGATGGAGTCTCGCTCTGCTCTGTCGCCCAGGCTGGAGTGCAGTGGCACAATCTCAGCTCACTGCAACCTCCACCTCCCGGGTTCAAGCAATTCCACTGCCTCAGCCTCCTGTGTAGCTGGGATTACAGGCACGCACCACCACACCTAGTTAATTTTTTGTATTTTTAGTAGAGACAGAGTTTCACCATGTTGGTGAGGCTTGTCTCAAACTCCTGACTTCAAATGATCAGCCGGCCTCAGCCTCTAACAGTGCTGAGATTACAGGCATGAGCCACCACACCCAGCCTGAACAACTATTAAAACTGTAAAGTATCCTTACAGAATATAAGCACATTCTCTGATGCTATCTTGTGCAAATAGGGAAATATGTGTGTGCTCAAATTCTCTCTCTTCTCTGAGGAATAAGATGGGTTATTTACTTTGGGCCAGGCACGGTGGCTCACGCCTGTAATTCCGGCACTTTGGGAGACCGAGGCGGGTGGATCACCCAAGGTCAGGAGTTTCAGACCAGTCTGGCCAACATGTTGAAACCCTGTCTCTACTAAAAAAATACAAAAATTAGCCAGGCATGGTGGCAGGCACCTGCACTCCCAGCTACTTGCGAGGCTGAGGCAGGAGAATCACTTGGACCTGGGAGACGGAAGTTGCTGTAAGCCGAGATCATGCCATTGCACTCCAGCCTGGGCAACAAGAGCAAAACTCCGTCTAAGAAAAGAAAAAGATACGTTACTTTAAGCACTGGGGTGGGAGCATTTCTGATCTTCATTTGACATGTCCTGGCAGGAGCAAGAATGAAATTCAGGCCAGTTGTAGGTTATTAGTCAGGGAGATGCCAAAATCAGAGTGATGGTAAAATTAGGTCAAAATAAAATTTCCCCCAAATCACCCCAAAAATACTATAAATGAAACCTGTACTTTATTATGTATAAATAACAATGTATGCTGCAAGAGCTTTAGGGCAGAACACAGACACAAGGTTGCCAGGATCTGGGAGTCTGGCACCAATGGAAATGTCATTGTATTAGTCCATTCTCATGCTGCTATAAGGACATACCCAAGGTGGGGTAATTTATAAAGAAAAGAGGTTTAACTGACTCGCAGTTCAGCATGGCTGGGGAGGCCTCAGAAAACTTACAATCATGACAGAAGGGGAAGTAAACACATCCTTCTTCACATAGCAGCAGGAAGAAGTGCCGAGCAAAGTGGGAAAAGCCCCTTATAAAACCGTCTCATGAGAACTCACTATCATGAGAACCACATGGATATAACTGCCCCCATGATTCACTGCCTCCCACCAGGTCCCTCCCACGACACGTGGGGATTATGGGAACTGCAATTCAAGATGAGATTTGGGTGGGGACACAGCCAAACCATACTGGTCATCTATCTTGACTGTGGTGGTTACAAGACTACATTTGTCCAAAGTCATAAACTATTCTAAAAGGAATGAATTGTATTGTTACATAAATTATACTTTACTAAAACACAAAACAATTGTCTGTATACAGTAATGAACACCTTACAATAAAAATGCATATATAGAGGCAGGAGGATTACTTGAGCCCAGAAGTTCGAGTTCAGCCTGAAAAACACAGCAAGATCCTGTCTTTAAAAAAATAAAATTCAAAATACATATATACAAAATATAAATACATTATTTTTAATCTTGCTTCTTTCTTTCCCAGCACTTACCCTGAATTTATTTAAATTAAATAAGCATGTGATGTGACTTTACTGTAGTATACAAAAAAGGGAGTTTTTGCCTAATACTGGTTAGAACCAAAAAACGTGTCAAGTAAGAGTCATCAGATATCAGCAATCTAAGACTTAGATTCTTAGATTTTAGACAGAGTGCCCACAAAAGGTGATGCTTCTGTGTGGTCTTCTACAGAATAACTACCTTAAATTACTCAATTAAAAGAACTGCAGATCTACAGTTTACAGGATAAACCATCCTGAACACTGGTGGGAGGACTTGGGGTACAGCTAAAGGTAGAACAAGGAAAAGGATGGTCTTTCACATTCTATTTTCAAATCTGCTAAAACACTACATTTCAGGTATAACTAGAGATCGGTGCCACAACTTCCTGTTTTGTTCAAGGAAAACAAGTAACTGAAGCTGAGAATGTTCCAGTCCTTGGAAATGTTTGATTAGGATTCTTGCGGTACCAGTCTATTCTGAACAAAGAGCTACCAAGTAGAAAGGTTAGCTTTTCTGAAACATATCCAAGTCTTCACTCTTTACTTATTTTTAAGGTAGAACTCACAAAACTAACTGTAATTCTAACCCAGAACAAAATTCATTGGTTCAAGAATTTTAAAATAGGGTCTCTACAAAACAACAAAGTAGCTATTCTAGTCTATTACTCAGAAATCAAAACCAATCCCCTCTTTTCATTTTTTAGAGATCATAAAAGGAATACAAAAAAATTACTAAAACAAGATAAATGGTCATTACAGAAAAATTAGAAAATATAGTAAGGGACAAAGATAGAAATGAAGAACACTCACAATTCCACCACTCTGTGATTACTACTACTATTTTCTTCCAGCTTTTTTTCTACATATATAATTTTTAAAGTTTTCAAATTTGATATTAGACTATATAGTTTGAATTCTCCCCTTCTCACTTAACATTATATCACGAAAATATTTGTATAAGTCAAGGTTCCATCAAAGAAACAGAAGCAGCAGATATAGTCAGCCCTCGCCATCCATGGGTTCCATATCCCAAATCAAAATAGTCCCAAAAAATATTTATCGAAATATTTGCTGGAGATCAAAAATATTCCCAAAAAAACGCCAGGCATGGTGGCTCACACCTGTAATCCCTGCACTTTACGAGGCTGAGGCGAGTGGATCACTTGAGCTCACCAGTTCGACACCAGCCTGGGCAACATGGTAAGACCCTATCTCTACAAAAAATACAAAAATCAGCTGGGCAAGGTGGCGCACGCCTGTAGTCCCAGCTACTTGGGAGGCTGAGGTGGGAGGATCGCTTGAGCTCAGAAGGCAGAGGCTGCAGTGAGCCAAGATCATGTCACTGCATTCCAGTATGGGCAACAGAGCAAGACCCATATCAAAAAAAAAACAAAAATCCAAAAATTTGAAAAAAAAAAAAAAATGGATCGTTTTGTCTGTGCTGAACACGTACAAACTTTTTGTCATTATTCCCCAAATAATACAGTGTAACAACTATTTACACAGCATTTACATTGTATTAGGGATTGTAAGTAATCTAGAGATAATTTAAAGTATATGGGAGAATGTGCATAGGTTATACACAAATATTATACTGTTTTATATGAGACCTAGGCATCCATGAATTTTGGTATCCACGAGGGACCTGGAACCAATCCCTTGCAGATACCAAGGGATAAGTGTATTCATTAAGAGAGTTACTGCAAGAAATTGGCTTACATGATTGTGGGGGCTGGCTAGGCCAGTCTGAAATCCACATAGCAGGCCAATGTGGAACTCTCCAGAAACTGAGTGCAGCTGCTGTCCATCGGAGAAATTTCTTCTACTTCAGGGGAGCTCTGCTGTGCTCTTCAGGCTTTCAGCTGATAGATCAGGCCCACTCAGATCACCTAGGACAATCACCCTTACTTAAAGTCAACCAATTATTAACTTGCATCACATCCACAAAATACCTTGACAGCCATGCCAAGATGAGTGTTTGACTGAATAATCAGGACTGTAACTTAGCCAAACTGACAAATGAAACTGACCATCACAATAACCATGTCAGTAGTCTTTAAAAGCATTTTATAAATTTATTTATCCATTCCCTTACTATAGAAATTCAGCATCCTTCCAAAATTTTGCTAATATAAGTAATGTTGGAATAAATAGAACTGAAGTGAACAATGCTATAGACTGAATGTTTGTGTCCCAAAATTCCTATGGTAAATCTTAATCCCAAGATACTGGGATTAGTATTTTGGGAGGTGATTAGGGCTCTGCCTTCATGACTAGAATTAGTGCCCTCATAAAAGACTTGAGAGAGTTCTCTCACCTCTTCCACCATTTGAGGACACAGCAAGGTAACTATGAATCAGAAAGTGGGCCCTCACCAGACACTGAATCTGCCAGTACCTTGACCTTAGACTTCCAGTCTCCAGAACTGTGAGCAATAAATTTCTGTAGTCTATAAGCCACCCAGGCTATATTATTTTGTTATAGCAGCCTAAGCGGACTATGACAAACAACTTTGTATATTCAATCTTCATTCTTACATCTGATTATTTTACAGGAAGACTACTAGTAAGGAGGCTGCACATAGAAAGAACTCCAAAAAACCTCATAGGATCCCCTTGCGTCTTTGGCTGAATACAAAACTGCACATGTGTAAAGTGCAACTCCATGAGACAAGCAGGAAACCTGGGTAACTGACATGGACAATCCCTAGAGCTAGGAGACGTTCAAGCCTCAACCAGCCAGAATGGAAAGACCTCACTAACAGCTGCAGCACTCAGAAGCCCCAAAAAGGCATGTCTTAGAAGACTAAGCTAGCTTTAAAATAAAAGTACCCTGGACACAGCTTAACAAAGCTGAAAAACAAGTCCAGACACATCAGTGCACACCTATAATCCCAGCACTTTGGTAAGCAAAGGTGGGAAGATCATTTGGGACCAGGAGTTCAAGATTAGCCTGAGTAACATATTAAGACTCCATCTTTACAATCAATTGATCAATCAATACAAATAAAAAACAAGCTTCAAAAAGATCATTCTGATCAGCAAATAAATTAATTGCCTGCAAGAACAAAACTCAACACTCAACAGAAGAAATCAAAACCCAGAGACTCGACAGTATAACATTCATTAATGTCTAGCATCCAATAAAAAATTATCAGACATTTGAAAGAAAAAGAAAATGTAACCCAAAATCAGAAGAAAACTCAATCCATAGAAATAAACCAAGAAATCACAGAGATAATGGAATTAGCAGATAAAGACTTTAAACTATTATAAGTATATCGAAGGATTTAAAGGCAAACCAAGGTAGAAATCGAAGCCATAAAAAACAATCAAAGGGAACCTGCAGGGCTGAAAAATAAACTATCTGAAATTAAGAACTTATTAGATGAGTTTAACTGAAGATTACACACTAAAGGAGAAAAGACAGTAAAGTTGAAGGCAGGTCAACAGAAAATATTCCAAAGGAAGGACAAAGAGAAAACAGACCTCCTAAGTGTGTGTGTGTGTGTGTGTGTGTGCGCTCAAACGTCCCCAAATAATACAAACACAAGGAATATCATGCCTGAGTAAATCTTAATCAAATTGCTCGAACTAATGATAATAAAGGAACTGATATAACAACAGAATGGGGATATTTCACACACAGGAGAAAAAAGAATGTCTACTCACTTCTCATCAGAGACAGTACAAGCTAGAAGACAATGGAATGATAGTCTTTAAAATGTTTAAAGAAAAACAAAAACAATAAAAAAGAGTCAACCTGCAATTCTATAACCAGCAAAAATATCCTCAGAAAGGGAAGATGAAATAAAGGCATTTTCAGACAGAAAAGCTGAAAGAATTCACTATCAGCAGATCTGCACTGTAAAAAATACTTTAAAAAGATCTGCAAGGAAATATCAGATGTCTGCCTTCCACCCTATACTCCCACTTCCAATCTCTAAATCCTTATTTCACCCCTTCTCATCCAGAGCTCCATATTCAAGAGCTGCTCCCCTTCTCTATCAGCTTGGTTCTGCCATCAAACAATTGTTTTCTCTGAACTCCATTAGTCAGCCTGGACTTTAAGACTCTGCAATCTTGCCCCTCCTGTCTTTACAAAACTTATTTTCTCTTACTCCATATTTTATAAGCCATTCCAAGTTGTTCACTTTGCTTCATTAACTAGAAAAAAAACCCAAAAACTCCCCCACAGCCTAGGCAATACAGCAAGAAAATATTTTTAAAATTTAGCCAGGTATAGTGGCAGACATCTCTACAAAAAAATTACAAAATTAACCAGATGTGGTGGTGCATGCCTATGGCCCCAGCTACTCAGGAGGCTGAGGCGAGAGGACTGCTGGAGCCCAAGAGTTCAACTCATATATTGCGCTATGATCACGCCACTGCACTCCAGCCTGGGCAACAGAGTAAGATCCGGTCTCTATTAAAAACTGTGCAAGCACACAAACAATCTCCCCCAAAACAGGTCAGAAAGAGAGTACAGGAGTGAGAAAAACAGAAGAGAACTCAAGGTGGCGGGGATTTGGGGGGACACAGGTGACCCATCCTATCAAGGAGGGAAGAGAGTGAATTTTCCAAAAAAAAAAACAAAGCAGGCCAGGAGACTCGTGGCTGTCTTGTAGACACTGCTACAACTCCCACACAAGAAGGGATCAGCTCTTCTCACTCAGACTGTAAGTTTAGAGTACCCACGAAACATAACTCCTAAAAAGTGAGTACAAGTACAGCAAGAGGCTTGATTCAGGGAAACCTTATGTCATATTCAAGCTCTACTGCTCATTAGCTGCTTGACCATCGGCTCATTTAAAATTCACAACAGCTCTATGAGACAGGTACTATTATTATCACCTACATTTTATAGAGAAGAAAACTGAGACACAGAAAGGTTATACTGCTTGCTCAAGGTAACACATTCAGGAAGCGACATAGCCAGGATGTGAATCCAGTCCCCTAAAACAGACTGTCATTTCAGGTGTCCATTATACCTCAGGCATGATGAGCAAATCCTAGCAGTGCTCCTGCAGAGAGAAAAACACAATCGAGCTGCTGAGGCTAAGCCTCTAAACAAAGATAAAGTTAGGTCTTTGTGAGAGGAGTCAAGTGCTCTAATTTTGGCTCCGGATCTCAAATGGTTGTATGACTATTGACCTTACCTAATGAGGGAACTGACCTTAAGCCAACTGACCTACCATCCTACATAACTGAAAGACTGTAATGCAGCAGTTTACAAATATGAAGAGCTAAATAAATACTGAGATCAAGAATTGATGTGTTACAAACTAAGAATGAATTATGGACAAACCCAAACACCAGATGTTAAGCAAAAAAGAAGGAAGCTGCAAAGTAGAAATTCCCACCTGGGAAGAACTGGTGGTTCCCTAGGGACTTCAGCAGCACCAGCAACTGCTCCTGGAGCTTCTGCCTCCTGTGAGCCATGGGCCATTTCCTTCGCAGGGTCCTGTGGGCCTGGAGGCTGCACTTTCTCTACTTCCTGACGCCCACCCAATTCTGTGGTGGAGTCAATCTCTATTTCCTGGACTGGAACTGGGACTGGCTCCTTCTCAGCTGCAGCAGCTGACACAGTCTTGGCCTCTTCTTCTTCCTTTCTTCTGATTTTCTCTTCAAGTTCCTGCCTTCTCTTCTCATCATCCTGACGGGCCATGTGGTCAAAGGTTTTGAATACCTAAAATCAAACAGCAATCCAGCAATCAGTTCATCTGCCCAATACTGTACCACATACCTTGTAGAAATGTGGTAAAATCTGTGAAGGAGAGAACTAAAAGCCATAAACTGACAAGTTTTCCCACTGGCAAAATGGAAATGCACTGTCACTTCACCAAAAGCTGACAGGTAAACAGTGTTTAACAGGAGGATTCCAAAATCAACGAAATCAAAAACTTACAAGCCAAGGCTAACAATATTTACATACCTAAAAGATGTACAGTTACATGGTCTTTGTTGTCCTTATTTTACAGACCCCAGTCTTGTTCATAATGCAAAGAATACACGGTCCTGGTACAACTGTGGGTTATAAAGCCACCAAAATTCAGACGCACAAATGAAACATGAAAATATGGCTGAACTTCAATTCCCACAATGGAACCAGGTTTACTGGACTGCTGCTATTTTTCACCACACTGCATGGACATTCAATTCAACAAACATCTACTATGTGCCTACAGTGTGCAAGAAACACACACGCACAAAAAACATCAAAATGATTTCTGCTGCCTCCTAAGAACTCAAAATTCTGGTGTGTAAACAAGTTCTTAACCTTTTCTGGGAAACAGTCACACCCATGAAGGTGCTAGGACCTCTCTACCAAAAAAGTACAGTCAAGACATACCCACACATGAAAACTCTGATACAAGAGAGGGCGTGACAAAGCCCTCAATTCCCTGTCAGAGTATGGGTGGGAATGAGCATGTCTGGCGAAAGAAATCTAGGGAGACTTCTTGGAACAAGGAGGATCCCAGTTAGACCTTGAATGAGAGGCACATCTTCCACAGGGAACCACTGGAAGAAATGCCATAGCTCCAAGAATAGGCTTGTCAAGGAAGGGCAAAAGCTCTTGCAATAACTGGAGGGAGGAAAGGCTGAGAGAGCAACCTGGGACATGGGTGGGAGTCAGATTCCAAGAGGCTAGAATGCGGACAGGTATTAAATAACAATGTTCTGTGCGCTGCGCAGGCAGTCAAAAGGGTGCTAACAGACTAACTGTGTCAAATTATTCTACAAACATTCTCTCAAAACCCTCACAAAAATACTGTGAAGAAGACAGCATCAACATTTCAAAAATGAGAAAAAATAAGGCTTGGAAGGGTTACGTAACTTGCCCCAGCTCCTGCTGGCAAAAGAAGTAAAAAAATTACGCAGCAGACACCAAACAGTGCGGGGAGATGATGATTTGGCAGAGGGGAAAAAAATCAATAAAATCCTAAAAGGTTAAAAACTGGAAACAACACCAGAACCATTTTTACTTCTCCAGATAACCTGAAGCCCTGACTTGATTCTAACATTAGTGTCTCTACCGCTTTGAGTCCACTGCTATCAGAGTTGCTTATCCTCCTGATACTCCAGATCTTCATCTTCACTCCACAAAAGCAAAGCAACAAGATCTCTCTCTCAACACCTGAGACTTCTAACACAGAACCCCCAGACTTAATAGTCCTCACCATCTTGCTGCCTCTGCTCACTCAGTACATCAGGCCTTCTCTGACCTACCCATTCACACCACCAGGAAGTGCTACCACTGCCAACCTCCCAACCATCACATGTTCTCAGTACTCATTCTAGAGTCATAGAACATAGAGCTGGAAGAGAACTTCAATCTGTAACCTCCAATCAATCTTCTCAGCTGACAAGAGGTGAAGTAACTCTCCCAAGATTTCCCAACAATTTACGTGAGGAACAGGATGTAGCTAGCTTTCCTGATTCTAGTTTCGAGGACTTCTACAAAGGAGCACTTCTCAAAGTGGACTCCAAAAAAAACAGCATTATCGATTATAAAGAATGGCTTGTTGGTCTAAACTATTTTTGTCTTAAAACATACTAATGTATTATAAAGTGGAATGCAATTTTCACATACATCATTCCTACTGAGGTTCTTCAAGCTGTGTATCCAGGCTACGCAAACTTTTAGGAGAAAACGTATGAGCTGCCTAACTCTACACCAACACTGTACTCCCCAAAATATTAAGGGAACGCTTTGAAGTTCCACAATGATGCAGCCCAGCACTCCCATCCAAATTCTTCTCTGCCTATATTCAGCAGAGACACCAAGCATCCCACTTCTGGTGGGGGTGGAGGGGCAGACCACAGGAAGGAGTCTTATGCCATCAAGTTAGGGACAGAAAAAAAAAAAAAAAAACCCTAAGAGGCAGATGAGTAGGAGTGGGGAGGTCAGGAGATCACCTACTACCACGAAGAAATAATGTTATGCTAGTACCAAGTCACTCAGTCTCACGCAGTGTTGTCCCACCCCACAATAAAACCCTTGTCAATACTGAAATCACCTTTACAAACCTGTCAAATGAGCTTTTGTGGATAAAAGAACAGGTTCTGGCCAGGCGCGGTAGCTCATGTCTGTAATCCCAGCACTTTGGGAGGCCGAGGCGGGTGATCACCTGAGGTCAGGAGTTCAAAACCAGCCTGGCCAACACGGTGAAATCCCATCTCTACTACAAAAATACAAAATAAAAATACAAAAATTAGCCGGGCATGGTGGTGCATGCCTGTAATCCCAGCTACTCGGGAGGCTGAGGCAGGAGAATCACTTGAACCTGGGAGGTGGAGGTGCAGTGAGCCAAGATTGCGCCACTGCACTCCAGCCTGGGCAACAGAATGAGACTCCATCTCAAAAAAAAGAAAAAAAAAAAAAAAAACAGGTTCACAGGATTCACCCTGATCTACCCAACCAAAATATCCAGGAATATGTGCTTTTAAAAGTTCCTTGGCCGGGTGCAGTGGCTCACACCTGTAATCCCAGCACTTTGGGAGGCCGAGGCAGACAGAACACAAGGTCAGGAGTTCGAGACCAGCCTGGCCAACATGGTGAAACCCCATCTCTACTAAAAATACAAAAATTAGCCAGGCGTGGTGGCGCACGCCTGCAATCCCAGCTACTCGAGAGGCTGAGGCAGGAGAATTGCTTGAACCGAGGAGGCGGAGGTTGCAGTGAGCTGAGATCATGCCACTGCACTCCAGCCTGGGCGACAGAGTAAGACTCCATCTCGAGGAAAAAAAAAAAAAAAGAAAAAAGTTCCTTAAGCGATGCTGATGGTTGAGAACCACTTCCAGAAAACATGACACCTCTCTTAACCATCTGCTGGAGACTGCTGTCCCCTTGGTTTCTGTGAAACTTATTGCTCTCCACCAAGATTATTCCCCAAGGCCTGTTCTTCACCTTTGGCTCTTCTCTCTCCCTCGGACCACTACAGTTGCTCTAGCTCCCAAAAGATCTAGTCCAGTAATTCCAATAGCCTATGGGCAGGGACTCCTATCTGCAACTTCAAGTTCAACCTGTCTAAAACTGAACTTTTTCCCCTAAACCCAGGTGACAGTTCAGTTAATGCATTATCACTATTCCAGTCACCCAAGTTGAAACCTTGGATCATCTTTGACCCATCCCTCCCCTTCCTCCATCCCTGCTCCCCATCTCCACTACTTCATTAGACTGGTCACCAAATCCTAACCTATGGAAGTGTCTTATAAGAGGTGTTACCAGGTAAATGAGTTACCAGGTAAATGAGTGCTCTGTCAGTTCATCTGTGAAACAAAGACCAACCTCTCAGGTTATGTTAAGGGTTAAATAAGATAACGAGCCCAGAATATAAAACATCTGGTACTATACGTATTACTCAGTATATACTCCTTTCTCCTCCACACCTTTCTGCAAACTGCAATCATCCTAGACAAAAGTGTTCTCATACTACTACGGAATGGTTAAATAATAGAACAGAAAGATTTGGAATCCACAAAACGAAATGTTTAGTTCCAGCTCTACGGTGAACTGGCTGTGTGTTCTTGGTCAAATCACTTAACCTTGCTGAATTGGTACGTAAACTTGAAACTTATCTATTTCACAGAGACACTGAAGATCAAATGGCAAGACTTCATTAACCTGCCATAAGATCCTGCTAAAGGCCACCTCCAACAGCTCTCTCATCACTAAGATGGCACTTATGCCACTGACAAGGACGAGGAATAGCCTTAAGTTCTGAAATTGAATCCTAACGGAACCCCATTCCTCATTTGGCCCTATTACCCTGGTAGCTACCAAGACATTCAAAGCTTTGGCTTCTGCTGAGGAAAGTAACATCTAATCAACCTGCAGCATGCATTAAGACTTCGGGAGGAAACATCTGAAGCACTTTATAAACTGTAACATCTAGAGAACTGGGGGAGGTATCATCAGCATTTCTATCTTCTTGGGTTTCTACAAATAGGCTTAATGCTTGGCTGAATAGTTTCTTTTAATCTCATCAGAAGTCCCACCTCTCTTATAAAACCTTCTTCACTTCTCAACCATCATTTCTATTTCTTTTCTTTACAATGGGCTCCATCAAATAATTGCCCTTACAAAGTTTTCTATTACTTTCTGGGTTTTCTCTCTTTAACTGTAAGTGTCACAAGGAAAGAGAAACCGTTACTTAAACACCCGTATCACCCGTACCTGTGGCAACTAAGAGTGTAAACTACATTCAGCAAACGGTTGCTTACCACTACATTCAAAAGTGCCCATTCAACTTCACTGAATGAGTACTGTCAGCGTTTCCAACATACAATAAACTTAACCTGGAAAGTACAGAATTAAGTTCAAATGAAATTTTAATAATCACTACAATGACAGTCTTTGACCTGGGAAGTCACATTTCAAACAAGCGGCCACACCCATTGATCAACACAATGCCTCCGTCATCCCCGCCAGCTCAAGTCTTTGGTAGTTCTGGGGCATGCACGTTTCTGTTGCTGTAAATGTCCTTCCTTCTGTCTGGCCTGCATGGATTTCGCTCCCTGACTAGCAGCCCCCAGCACCGTGAGGGGTACGCGCTGCCGGGTGCTGAGTAGGGCTCTTAACAGTCGGCTTACTACTTCTGAAACCTCAGGACGTCCGGAGCGAACCCCGGCTGCTCCCTCAGCGGAATAAGCTGACATCCAATCCGCGCTTCAAATTACTGAAGCCATTCTCGCAAGCTCAACCCCAGGACACCAGGAAAAGGAGGAAACAGGCTGGGAGAGCTTGGAGGAGCGGGCGCCAGGAGTCAGGGCAGGCTGGGGGCGGCGGCTCCCCAGACCGCAGGCCCGGCCGCCTCACCTGCAGCACCAGGGCCTGCGCGGCCCCGGGCGGGAAGCCCATGCGGTCCGATGGGTGGCGCAGCAAGCGATAGAAGTCTGTCTTGCGGTAGAGGAAGCCAAAGAGAACGCGCAGGAAATCCTGGACGTTGCCCACGTGCTGCAGGATGCCCAGAAGGGCCTGGTCATACAGCTCGGCCGCCCCTGGCTCCATGTCGCCTCCCGCCCTAGGTACGCTTCACACACACAGCGCCGCCCCAGACCTGTCGACTGGCCACTTCCGGCGTCCGCAGCCAACGGCTCCGCCGGACGGCACGGCTGCGGAACTTCCGGTCTGTGCTCGTTCGGCCCTCGCGGCCCCGGGATGTTTTCCCCGGACCCAGCTGCCCCACGGGCTTTGCCTTGAGGTGGTCTTCGACAAAAGAGCCCAACAAGGGCAGCAAGGAGGTTCCTACGCGGAAGGAGGCCCGTGGCTGCTGCTGCGCTGCGGTGGCTTGACCGCCATGTTTGAAGCGGGCGGAAAAAAATTATGGTGCGTGCAGTGTCACGTGACTGCTCGGATTTTAGTCACGTTGTCTGTGGATCCTTTCTTATTTCTGTGTTGAATTCCAGCCTGGGTATTCGGAACCTATGGTTAAAGCTGGGGCTACGGTAAGCTTTTTGTTAGTGAGCCAGATACGGGAAAATGCGTATATGTGGGATGTATGGGTTTCTCATTAACAGATCTGTGAGTTAAACTCAGGGCGTTGCATCAGAAGAAAATCAAGATGAAGAAAAGAAAGAGTGAATGCATTCACGTATATTAAGTGGAAAGAGCTAGATTCAGAATAGAGAATCTGTATGCCATCGTTGTGAAATATGTACGTGTATGTGTGTGTATAGTATGTATATACATATATACGTCATATATACATGTGTTGTTAGTGTCTGTCAAAGTATAATCTTAAGTAAAAAGCATGACGCTCATACAAATATATCATGAACACATATCCAAGATTTCTTCAGCAAATTAACAATGATATGGTAGAGCTGGTTCAAAAGCATTTTGAGGAAGTGGACAATAAACATTTTGACAAAGCATTAGAGTAAGATTAGGTTGGATACAAAGCTGGCTGGTGTTCTACAAGATGATAAAACCATAGGTTGTCATTTCTAATGGAAAGAAATGATTTGCACCTCTTCTAGATTAAAACATGCAAGTTAACATGTCTTCATAGTATATAAGCTTTAATGAATTGTAAATAAAATCAAACTCAGGTAAATTGCCCTAGAACAGTGGTTCTGAAACTCTTGATTTAGGAACCATTAATCCTCTTAAAATTTGTTGAACATTCCAAAGAACATTTGTTGATATGGGTTATGCTTATCAATATTTACCACATTAGAAATTAAAACTTAGAAAATGTTTAAATATTTATTTACTCATTTTTAAATGACCATAAAACACATTACATGTTAACATACTTTTATGCAAAAAATAATGTTCTTCAATAAAAGTTTAGCGAGAGGAGTAACATAGTTTTACATTTTTGCAAATCTCTTTAGTGAGCTTACTAGAAGACAGCAAGATTTGGCCGGCACAGTAGCTCACGCTTGTAATCTCAGCACTTTGGGAGGCCGAGGCAGGAGGATCAGGAGTTCGAGACCAGCCTGGCCAACACAGTGAAACCCTGTCTCTACTAAAAATACGAAAATTAGCTGGGCGTGGTGGTGGGTGCCTGTAATCCCAGCTCCTCGGGAGGCTGAGGCAGGAGAATCGCTTGAACCCGGGAGGCAGAGGTTGCAGTGAGCCGAGATTGCACCACTGCATTCCAGCCTGGGTGACAGAGCTAGACTCCGTCTCCAAAAAAAAAAAAATAGAAGACAACAAGGTTCTCACATCTGCATTCACTGCAACATAATTTGCACTATGTTGTTTTGATTGAAGTATATGAAAACATGCAACCTCACACAGACAGTTGCAAATAAGAGGAATATTTTGTCTTTTCAAATAAATGTGGTTATTTGTCTTTAAAATGACATCAAAATTCTTCTACAAGTGATAGTTTCCATTTTTTTTATTTTTAAGAGGCAGGGTCTCCCTCTGTCACCCAGGCTGGAATGTAATGATGTGATCATAACTAACTGCAGCCTTGAACTCTTGAGCTCAAGCAATCCTCCTGCCTCAGCCTTCTGAGTAGCTGGAACTACAGGCACATGCCACTGTGCCTGGCTAATTTTTAAATTATTTTTGTAGAGACGAGGTTGGGCCTACATTGTTCAGGCTGGTCTGAAACTGATGGGCTCAAGCGATCCTCCCCTCTCAGCCTCCCAAAGTGCTGGAATTATAGGTGTGAGCTGCTGCACCCAGCCCTATAACTGGTAGTTTCTTAAAGGTTACTTGCCATATGGAATCTAAAACTGTATCTATAGACTTTTCATACTCTGTTACATTAATATCGATTGATCTGTCTTTCACTTTGAATGGATCTTTAATAAATGCATGATTTTATACTATCATGCATTAATTAGTCATTTGAAAATATTGGTCCACTGTGTTACACAGCTCTTCCAAATGTTCACTCGTTTCATGCAACGAGCATATCTTGCCCCCAGATCTTGGTTTCTAATATCATTTCATTATATAATATCAAAAAATAACATTTGTTAGAATTACCACTAAACTCATCAGAGAAGTCTTTATTTATTGACAAGCACTCAAGCTCATGGAAGCAGGATATGGGTTTTTTGAATTCTAGTTTTAGCTTAAAAACTTGAACTTTATTATTGGAAGTAGATACAATCAATTATTTTTCTTGAAGAGACAGGCTCACTTCATTCTGTCATTCAAGTAAAAATGATGCTCTGTGACTTGTTCAACTGGCAACTCAATCACACAAGTGCTTTGCATCAATGCAACCATTTTGCTTCAGTATGAGGCAGACATGTCTTATGTGTACTTGTCTTTTCATCACACACTATTAAAAAGACTTGTTCTCAAGTGGAGAAGCTTTAATGAAACAACTTTTAATAAAATTAATAATTAAATGCTATCAAGAGCATTCTTAAGTGAAACTGAACATTTTTAACCTGTAAGTGTAAGGCAGTGCATACTAGTCGAGTTTGGTGTCTGTTATGGACTGAATGTGCCTGCCCCCCACCAGATTCATATGTTGAAGCCCCAGTCCTCGGTGGGACTATATTTGGAGTCACATTGGTGATTAGAAGGGCCTTTAAAAGATACTTAAAGGTTAAATGAGGTTATAAGGGTGGGACCTTAACCCAATGGAACTAGTATCCTCATAAGAGGAGAAGGAGACACTAGAGATTTCACTCTGCACACACACAGAAGAAAGGCCATGTGAGGACACAGTGAGATTGCTTCAAGCCAGAAAGAGAGCTCTCACCAGATGCTAACACCTTGGTCTTGGATTTCTGGCCTCCAAGACTGTGAGAGAATAAACGTGTTTTTTAAGCCACCCAGTCTATGGTACTTTGTGACAGCAGCAAGCTAGGACAGTCCCCTGCCTTGATTCCTGCGGAGACACTTGCAGTTTTACCTGCCATTGCTTTTGCACCATCATTGTAAATGTCAACATAGTAAAAAACAAATAACATCATAGTACTGTTATTTTTACCTTCGAGGCCCCCCAGGGCCACATACTACACTCTGAGAATCACTGCCCTAGAGAATTAATGAATCTCGGGCGAGCCTGTTATATAATTCCTCAGTATAACTGAAATGACATGCACTCATCTTCTTGCTATATTAAAGTTTTGAATAATTTTCTTTAGCACCTAAAGGAAGAAATGGAACAGACGCTGCATCTGGAAAAGGGAAATTGAGGGAAACACTATAAAATAGGAGAAAAACTTACTCTTGTATTTGATACCATATACATGCATTACGTATTCAAAAAGTAAATAAAATATCTTTTTTTTTTTTTTTTTGAGACAGAGTCTCGCTCTGTTGCCCAGGCTGGAGCGTAGTGACGCAGTCTCAGCTCGGCTCACTGCAAGCTCCATCTCCTGGGTTCACGCCATTCTCCCACCTCAGCCTCCCCAGTAGCTGGGACTACAGGCGCCCACCACCACACTCAGCTAATTTTTTTGTATTTTTAGTAGAGACGGGGTTTCACCTTTCACAAGATGGTCTCGATCTCCTGACCTTGTGATCCACCCGCCTCAGCCTCCCAAAGTGCTGGGATTACAAGCGTGAGCCACCGTGCCTGGCCAAAATATCTTTTAAATTGAGTGGAAAGCTAAACATGATGTCATAACACGGTCCAGCAGTCATGCTCTTATGTATTTACCCAGCTTATTTGAAAACTATGTCCATACAGAAATCTACATGCAAATGTTTATTGCAGCTTTACTCAAAATTGCCAAAAGTGGGAAGCAACCACCTTCCCTCAACAGGTGACTGAATAAACGAACGGTAGTACGTTCATAGAATGAAGTACTGTTTTCAGCAATAAGAAGGAATAAGCTGTCAATCAATAAAAAGATATGGGTTAATCTTAAATGCATATTGCTAAGAGATAGATACCAGTCAAAAAATGCTACCACCCAATTATATGACATTCTGAAAAATGCAAAATGTAGAAACAGTAAAAGATCAGTGGTTGTCAGGGTTTGGGTGTGAGAAAAGGTTGAATGATGCACAGGGAATTTTTTAGGATGTAAAATTATTCTGTATGATAGTAATGATAGATACATGACACTGCACATTTGTCAAAACCCATAGAAATTTATAGCACCAAGAGTAAACCTTAATATATGCAGTCTTTTAAAAAATCACTTAGGAGATTGGGGGATCCCAGAATGGGTTGCAGAATGTGACAGAACAATCTTAACTGTGTCATAGATGTATGAAACAACCTCACTGAAGGGATGACAGAAAGAGATGCTGTCCTAAGTAACTTTGGAAATGAGCAGAGTCTGTAAGACTAAAGACAAAAGGAACTGTATATAAACACTGAAATCTAGTTGATACAATTATTCCTAACAGGGGTAGGGGTTATCAATTCTGAAACCACTAGATAAGTATAGTGGAAATGAACAATTAAGTAAATGGTTGAGGGTGGTGGGATCCAGGTTTCTCACTGGTGGAGTGAGAGGGTTTTAAATAAGCAGGGGAAGGAGGCTAGAATGATCCATGTGGTAATAGTTCAGAGTTAGAAATTCATCCTTATAGATACAGATGGCTATGTGTAGAACTATTTATAGAAATGTGTATATATGCAGGTGAGTGTACATACATGTATTTACTTGTTCTCAGCTGAGAAGGTCTAGAAGCAACAATGCTGCAGTAGCAACGAGCATACCTTCCACCCAGATCTTGGTTTCTGATACTCTCCAATAGAAGGAACCAGGACTTCTTGGAGAAATGGCTGATTCTAGGACTGACACAGAAAATATACAAGATGCGCCTGGAGCATCTTGTGGGTGGTGCCTCAAAGTAAGGAAGTGCAAAGAAAAAAAAAAACCCACAATGATGGGGGTATGACAAAGGAAAGTGCTTCCAATGGCCAAAGCTGGAACAATTTGAGCAGCAAAATAAGGTATTATTATATTAGAACCCAAAATATAAAACAAATATCTGTGAGTCCATACTGATATACATATAAATATATTGATATATACATAACTATATGATATATAGAGATATTTATCATACTGAATAAAGAAATGGAAGAAAATAGACACATTTTCTGTTCAGAAGAATTCCCAGTAATTTATGTAGCTATTCTGCCCTCAAGGAGGTGGAGCATGACTTCCTACTTCTTATGTCTAGGATACGTGTGGTAACTCTTCCTAATGGTAGACCATGGAAAGGGGAGAAACCTGACGAGGATGACCTCAGCCAGGTGATCGAGGTCAACATCAACAGTGATAAGTCATGTTGATAGTATACACCTTTAATATGCTATGAATGACACTTTACCTCTGTGGCCTTCCTCTCAAAAACCCATAACCCTCGTCTAATCATGAGAAGAATGTTGGACAAGCCCCATTTGAGGAACATTCTACAAAATACCTAACAAGTACTCCTCAAAACTGTCAAGGTCATCAAAAACAATGAAAGCCTGAGAAACTGTCACAACCAAGAAGAGCCTAAGGTGACCTGACAACTAAATATCATGTGGGGTCCTGGATAGGATCGTGGAACAGAAAAAGGACATTAGGTAAAAATTAAGGAAGTCAAAATAAAATAGGCACTTTAGTTAGTAGTAATTATCAGTATTTATTAATTGTGAAAAATGAACCATACTAATGTAATATGTTAATAATAGGGTAAACTGGATGTGAGCTATACAGGAACTCTGTAATCTCTTTGCCATTTATTTTGGAAATCTAAAACTTATTTTAAAATGTACTCTTAAAAATTGTATTTTATTTTATTTGTTTTTTATTTATTTTTTAGAGACGGAGTCTCCCTCTGTTGCCCAGGCTGGAGTGCAGTGGCATGATTTCGGCTCACTGCAACCTCTGCCTCCCAGATTCAAGCAATCTGCCTCAACCTCCTGAGTAGCTGGGATTACAGGCGCACGCTGCCTCGCCCGGCTAATTTCTTTTGTATTTTAGTAGAGATGAGGTTTCACCGTGTTGCCCAGGCTGGTCTCGAACTCCTGAGCTCAGGCAGTCTGCCCGCCTTGGCCTCCCAAAGTGCTAGGATTACAGGCGTGAGCTACTGCGCCAGTCAAAAATGTATTTTAAAAAGTGGTAATCATCCACCATCCCGTTCACTCCCCTAAAAAGTAAGTGGACATGTTAGGGCAAAGTGCCTGCCTGAGCTCTAGAGGTCAGACATAAAACTGAGTAAGAGGAGATAGTGCAGGGCTGGGCCCCTTCTGGCCCAGCTGAGACTCTCACATGGGGTTCAGGAGGGCAGATGCTTTTAGCTGTTTCTCCAGCAAAGATGTTTTCTCTGCATTTCTTACTCCTTCCTGGTTATGCAATCCCTCATCCCACCACGAAACTCTTCTGAAAGTAGCTGTAGCTGTCCTCCAACAGCTGGGAGGCCCAGGGCAGCAGCATGTTGGTCATACTGATGGCAAAGATGCCCAGGGCACACTCAGTAACTTACTTTTTTTTTAAGTAGAGATGAAGTCTCACTATTTTGCCCAGGCTGGACTTGAACTCCCGAGCCTAAGCAATCTACCGGCCTTGGCCTCCTAAAGTGCTAGAACTACAAGTGTGAGTCACTGCACCTGACAAACTTACTTTCAAGTATCAGGGAAAAAGGGGTACAAATAGTCAGCGATAATGCAAGTGGTGATGAGTTGTTGAATCTCAGCTGGAAGATATACTATACCAGGTTTCACTGAACAATTTTTTCCCATGTATGTGAATGTTTTCAAAATAGAAAGTTAGTAAAAGAGATCTGGTGCAAACATGGTAAAATGTTAGTGTGTGTTTAATATTAATGTGGGCTCCTATGTATATTTACACTATTTTCTGTTTATTCTGTGTGTTTGAATTAATTTTATAATTCCATTATTGATTTAAAGTGCTCATAAGAATAAGGTGTTATAAAAAATCAGAACATTATGTTTAAAAGAGAAAAATATTTGAAACTAGGCCGGGCACGGTGGCTTCACACCTGTAATCCCAGCACTTTGAGAGGCTGAGGCAGGCAGATCACCTGAGGTCAGGAGTTAAAGACCAGTCTGGCCAATATGGTGAAACCCCATCTCTACTAAAAATACAAAACTTAGCTGGGTATGGTGGCACGTATCTGTATTCCCAACTACTCGGGAGACTGAGGCAGGAGAATCGCTTGAACCTGGGAGGTGGAGGTTGCAGTGAGGCTAGATCATGCCACTGCCATCCAGCCTGGGCGACAGAGTGAGACTGTCTCAAAAAAAAAAAAAAAAGAAAAAGAAAAAAAGAAACTAAACCATGGTTTAATGAAATAAAATACCTCAGTTAAAAATTAGAATAAAGAATAAAGGAGATCAAAGTTGGGGATGTCAAATATTGCCCTCTGTAAATCTAGAGAGTTTCTGCATTTTATTATTAAATATTTTATAATTAAAATGTAATGTTTTAAGAAGATTCATTATGCACTATAATAAAAAGATGTGGGGGAGCAAACACTTGTAGACACTGCTGGTGGAAGTGTAAGAATATACAGACATTTTTTAAAGCAGTTTGGCAAAATCTAGCTTTATCAGTCAGGATCCTGGTAGGAAACAGATGGCCCTCCCAAGCTGGGTAGTTTGAAGGGAGTTTTTAAAAGGCACCATTTACAAAGATAGGGGCAAGGTTTTTGAAACCTCTCATGAGATAGAATGGGACCATGGGACTAGCAACAGCAGGGAGCTGTTCCCACCCCTGGACCTGGAGGGCCTGGAAGAAAGTGGCTTCTAAAATCAGGATAAATAGTTGCTAGTGGAGAAGCCCACCTGACCTTTAACTCCTTGCCCTCTGACTTCTTGCTGGTAGTGACTAATGGTCACATCCATTTTGAAGCCAGAAGTTAAAATAAACAGGCTAACCCTCTTCATCTGGATCAGCCTTCCAGGGAAGAGAATAGGTTGGAAAAAGGTGGAGAGCAGATCAGAAAAGGCAAGAAAAAGAAATCCAGTACACTATTGAAAATCAAAATATACATAGATATTGGCCAAGCAATTTCACTACTAGAAATTTACCAGCTGGGCGCAGTGGCTCATGCCTGTTATCCCACCACTTTGGGAGGCCGAGGCGGGTGGATCATTTGAGGTTGGGAGTTCGAGACCGGCCTGACCAACATGGAGAAACCCCATCTCTACTAAAAATACAGAATTAGCCAGGTATGGTGGCACATGCCTATAATCCCAGCTACTCAGGAGGCCGAGGCAGGAGAATCACTTGAACCCAGGAGGCAGAGGTTGTGGTGAGCTGAGATCGTGCCATTGCACTCCAGCCTGGGCAACGAGCAAAACTCCTTCTCAAAAAAAAAAAAAGAAAAGAAAAAAAGAAATTTACCATATAACTATATTCAAGCAACTGTATGGATTTATTTACATGAGGACATTCATTACAGCTTTATTTATAATTGTGAAAAGCTAGAGTTCAATGCCCAACCATAGGTGGCTGAATAAATAAATTGTAATACATAGTTGTTATTCACACACAACATATATTTACCAAGAATCCATGGGTATGAATTTATGAAGTGAATATAATTATAGGTGTGAGCTGCAGAATGGAATATATGGCAGTAACAGGCCCCAAGTAAGTCCAAAACCCAGCAAAGAAAAACCCATATTTAGTCCTAAAGCTGAAGAATAATCTCCTTTGACTCCATGTTCCACATCCTGGGCACACTGGTTTGGGGATTGGGCCTCCAAGGCCTCAGGCAGCCAGGTCTCCATGGCTTTCTCTTGGCTTGGAGTATCATGACTGCAGCTCTCCCAGGCTGGGGTTACACAAGGGTAGCTCTACAGTTCTGGGCTCTAGTAGGTACCGCCCTGGTGGGAACTCTCTGTGACAACTCTGACCACACATTCCTGCTAAGCATTGGCTTAGTAGGGACTCTCTGTGGTGGCTCTTCCCCTGCAGTAAGTCTCTTCCTGGGCCTCAAGCTGTTTGATACATCTTTTGAAAACCAAGTGGAAGCTGCTGTGACCCCACCACCTATGCACCCATCCCTGCAGAGTTAGTACCATGTAGACATTGCCAAGGCTTACTGGTGAATAGCATCTGGCTCCCTTGTATTCATGCTAATCTCTTCAGCAAGCAGTCTCTGGGCCACACCCTGAGTTCACTCTCCTAAATGTACCTTTTTATACTTTACATGGCCAGGCTATAAATTTTCCAAATCTTTCACTCTGCTTCTTTTTAAATTGTAAATTCTGTCTTTAAGTCATTCCTTTGTTCTTGTATCTCACTATATGTGATTAAAAATAGCCACGCAGCAGTCTGAATGCTTAACTGCTTAGGTATTTCTTCCACCAGATATCCTAGTTTGTCATTCAAATTCCACTTTCCATGAAGCTCTCAGGCATGGACACCGTTCCACCATTACTACTTTGTGACAAAGATGCTCTTTATTCAAGTTTCCAGTACCTTGTTTCTCATTTCCCTCTGAGACCTCATCAGAATGGCCTCTACCAATATTAAATATAATGTTGCTAGATAATGTAGCCAGTAAAGGCCATTTACTGTTAATGTTGGTAGAGACATAGACAGTAAAGGCCATTTACTATTAATGTTCGTAGAGATACAGACAGTAAAGGCCATTTACTGTCCACATCAGAGACTGTGTCCATATCTCTATCAACAGTCGTGACCACTGAAGTAATCTTTAAGAAGATTCTGACTTTCCCTGTATCTCTTCTCTTCTGAGATCTCACCCTTAATGCTCCGTTTATGGCATTATATCAGGCTCTTTTTAGCATGCTCCTCAAAATTCTTCCAGTCTCTACCCATTACCCAGTTCCAAAGCTACTTTTACATTTTCAGATATGTGTTATAGCAACAGACCCACTTCTCAGTGCCAATTTTCTATCATAGTCCGTTTTCTGCTGCCATAACAATACCACAGACCAGGTAATCTATAAATAACAGGCCTTTATTTAGCTCATAGTTCTGGAGGCTGGAAAGTTCAGGAACTTGATGCCAGCATCTGTTGAGGGCCTTCTTGTTTAGTCATCCCTTGGCAGAAAGCAAAAGGCAGAAGGGCAAGTGAGTACACAAGATAGAGGCAGCAGGGGCCAGCCTGACTTTATAACAACCCACTTTTATGGTAACTAACTCACTGTAGTAATAACAACATTAATTCATTCGTGAGGGCTCTACCTACATGATCCAATCACCTTTTATTAGGCCCTACCTCCCAACATTGTTTCATCGGGGATTACGTTTCCAGCACATGGATTTGGGAGACACATTTCAACCATAGCAAGTATGTTAACTAAAGAGAAGACATAAAAAAAGAAATCAATTATTTAGGAGTGAAAATATGATGTATTACCTGAAAAATACACCAGATCAGTACCACAGATTAGAAGTACAGCTGGGGAGCCACTTTGGGAGGCCAAGGCAGGTGGATCATTTGAGGTCAGGAGTTAAAGACCAGCCTGACCAACATGGTGAAACCCTGTCTCTACTAAAAATACAAAAATCAGCCACGCGTGGTGGCACACCCCTGTAGTACCAGCTACCTGGGAGGCAGCGGCAGGAGAATCGCTTGAACCTGAGGCAGAGGTTGCAGTGCGCTGAGATCGTGCCATTGCACTCCAGCCTGGGCAATAAGAGTGAAACTCCATCTCAAAAAAAAGGAAGGGGAGGGGAGGGGAGAGGAGGGGAGGGGAGGGAAAGGGGACGCGAAGGGGAAGGGAAAGGGAAGGGAAGGGATAAATTACTATTGAACTTGAAAAAATAGCAATAGAAACCACCTAAATTGAAAAAGAGAGAAAAAAAGACTTAAAAAAAAAATAGAGCATCAGTGAGTTGTGGGACAACTTTGTCTTGTCTAATTTACATGTAGTTGAGGTCCTAAAGGCTGGGGCGGGGAACAGAAAAAATATTTGAAGAATCTGGCTGAACATTTTCCAAATTTATTAAAACTAAAAACCCATGAGCCAAGATGCTCAGTGAACCCCCAATAATAAGAAAGGTAAATAAAACTACACCGAGGTACATAATAGTCAAATTGCTTAAAAGCACTGATAGAGATAAATCTTAAAAGTAGCCAGAGAAAAAAGGTAAATTATGTACAAAGGATTATATAAGAATAACAGCAGACCTCTCAAAACTATGTGAGTCAAAAGATAATGTAGAAACATCTGTAAAATGTTTAAAGAAAATGTCAACCTAGAATTCTGCCCTGAGCAAAAATATATTACAAAATGAATGAAAAATAGACTTTCTCAGACACACAAAAGTTGAAATAAGTTATCACTAGTAGACCTGAACTACAGAAAAAAAAAGTTAAATGTCTTTCAGGGAGAAGGAAAATTACATCAGATGAAAATTCTGATCTACACAAAGAAATAAAGAGCACTGAAAAGTTTTTTTAAGCAAGCAAATATAAAATACTATTTTTATTAATTTGAAAATCTCTTTAAAATATACTTGACAGCTTAAAGCAAAAGAATTAATAACATGACATCCTAAGGTTTATAATGTGTAGAAGTAAAGTGTATTATAACCATAATACAAAGGCCAAGAGGGACGAAGTGAGAGGATACAGTTGTAAGATTTTTATACTGCTTGTGAAGTTATATAATTTATTTGAAGGTAGACTGTAGTAAGTTAGAGATTATCTATAAACTGTAAAGAAAGCTCTAAAAATAAAAATTAAAAAAATAGAGTGGTCACATAAGGCAACAAAGGATATAAAGTAGAATTATACAAACCACTCAATAAATTCAAAATCAGGCAGAAAAAGCAGAACAATAACCCAATTACAGATTTAAAGCTATATTGATAATCATAGCCTACTCAGAAAAGCTCTTTTGGGGTCAAAAGGAAAAGGCACTCTCACCCTCCACATCAGAGACTGGACTGTGGAGATGGTGGCCCGGAAGACAAACAAAGGGCTGGAGCAACTTGTCAAAGCAAAGAAATACCTGAAAACTTTTTTTTAATGGAAGCCAGATTATGACAGTGCTGCTTCTGAATATGGAAAATATATTTAAAATAACAATAACATTAAATGTAAATAAACATTTCAATTAGAAGGAAGAGATTGTCTGATTGTCTAAAAAAGCAAGACCCAACCATATGCTGCTTAAATGAAACCCACTTTAAATGTAAAGTGAAATACATTAAAACTAGGCTGGGCATAGTGGTTCACACCTGTAATCCCAGCACTTTGGGAGGCCAAGGCGAGAGGATCATTTGAGACCAGGAGTTCAAGACAACCTGGGCAAAATAGCAAGGCCTGGTCTTCAAGAAAAAAAAAAAAAAAAAAAAACTAAACTAAGTGGCAAAAGGTATACTATGTTTAAACCAATCAAAATAAAATGTTAACTATAAGTGACAGAATGTATATTTTGAAAGGCTAAAAAGATTGTACACACACATACACAGTGGTTATCTCTGGGTTACAGATATAAGTAATTTTTGTTTTTTGTTTTCTTAACTGTACTTTTCTTTGTCTTACAATTATCCTGTCATAAGTGTATGGGGATTTAAGGAGTGTTTGTTTGTTTGTTTGTTTGTTTGTTTGTTTTTAAATAGAGATGATGTCTCACAATGTTGCCCAGGCTGGTCTTGAACTCGTGGACCCAAGTGATCCTCCCACCTTGGCCTCCCAATGTACCAGGATTACAGGTATGAGCCACTGTGCCCAGCCCGTTGTGTTTACTATCAGAAAAATAGTTCTTTTTTTTTGAGATGGAGTCTCGCTCTGTCACCCAGGCTGAAGTTCAGTGGTGCAATCTCAGCTCATGGCAACCTCCACCTCCTGGGTTCACGCCATTCTTCTGCCTCAGCCTCCCTAGTAGCTGGGACTACAGGTGCCCGCCACCACGCCCAGCTCATTTTTTTGTATTTTTAGTAGAGATGGAGTTTCACCGTGTTGTCCAGGATGGTCTCCATCTCCTGACCTTGTGATCCGCCCACCTTGGTCTCCCAAAGTGCTGAGATAACAGGTGTGAGCCACCATGCCTGGCCAGAAAAATAAGTGGTTTTAAAACAAAAGAATATTTTCTGAGAATACACTAAGCTGTCACTGCTATGTAATAATTGCTCTTCAGAGTAATGAGAGCAAAAGAGCCATCTGTTTATTTCAGTCATTTATTTAATGGATATTTATTGTGTACCTATGTGCCAGGTGCTAGAAACACAGTGGTAAGCAAAAAGATAAAGCCATTGCCTCCTATAGCTTACAGTTTAGAGGAGGAATCAGACTTGGGGGAGCCATGTAACCCCACCAATGAATTTTCATCTTCAAACTGCGATGGGGACTAGGAAGGAGAAGGATATGGCATAGTGGGAGCACATAACAGGGACCCGACCAAGACTGGGGTAACAAGACAGTATCCCAGCAGAAGTCACTTCTGATCTGAGATCCAAAGGAAGAGGGATGGGAGGGAGCAAACTAGGACCATCTAAATCCTTCTTGGAGACTTTTCTGGCTGTAATTGACAAGAAAGAACTGTCTTCTCTGGGATGAGAGAAGCCATATCATCTGCTACATGGAGGAAGCCCATTTTTCCCTTGAGAGAAGGAAACCAACCCATAAAGAGAAGCAAAAAACTACTGGGCTTTCTAAAAGACTTTTTTAGGGTAGTTATAGGTTCACAGCAAAATGGAGAGGAAGGTACAGAGATATCCCATATACCCACTCCTGCCTCTGCACATGCATAGCCTCTCTTATTCTCAACATTCCCCATCAGAAGGTACAAAATGATACATTTGCTACAACTAATGGTACATTTGTTACAATATCACCCAGAATCCTTAGTTTACATTAGGGCTCACTCTGGTGTTGTACATTCTATGGGTTTGGACAAATGTATAATGACATGCATCCATGATTATAATATCATATAAAGTGGTTTCCCTGGCCTAAAAATCTTTTGTGCTCTGCCCATTCAACTCCCCTAACCCCAAACGCTAGAAACTACTGATCATTTTATTGTGTTTATAGCTTTGCCTTTTACAGAATGTCATATAGTTGGAATCAGACAGATGTAGACTTTTTAGATTAGCTTTTTTCACTTAGTAGTATACGTTTGAAGTTCCTCCATGTCTTTTCTTTCTTTTTCTTTTCCTTTTTTTTTTTTCAAGATGGAGTTTCGCTCTTGTTGCCCAGGCTGGAGTGCAATGGCGTGATCTTGGCTCACTGCAACCTCTGCCTCCCGGATTCAAGCGACTCTCCTCTCCTACCTCAGCCATCTGAGTAGCTGGGACTACCGGCGCCTGCCACCACACTCGGCAAATTTTTGTATTTTTAGTAGAGACAGGGTTTCACCATATTGGCCAGGCTGGTCTCAAACTCCTGACCTTGTGATCTGCCCACCTCGGCCTCCCAAAGTGCTAAGATTACAGACTTGAGCCACCGTGCCCAGCCCCTCCGTGTCTTTTCATAGCTTAGCTTGATAGCTCATTTCTTTTTAATGCCGAATAATATTCATTGTGGGGATTAACCCATTCACCTACTGAAGGACATCTTGGTTACTTCCAAGTTTTGACAATTATGAATAAAGCTGCCATAACACCCATGTGTTGGTTTTTGTGTAGACATAAGTTTTCAACTTCATTGGGTACATACCAAGAAATGTGATTGCTGGATCATATGGTAAGATATATTTAGTTTTAGAAGAAACTGAAGAACTGTCTTCCAAAGTGGCTGTACCATTTTGCATTCCTATCAGTAATGAAGGAGAGTTGCTGCTTCTCCACATCCCCGCCAGTAGTTGGTGTTGTCAGTGTTCCAGATTTTGGACGTTCTAATAGATGAATAGTAGTATCTCATTATTTTTTTAATTATCGTTTCCCTGATGATATATTACATGTAGCATCTTTTCATATGCTTGTTTGCCATCTGTACATCTTCTTTGGTAAGGCTAAGTTTTTACTTGAGTTATTTGTTTTCTTATTTTTGTATTGGAGAGTCCATTTAGATTTTAAATAAAAGTTCTTTATCGGATAGATATTTTTCTTTTTTATATTCTGAAGCACTTCACAAATGTGCATGTCATCCTTGTGCACAGGCCATGGTAATCTTCTCTGTACCATTGTAATTTTAGTATGTGTGCTGCAGAAGCCAGCACAGATGTGTCTTTCGCTAATGTCTTCTCCCAGGCAGTGGCTTGTCTTCTCATCCTTTTTTAATCTTATTTATTTATATATTTTTTGAGACAGAGTCTCGCTCTGTCACCCAAGCTGGAGTACAGTGGCACAATTTCAGCTCACTGCAACCTCTGCCTCCTGGGTTCAAGCGATTCTTGTGCATCAGCCTCTCAAGTAGCTGGGATTACAGGTGTGCATCACTGCACCCAGCTAATTTTTCTATTTTTAGTAGAGACAGGTTTTCACCATGTTAGCCAGGCTGGTCTCAAACTCCTGGCCTCAAGTGATCCACCCACCTCGGCCTTCCAAAGTGCTAGGATTAAAGGCATAAGCCACTGCACCTGGCCATTGTCTTCTTCTTCTTGACATTGTCTTTTGCAGAGCAGAAGTTTTAAATTTTAATGAAATAACACTCATCATTCTATTACTGCTAAAAAGATTTTATTAATTACAGTTTATCAATTATTTATTTCATGGATTATGCCTTTGGTGTTGTATCAAAAGGTTGCTACACCCAAGGTCATCTAGATTTTACCCTATGTTATCTTTTAGGAGTTTTATAGTTTTGAATTTTACATTGAGGTCTATGATCCATTTTCAGTTAGTTTTTGTGAAGGGTGCAAAGTCTGTGTCTAGATTTATGTTTTTGCACATGGATGTCCAGTTGTACCTGTATCATTTGTTGAAAAGACTACCCTTTGGCTGGGTATGGTGGCCCACACCTGTAATCCCAGCACTTTGGGAAGCCAAGGCGGGCAGATCACCTGAGGTCAGGACTTTGAGACCAGCCTAGCCAATATGGTGAAACCTCATGTCTACTAAAAATGCAAAAATTAGCCAGGCATGTTTGCGGGCCTGTAGTCCCAGCTATGCAAGACACTGAGGCATGAGAATCACTTGAACCCAGTGATTCTCATGGTAAAGGTAAAGGTCCCATTGAACCAAGATCATACCACTGCACTCCAGCCTGGGTGACAGAGCCAGACTCTGTCTCAGAAAAAAAAAAAAGTCTACCTTTGCTTCACTATATTTATTTGGGTCTATTTCTAGACTCTGTATTCTGTTACAGTGATTTATTTATCTATTCTTCACCAGTTCTTTCACTGTCTTCATTACTATAACTTTATAGTAAGTCTAGAAGTTAGATAGTGTTAGTCCTCTGACTTTGTTTTCCTTCAGTATTGTGTTGGGTATTCTGGGTCTTTTGACTCACCATGTAAACTTCATTGGCAGTGAGATAACTACTCTAGATGCCTGAGACTCCAGGTCTCACTCTCAGCTGATGTCTTTGGTCTTAGGTAAATTTAGTTACCCGAATGATGACTTACTTCTTCCTTACTGCATAGGCAACCTTGGTTATCTGAGATGATGATTGTCTTCCTCAAGGGGAGTATGACCTTTGAACCCCATTTATAACTCACTTAAAAATGGGTATGGACAGCCTGGACAACATGGTGAAACCTCATCTCCACTAAAAATACAAAAAAATCAGCTGGGTGTGGTGTCACATGCCTGTAGTCCCACCAGTTACTCAGGAGGCTGAGGTGGGAGGATAGCTTAACCCTGGGAGGCAGAGGTTGCAGTGAGCTGAGATCGCACCACTGCACTCCAGCCTGGGAGGGAGGGAGAGAGAGAGAGAGAGAGAGGGAGAGAGAGAGAGAGGGAGAGAGAGAGAGAACGAAAGAAAAGAAAAAAAGAAAAAGAGGGAGGGAAGGAGGGAAGGAAGGAAGGAAAGGAAGGAAGGAAAGGAAGGAAGGAAAGGAAGGAAGGAAAGGAAGGAAGGAAGGAAGGAAGGAAGGAAGGAAGGAAGGAAGGAAGGAAGGAAGGAGAGAGAAAAAGGATGTTAGGTTGATAGGTTTTGGCTGTGTCCCCACCCAAATCTCATCTTGAATTGCAGTTTGCATAATCCCCATGTGTTTTGGGAGGGACCAGGTGGAGATCGTTGAATGAGAACGGTTTCCCCCATCCTGTTCTTGTGGTAGTGATTTAGTTCTCACGAGATTTGCTGGTTTTATAAGGGGCTTCCCCTTTCACTGGGCACTGATTCTTCTCTCCACTGGTGCCATATGAAGAAGGGCATGTTTGCTTCCCCTTCTGCCATGATTGTAAGTTTCCTGAGGCCTCCCCAGCCATGCTGAACTATGAGTCAATTAAAACTCTTTCCTTTATAAATTACCCAGTCTTGGGTATGTCTTTATTAGCAGCATGAAAACAGACTAATACAATGGGTATAGAAAGGTTTCAAAGAAGCAAAACCTTAGTAAGAATATTTGTGTGATGGGGGGAAATTTTTGTATATTTCATGTTTTATATGCTTGTAACATTTAAAAGTATTTGGTCTATTAGTGTAAGAATTGTGTAATTCCAATTTAAAATGGCATTTCATATAAGCTTAAGATTTTAAATTGAAATGTTGCTAAATCTATGTGCAGTGTTACAACATCTAGAAGAACTTTATATTAATGATATTCCATAAATTTAATTTATTAGGTTTAAAAGAGTTAAGTATATGGGAAGATTTTGTTTCTTATGCAGAGTATTTAGGAAGAAAATGGAGAATATTACCTTTATAAATGCAGTTAAAATATGTTTAATTAATTAAATTTGTAAACAGGCTAAACATTTTCCAAAGGTTACCTTTAAAGTAGTGATTAAATAGAAAAACAGAGGCTTGTACTATTGACTGAAATTAAGGCTGTTGAGGCAGCACTAATTTGATCAAGGTTTATTTGAAGCCAAATGTGAGAATCCACTTAGGAAACACACCATGTTAGGAATGTTCCAGTCTGTTACAAGGTAGAAGGCTTTCATAGGAAAGTTTAGGAGAAGGGAGGGGACTCCTCATACAAGAGTTTTTTCCTCTTTCATTGGAGGGTACAATACAGAGGTTACAATTATTGGATACAGATTGCAACATACAAGCTAAAATGTCTACATGCAAGACAATCAGTAAAACTTTATGATTCAGAAATAAATTGGTGTTCTTCTCAGTGTCAGAGGGTTACACATTAATCAGTACATCAACAATTTGAGGAACTCATGGTAAGATTCTTTCCTTAGGGACAAGATGTCACCATGGATCACAAGGCCTTTCCAAGGTAAGTATATTAGTCTGTTTTCACACTGCTGATAAAGACATAGCCTAGACTGGGCAATTTACAAGAGAAAGAGGTTTAATTGGAGTTACAGTTCCACGTGGCTGGGGAAGCCTCATAATCATGGTGGAAGGCAAGGAAGAGCAAGTCACACCCTACATGGATGGCAGCAGGAAAAGAGAGAGCTCGTGCAAGGGAATTCCTCTTTTTAAAACCATCAGATCTCATGAGACTTATTCACTATCATGAGAACAGCACAGGAAAGACTTGCCCACGTGATTTAATTACCTCCCACCAGGTCCCTCCCACAATGGGTGGGAATTCAAGATGAGATTTGGGTGGGGACACAGCCAAACCATATAAGTAGGTTAATTTGGAAGCCTGTTTATTTTTAAAGTAAACTGTCAAATGTGACCGATAGTTCATCAGTATACTGAACTTAAAACTGAAGGAAGAACAAGGTTTTTTTTTAAATTTCTGACTTTAGTACATCAGGTATCGTGGTGGAGGGGTGGTATTGTTATCCTTGAGGTACCTCTGGCTGCGTCTCTTCTCATCACAGATATCTGGAACTCAGGAACTGAACTGGGTTTTAGGCAGAAGTGAAGTGGAAACACTTAGTAAGCACCTACTATGTCACAAGTACTAGATGCTTTCACATATGATATCTCATTTCATCCTTTAAAAAAACTGGGGAGTCAGGGCAAATTTTCCTAATTTTTTTTTTTTTTTTGAGACAGGGTCTCACTCTGTGACCCAGGCTGGAGTGCAGTAGCATGATCACAGCTCACTGCAGCCTCCACTTCCCAGGATCAAGTGATCCTCCCACCTCACACTCCCAAGTAGCTGGGACCACAGGTGAGTGCCACCAACCCAGCTAATTTTTTTTTTTAATGCAGAGATTGTGGTCTCTCTGTGTTTCCCAGGCCGGTTTAAAACTCCTGGGCTCGAGTAATCTTCCCACCTTGGCTTCCCAAAGTTCTGGGATTGCTGGAGTGAGCCACTGTGCTCAGCCACTAATTTTTTTTTCACAGATGGGGTCTTGCTATGTTGCCCAGGCTGACCTGTGATTCTTAGACTCAAGTGATCCTCCCATCTCAGCCTCTCAAGTAGCTGGGACTACAATTAGCATCACTGTGCCCAGCTAAACTATCCCAGTTTTTACAGGTAAAGAAACCAAACCCATGCCAGGTGCGGTGGCTCACACCTGTAATCCCAGCAATTTGGGAGGCCGAGGCAGGCATATCACCTGAGGTCAGGAGTTCAAGACCAGCCTGGTCAACATGGCAAAACCCTGTCTGTATACAAAAATTAGCCAGGCGTGGTGGCAGGCGCCTGTAGTTGCAGCTACTCGGGAGGCTGAGGCAGGAGAATCACTCAAACCTGGGAGGCAGAGGTTGCAGTGAGCCAAGATCACACCAATGCACTCCAGCCTGGCCAACAGAGTGAGATTCTGTCTCAAAAAAAAAAAAAAAAAAAAAAAAAAAGCAAAAAAGAAACTAAAGCCCAGATAAGTCAAATATATTACCCAAAGGGGCCCAGCAAAGGAGTGACAGAACCAGCTTGGAAACTCTGCCTCACTGTGAAGAGTGAGATTATCTGCCCTCCCATTTCCTCTGAATTGCCATCTCTAGATGGCTCTGAACCTTTCCTCCACCCTCCATCTCCAACATCCAGTCCCTCTGCTCATGGAGAAAGGCACATCAGAGCTCAGTTCTGACATCTTAGCCCCATACTGGGCCTATGTAGTTCCTATTCTGTGTGGAATGCCCTCCTCTCCTCCCTCAGATCCAATCTGGAAACCCTCCCCACACCACCTGGATTCTGACACCCTACATGTGCTGCCTGGCCCCACCTTACCCCATGGCCTGTAGGCCAAATCGTGAGGGAAGGGAAGAGGAAGAACTCTCACTGTGCTTTTACTCAGCCTTGCTCTGGTGACTGACAAAGTTGAGGAACTTGTATTGGCCATTTGCTTGTTTGAGTAGCCAGCCTAGCTTTTCTTTTGGTTGTCTGTCTTTTTCTTACTGAGTTGTAGGAGATTTTTTATACATTCTAAACACAAGCCCTTTCTCAGATATGTGTGTATTTCAGATATGTGCAAATATATTTTCCTCTCTATGGTTTGAATTTTATCTTTCCTAAGGATGTCTTTTGAAGAACAGAAGTTTTTTTTTTTATTTCAATACTGTTCAATTTATCAATCTTTTTCTCTATAAGTAAGGCTTTTGTTTCCTAAGAAAAGTTTTTCCTATTTCAGTCTTGGGGATACTCTCTTATGTTATCTTTTAGAACTCTATCATTTTATCTTTCACATTTAGATCGACTATCAGGAACTGATTTTTGTGTATCTTGGGGAAGAGGGTCATGATTCATTTCTTTCTGTATGGATACCCAACTAGGTCAGCATCATACATTGAAAAACCTCCTTTACCCAATGCTCTGCATACCTCCTCCATCATAAATCATGTGTCCTTGTGGATATCGTCTGTTTCTGGACTTTCTATTCTTTCCATTTTTCTATTCTTCCTTGTGCCAAAATCTCATTGTCTTTATTTCTGTATTTTTATAATATCTTGATTTCTGGTAGTGTAAGTTCTCTGACTTTGTTTTTCTTCAAGATTACCTTCATGAATTTTCATCTTTTGTGGTTCTATATGAATTTTTGAATCAGCTTATCAGTTTCCACAAAAAATTTTCTGGGATTATGATTGAAATTACAGTGAAACTAGTAATTAATTTAAAGAGAATCGACATCTCTGTAGTATAGAGCCCTCAATTCATGGTATATTCTTCCATTTCTTTTGACAGTTAATTTCTCTCAATATTATACAAATTAAATTACAAAGTTGTTATTTTTCATAGTTTTCTTGACCACCTTTTGTTAGAGTAATTCCAATAGTTTATATATAGATTCTTTTGGGTCTTTAAAAAAATTTTTTTTGTAGAGGTGGGGTCTTGCTAAGTCTCGAACTCCTGGCCTCAAGTGATCCTCCTGCCTTGGCCTCAGAAATTGCTGGGATTACAGGCATGAGCCACTGCACCCAGCCTGAATCTTTTTTATACACATTTATGTCATCTGTGAATGATGTCAATTTTATTTATTTCTAATCCTTATAAACTTAGTCTTTTTTCTTGCCTTATTGCAATGGCTAAGACCTCCAGTACAATGTTGGGTAAAACTGGGCAACTTTGTCTCATTCCCAATCTCAGGGGAAAGGGTTTCAATGTTTGACTATTAAGTATAAAATTTGTTCAACCATATGTTATTTTATACGTGTGTGTGTGTGTGTGTATATATATATAATAACGTTATACAGTTGAACAAATACTACAGATAGGACTGGCATGGTGACTCATACCTGTAATTCCAGCTACTTGGGAGGCTGAGGTAGGAGGATCCCTTGAGGCCAAGTGTTCAAGACCAGCCTGGGCAACAAAGTGAGAACCCCATCTCTTAAACAGACAAAAATAAATACTAGAGATAAAGAGGGATATTTTTATAGTCATTTCAAACTATAAAAGTCTCAATTTATAAAGAAGGTTAAAACACCCTAAACTTGTATGCATCATACACACACACAGACACATACACACACACACACACACACACACACACACACACACACAGCTAAGATTTATCTCAGCTAGAATGTCTATTGTTTCTAATGGGAGGGTTAGCCACATAACCCAGACCTCCCCTCCGCACTCCTTCCTCTCTTTGTATATTCTTTTTTTTTTTAAACATAAACTCAAGATTTTATTGTCTTCATAATAAAACAAAAGATGACACTTGGAACTGGATCACTTGGCCCTTGCTCTTCTTACCTCCTCCCAGTTCAAAATGCTTGTATCTCTTAATAGCCAGCATTCTCTTAGATCTGCAGTTGAGCTCCACGTACTCAAAACTTAGCACAATCTTCTTTGTAGTTTTAGCCTTTTTCTGGAAAATTGGCTTAGTCTACCCACCATAGCCCCTCTGCTTCCTGTCATAACATGGCTTTCCCTAGGCATACAGGGAAATGTACCCTGTGTCACTCTGTGGGGCTGGTGCTTCCCACACTTCTTACAGAAAGTCCAGTGGGTTTTAGGAGTGTTCACCATGTTTGCAGGAGCACTGTTGGCACTGTTTGTGTTTTCTTGATTTTATTTGCTGTTAAATATGTTGCAACTATTTTTCTGAGCTCCTATGTGTCTTTCAACTTTCTTTAATTTTTTGTTTGTGTGTTTTCAGATGTTTTCCATTATTATATGGTCATACCTTAGTGTTTACCTTTATGGCTTCTGGACTTTGTGTTAAGGAAACTTTTCCCCCTCCAAGATTATAACATACTCTTCTGTGTTTCCTTCTGATAGTTGTATGGTTTCATTTTTGTGTTTAGTTCTTTAATCTGTCTGTACTTTTATTTTGTGTATTATGTGAGGTATAGATATAACTTTATTTTGATCCAAATAATTTGCTCACTACTCTCACAGCATTTACTGAAGGATCTACCCTTTCCTCTGATTTGAAATGTCTGCTGTCAAAAGCTATTTTGTTCCTCAGATCTATCTGTTTATTCTGCACCTGTGGAGTTTTTAACAGGGTGACTTGTGCGATTTCTCCTCAGTCTTTATTCCCTCGTAGCTGTCCCTTCACCAGACCTCCTGTCCGTCATGGTCAGCCAGCAACCCTCCCAAAGGTGGGCTAATGATGCTGGCACATGGGGCTCTTATGAGGACCCAAAAGTAGATAGTAGGCTCCAGAAACGCCAGCTCCTTTCCACCCCTTTTTGCTTGTCTTCCCTTTACATGCCAACAGTCCCTCTGAGCCTCAAAGCAACAGCAGCCCCTCAGCCAAACAAGGGCTGGACCCCGCGTGGGGCAGAAAGACTCGAGGGGATCTGGGATGTTCCTTGACATTTCCACCCACTGCCCTGGCCTGGGGCCCTCCTGGGAGCTGGTCGTGTGTACGGTGGGTTCTTCCCTCCCTGAATGCACAGTGGTTCTCCTGTATCTCCTCCAGGTGTTGCCTACTTCACAGGCTGTTCCAGAAAAGGAGGGGCTGCACATCCTACTCCTGACTCTCAGGCTCTGTGCCCTCCCAGTTTGAAGGGAAATTACTCCCACTCCTCAAAGGCCCTTGTAAGGCATGAGCACACAATGGCCTGGCTACTTTCTTGAAAAGAGGGAGGAGAAATAGAACAAAACACAGACTAGTATCTCCACAAATCACTCTCCCACACATGTATTATTTGTGTCATTCACAAAAACTATCTTAAACCGAGAGGAAGCCAGGGTAGGACATGTGACATAAAACACCATTTCTGCCAACAAATGTTTATTAAACACCTATGTGCACAGCACAGAGCCAGGATCTTCATCTCCACTGCAGTTCATGCTTCTGGAGAGCTGTCCAAAAGCTCGGGTTGGGCTGGTTTGAGGCCTGGGATCCAGGCCCGAGGTGAAGATGGGAGGACCAGCCCAGCCCCAAGAGCTCCCAACCTTCAGACTCCTGGGTGGCCTTGACTGGCAGCAAAGCCTTAATAAGAATTGGAGCTGGAGACCAAACCCAACACCATTTTCCAGGAGGGGCTAATCCATGACCAAGTTGCTTATGAGAACATCCTTCCTGGGCCTTTCTCTTGCCAGAAAAGGCCGTGGATGGCAGACCTGCAGGTGTGCCCTGGAGGGAGTGGCTGCCGACCGGCCTCCCACAGCGTTGGCTCTTGGCCTGAGCCTTTGCCTCTCCCTGGCCTCCTGTGATATCACACCCAGGGTAGTGGTCACTGTCTATGTTCTCAGGGACACTGCTACGTGTTAAAGACTTACTGACACAGAATTAAGACTTTTGAGAGAGGAACTGAGAAGGGAAAAGTTGGATGAGAAGTGGGCTCCTAGGAAAGTGAGAGTGGGACAAACATGGAGTGTGTCTGTTCCTGCCAACTTCCAGACCCAGGCCCAGAAAAAGGAGGCACTGCCCAAGGCCTAGGTGACTTGGAAATGGGACCCACTGTGGGAGCAGAGGAGCCATCAGTGGTGCTGCCCGGATACTTCAAGAGCAGGCCATCCTCCAGTGACAGGCAGTCTCATGGGAACGGCCTCCCCTAGGATTCGAGGAGGGCGTGTGTCAAGGGGCAGTCACAGGGAAGACCCCCATAACCCTTTGGTTCAGGGCCATAGAGCCTAGACAGGACGTCTGGCTGTATCAGAACTGCTGCCCATCATTGGGCAAGAAGTTGCTGATGGCACCAGCACCTTTGATAGAACCTTCAAAGCTGTGGTTGACATAGATGTTGTCAGCTGTGGAGACTCGGGAGGGGCGATTTGGGCAGGAGGCCACTATGACTGCTGCTGCCGCCTCCTCAGCCCGCTTCTGCTCCAGTGCCAGAGCCGGGTTGATGTCAGGCCCTGCAGAGAGACAGAGAACCACAGTCAGAGAAGTGGGCAGGGGACACAGGTGAGAAGCTATTCCTGGTTCTGTACAACAAACCCAGGGCAGGAAGGGTCCCAGGGGGGATCTGTGCCATGTGCCTTCCAGGGTCACTATGTTCACAGCCGAAGCTTCAGGGTTGTCCTGGTCCCTCCATCCCCCAAGCATTTTGAAAACCTCCAAGGAACAGCCACCACCTGCAGCTCCAAGGACCTGGATATCCCTCGTCCAAGCACACCCCACGACTGCTCCTCTTTGCCCCTCTCTTATGTCTCACCCACCACCCCCAGCACACACACTCTACTCCTTCCAAGAGGGTCAGGGAGTCCCAACAAGAGACATGATTAGGAACCATGGAGCTGTGTGGGCTCCAACCCCTGCTACCTTTGACCAAGTCTGTAACCTGGGGCAGGTGTCTTAGTTCCCTCATCTGTAAAATGGGAAGGATAATAATACCTGCCTTGGGGGTAGTAAGAGAATTACAGACACATATGTTGATGCACAAACACACCCCTCTATAAATGTCCTCTAATAATATTATTACCATCTGGTGGGGGGTAAAATTGAACTCCTCCCAGCTTGCCCACCCTGAGAGCCAGAAACACCTTCATCCTGGGAGGCTCAATTTGAGCCTCCATGCGCCTCAGCCTCCCAAAGTGCTAGGATTACAGACATGAGCCACCACTCCTGGCCAGCACTTCAAAATATTAATGAGACCGGGTGCAGTGGCCCACACCTGTAATCCCCGCTTTTTGGGAGGCCAAGGCAGATGGATCACCTGAGGTCAGGAGTTCGAGACCAGCCTGACCAACATGGTGAAACCTGTCTCTAATAAAAATACAAAAATTAGCCAGGCATGGTGGTGTGCACCGATATCCCAGCTACTCAGGAGGCTGAGACAGGAGAATCGCTTGAACCCAGGAAGCAGGGGTTGCAGTGAGCTGAGATTGCACCACTGCACTCCAGCCTGGGCAACAGAGCGAGACTCTGTCTAAAAATAATAAAAATGAAACTAACAAAAATAATTAAAAACAAATTAACGATAGGGCTGGGCACAGTGGCTCACGCCTATAATCCCAGCACTTTGGGAGGCCTTGGCAGTCGGATCACCTGAGGTCAGGAGTTTGAGACCAGCCTGCCCAACATGGTGAAACCCTGTCTCTACTAAAAATAAATAAATAAATAAATTAGCCAGGCATGGTGGTGCGCACCTGTAATCCCAGCTACTTGGGAGGCTAAAGCAGGAGAATGGCTTGAACTTGGGAGGCAGAGGTTGCAGGGAGCTGAGATCATACCACTGCACTCCAGCCTGGGCAACAGAGCGAGACTCCATCTCAAAAAATAAAAATAAAATAATGTAAAGTAAAATAAAATAAATAATAAATTTAAATTAAAATAAAAGCCAAGCGCAGTGGCTCACACCTGTAATCCTAGCACTATGGAAGGCCATGGTGGATCACTTGAGCTCAGGAGTTTGAGACCAGCCTGGGCAACATAGGGAGACCCCATCTCTACAAAAATAAAAAATTAGCTGGGCATGGTGGTGTGCACCTGTGGTCCCAGCTACTCGGGAGGCTGAGGTGGGAGGATCACTTGAGCCTGGGAAGTCAAGGCTGCAGTGAGCTGTGATCATGCTACTGCACTCCAGCCTGGGTGTCAGAGCAAGACCCTGTCTCCAAAAAATATTAATAATAATAATAGAATGGAACCAGCAATATCAGAATGCTTCACATGTATAAAGGAAGTATTAATATTATTTAATGAAGCATTTGTTTTAGGCAGGCATGTCTATGTGTGCCCGTGCGTGCCACCTTTCTGTGTAAAATATATTTCTTGCTGAAGGGCATGCTTAAAAGTCCAACAACGGTGCAGTGAAGATCCACAGTGTACAAGGCCACAGAAATGTTGTTTGAGACATACATCGCTGACAAAAAAAGATGTTCACAGCACATTAAATGAACAATAGTAGCTTCCAAGACTAGAATTGCCACATGGTCATAGTCCTGGCTTCTGACGTCTGCCCATGGCTTGTGTGCACTTCCTGAGCTTTTGTGATGAGCATGCACTGTTACTGTTGTCGTCATCATAATCATGACAGCCTGGTAGGAACAGGCTTGGGCACTCACCCACGTAGCTGAGGATGACGGGCAGGAAGACCAAGCCGTGCAGCAGGCCCAGCAGAGTGATCAGGAGGTTGAGGCGGAAGAAGAAGATCTGAATGAGCTGGGCCTTGGCGAGGCCCAGGACAAGGATGCCAGGCAGGTTGGTCATGGCCACACCTGCAAACACCTGGGGGGGTCAAAGCCAGGTGTCAGGCAGGGCACAGGGCATCAAGCAGGGCACAGGGTGTCCCACTCCTCCCCACTCACCGCACTTCCCATAGAGATGGTGGCCTCTTTGGCCCTCTCCAGCCAGGTGGGCTTGGTGCTGATGGCAAAGGAGCGGGTAATGTGGGACACGAACTCCACAGACATGCCCACCGCCTATGGGCAGAGAGGGGGCATAAGCCAAGAAAGGCAGAGGTAGGGAAGGAACTGGGGAGATGAGGCCTCCACCAGGACCAGCGCGGGGCAGGCATCTAGATTCTAGACAGAACTGGGAGTATTTGGCCGGGTGCAGTGGCTCATGCCTATAATCTCAACACTTTGGGAGGCCGAGGTAAGAGGATCACTTGAGCCCAGGAGTTTGAGACCAGCCTGGGCAACAAAGTGAGACCCTGTCTCTACAACGAAAGTTAAAATATTAGCTGGACACAGTGGCACATGCCTGTAGTCCCAGCTACTTCGGAGGCTGAGGTAGAAGGATTGCTTGAGCCCAAGGGTTCGAGGCTACAGTGAGCTGTGATCATGTCACTGCACTCAAGCCTGAGCAACAGAGCAGGACCCTGCCTCTAAAAAAAAAAAAACTGGGAGTATTCTATGAAGCTGGATCCCCAACCACCCCTCCAGGGGCCCCCTGGTGCCTGTGTCTGCTGGGTTACCGAGACCAGGTTGATGAGGGACACAGCGTTGTAAGTGATGCCCCACAGGGCCATGAAGCCGACGGTGTCCACGAGGATCATGACAATGGAGAGCAGGTTGAGGAGGCCGGAGCGCAGGTCCAGGCCCAGCAGGAGGCAGGAGACAGCAAAGGTGGGCACAAGGCAGAGGCTGAGCATGAAGAGCCCCTCAGGGAGGATGGTCAGGTACTGCTCATAAAACACATTGGTGATCCTGCCAGAGCGCAGAGCATGGTCACAAGCTCAGGCCTCTGGGGCCCTCAAGGTGGGTGGGACACCCCACTTCAGAAGGAGAATGCTGAGGGTCAGGCAGGCTTATACTGGGGTGCAAACCAACATAAGAAATAGTCCCAAGGCTGCAGCCAGAGCCTCCTGACCTAAAACTGGCCCTCATCTCATGCAACTCCTTGCAAGCCCTCCACCGTAAACTCCAGTCTCCAGCAACCATCCCCCACCTCCCTCCAGCCCAGCCACTCAGGTCCTCACGTGTAGGGGAAGACCTCAAAAGCCGGGTCTGTCCCAGGCACTTTCCGCAGGTCAGCAGTGATGTTGGCTGCCAGCTCCCGAGCTGCCCGCAGAGCTTCTGTGTAATCCTGTGAGTTTTTCAGGGGCTTGTGATAGGCCATGAACCTGGAGGCTGGACAGCCATGGCACACAGAAGATGGAAGGGCAAAGGTCAGAGCCCTTTCCAGGACACCTTCAGAACACCCCAGATGCAGTGGCACAGGCATGTGATCAAGCTGGGTTCAGGGCTCTGCCACCACCATTTGAAATTCTTAGTAAATTTTGTGCAAGAGGCCCATATTTTTGTTTTGCACCAGCCCTGCAAACTCCATAGCTGGCCCCACTGCTGTGGGAGACCCAGGCCTGACCTTTGATGAATAAAGCCTACAGAGATCTCCCTAGTGAACCGAGATCCTTCTCTGTGTGGTTTCAAGATATGCATTGGATTTTTTAAATTAACTTAATTAGTTTTTAATTTGCATATTCGTATAGGAAAGGACTAGAAAGGAAGACAGAAAAATGAGAACGGTTGGATTATTAGAGCTGTGGCTTAGGGCTCCTGCCAGATAAAGGTTATTTCTTAATGACTTTTAAGAAATTAAGGTTATTGGCCAGGTGTGGTGGCTCACGCCTGTAATCCCAGCACTTTGGGAGGCTAAGGCAGGCCAATCACCTGAGGTCAGGAGTTCAAGACCAGCCTGCCCAACATGGTGAAACCCTGTCTCTACTAAAAATGCAAAAATTAGCCAGGCGTGGTGGCACACCCTTGTAATCCCAGCTACTTGGGGGGCTGAGGCGGGAGAATTCTTGAACCCAGGAGGCAGAAGCTGCAGTGAGCCGAGATCGTGCTATTGCACTCCAGCTGGGCAACAGAGCAAGACCCCATCTCAAAAAAAAAAAAAAAAAGAAGAAGAAATTAAGGTTATTAAGACCTTTATACAATAAAGGGTTTTTTGTTCTTATTTTTGTTTTTGTTTTCGAGACAGAGTCTCACTCTGTCACCGCAGCTGGAGTGCAGTGGTGCGATCTTGGCTCACTGCAACTTCTGCTTCCCGGGTTCAAGTGATTGTCCTGCCTCAGCCTCCCGAATAGCTGGGATTACAGGTGCATGCCACCATGCCTGGCTAATTTTTGTATTTTTAGTAGAGACGGGGTTTCACCATGTTGGCCAGGCTGGTCTCAAACTCCTGACCTCAAGTGATTCACCGGCCTTGGTCTCCCAAACTGCTGGGATTACAGGTGTGAGCCACCGTGCCTGGCCCAAAAAGGTTATTTCTTGGCGAAACTCTGCCTCTATTAATAATACAAAAATTAGCTGGGCACAGTGGCATGTGCCTGTAATCCCAGCTACTAGGGAGGCTGAGGCAGGAGAATTACTTGAATCCAGGAGGTAGAGGTTGGAGTGAGCTGGGATTGTGCCACTGTACTCTAGCCTGGGTGACGGAATGCAACTGTGTCTCAAAAAAAAAAAGAAGTTATTTCTTTATTGTGTACAGTGAGCATGTGTATCTGAAAAAGAAACAACAGTGCTACATAGGTGTGGAGAAAAAAGAAGAGAAATGTTCTTGGATACATACAATCTCAGAGCAGGGGAGGTGCCTGGAGAACTTCCCACCAGGCCTCTGTCCACCTGGAGGGTAGTTCACACACAAATGCCCACCCCAGCCCAGCGATTCAGGGTCTGCAAAGTCTTGGGTGAGGGCCGAGAACTTGCATTTCTTTTTTTCTTCTTTTCTTTCTTTCTTCTTTCTTTCTTCTTTCTTTCCTCTTTTTTTCTTTTCCTTTCTTTTCTTTTCTTTCAATATCTGGCTTTTTTGCCCGGGCTGGTCTCAGACAGACTAGACTCCTGGGCTCAAGTGATCCTCCCACCTTGGCCTCCCAACGTACTGGGATTATAGGCGTGAGCTGCAGCACCTGGCTAGAACTTCATTTTGAACAATTTCCAGGTTATGCTGATGCTGCTGGCTGGGGGACCTCACTTTTGGGAAGTGCTGCTCTAGACTAACCTAGTTCACACACAAGAAGACAAAGGTCCGAGATGGTGCAGACTTGCCCCCGGTTATGGGGGCTTGGCTCTACCGTGTGCTCCTTCCAGGCCCTGCTCCTCGTTCCCTGACTGACACACCCACTCCCATCTGTCCACACCAGCCCCACCACACTGGCCTCACAGAGCCTGTTGTGCTCAGGGACCAGGGCCAGGCAGGGTGCATTGCCCTTCCGGGAACATGGGAACTTCATAGCTGGAAGGGTGGGGTGAGCGAACTTGAGGCAGCTTTCAGCTAGCAGTTCAAACTGTGAATTATTTCAGTACAAAGTGAGATCATCCTTCAAAAGCTCCCCCACCCACCGACGACCCCCATGTCCGTCTCCAGCATGAGCTCCCTTAAGGCCCCTACACCGAGCATGTCTGCACAGAGCTATGGCCAGCTCCTTTACACAGATGGCTGTCTCGTTCTGCCATCAGCTGTATGAGCTGACAGCATGTTGTGGGTCCTTTTCCTGTCAGTCCAACTGCATCTCTCTTGTTACTTTTTTCTTTCTTTTTTTTTTTTGAAAGAGGGTCTCACTTTGTCGCCCAGGCTGGAGTGTAGTGTTGGGATCACAGTTCACTGCAGCCTCAACCTCCCAGACTCAGGCATTCCTCCCGCCCAGCCTCCTGAATAGCTGGAACTACAGGCACACGCCACCACACCTGGGCAATTTTTTAAATTTTACTTTGTAGAGGAGGCCGGGCACAGTGGCTCATGCCTGTAATACTAGCACTTTGGGAGGCCGACACGGGCATATCACCTGAAGTCAGGAGTCTGAGACCAGCCTGGCCAACATAGTGCAACTCCGTCTCTGCTGAAAATACAAAAATTACCCAGCCATGATGGCATGCTCCTATAGTCCCAGCTACTCAGGAGGTTGAGGCAGGAGAATTGCTTGAACCCGGAAAGTGGAGGTTGCAGTGAGCCGAGATTGCACCACTGCACTCCAGCCCGGGCAACAAAGTGAGACTCCATCTCAAAAAAAAAAAAAAAAAAAGAGGGCCTCCCTAATGTTGCCTGGGCTGGTCTCAAACTCCTGGGTTCAAGAGATCCTCTCGCCTTGGCCTCCTGGAGTGCTAAGATTACAGGCGTGAGCCACCGCGCCCAGCCTCTTGTTACTTTAAATGACTGCTAGGATTGTGCTGTGCCAAGCATCCTAATTCATTTAGCCAGCTGCCCTTTGGGTGTAATTTGTGCTGGTAAGAAAGGTGCTTAGCCAGGGTGTGGAGAACTCCCAAGTATGTATCAACTGCTGAATGAATTCCACAAACTTAACACTGACCATGGACTTGGGAGTGAGAGAAGGGGTGAAGTCTGAGATGTGGAGTTGGGAAACAAGACCCCTGCTGACAGGGCCAGCGCAGTTAGAACCTCCTGACAAAGGAGGGAGACCACATGTGACAGGCTGTTCCCTGGGGTTTTCAGGGGCCCTCCAGAGCAACCAATTTATGTCCTCCCCTCCAGGCAAGGCTGTGCTTACCTAAAACCTGGCCATCTGAAGTCAAGTTCACAGAGGTGCTGTATGCTGCCAGGCCGCTGCAAGAAGGTCAGGGCAAAGGCTTAGCCAGGGACAAAGCTCCTTTCATCTGCCCAGCCCACAGCCACCCCAGAGAGGCCCCTGATAGCCTCCTCCTGCCTCTCTCTATTCACCCCCATCCTGGGTCCCACATGTCTGTCCTCCGCAGCAAAAGGCCCTCCCAAGCTTACCCTTTGGGACATTTGATGTTGGGCCGGTCGTTCAGGAACCAGGGAAGATACTTATGGAACTGCTCCACCGAGGGCCTCACAGAGCCCATCGTGATGCTCATGCAGTTCTTTAGGCAGTTCAGAGAGTCTGCAGAGAAAGCAGGGGTCTGGGCAGTGACACTCCAGGGCCAGCAGCTCCTGCTTTGTGCCCCTCCTTCCCCAACAATCCCATCAAAGGTCCCGGGCACTCCAGCCTCAACCAGTCACTTCTAGGGGGATTTGCATTTGTCATTTGTGGGAGAAGGTTATCCTCTTGGCTGTAGAAACTGTGGGCACCTACAGGCAGAAGGGGAAAGGAAGTTTGGGGCAGAAAAACAGGCCCCACAAAGGCCTCTCCACCTACAAATGCCACTGCTTTGGGCGGCAGGGCCATGTGCTCACCTCAGCAGCTCTACCCCCCGACTCCCCACTGCCCTGCCACCCAGGAGCACCACGTGATCTGAAAGTGGGGGCACAGTACACAGCAGCATACATGTGTGATGCCCACAGGCCAGCACGGTCACCCACACAGGTGCTTCTCACAGAGTGCCTGTCCCTCAGGCCACGTCTGCACCCATGCCCCCGACGGACCCTGCAAGATTCGTGGGAGAGGTTGAGGGAGCCTCTCCAGTCCTCTCCTTTCTGTTGCCTCAGTTTGCCCGAGCTGTGGTGGACAGTGAGCCCGCATGGCCCCACACTCACTGACGGTTGAGGGGCAGAACTTGTCCTTATTGGGGCCAGATATATAAAGGCGGCAGCAGGAGGACGGGGTCAGCCAGTCAATGAAGTCATCCACCCAGGAGGAGGCAGGGATGGCCAGGTAAGACCTAAAGGGCAGGTGGGAGGAAGGGTGAAAAGGCCAGCTGGGCAGGGTGGTGGGTCCTTCCCGTGGCCCAACCCCCACGCAGCCCTCCCCAGGCATACAGCAGCAGGGCAGCAGGGCAGCAGGACAGGGATAGAACAGGCAGGAAGAGGGGACTGGAGAGGACTGGGGGGACTCAAACAGGGAGTAGGCCGGGGTTTGGGGCGGGCCAGGAACTCACTGCTCAGGGAACTCTGTGGCATACTGGATCTTCTGGGTGAAGGAGAAGTTGTTGCAGCCTGCACTGGAGCAGATGGCATTCATCCCAGCCTCGCTGGAGAAGTTGTAGCCCGAGGTGGTAACAAAGTATACCGGAGCCCCCACCTCGAAGTAGCGGTTCAGAAAGAGGAAATAGTCAAGCAGGTACGAGTCCTAGGAGTGGAGGAGGGTCAGTGAGCTTTGGTTCGCTATGCACACCCCTAAAGGGCTCACTCCAGCTCACACTCTCGAAGGTACACACAGAGGTACATGCTAAAAGGCACATGCTCAGAGGTCCATGATCAGAGGAACACACAGAGGAACATGTTCAGAGATACACATGCAGTTACACACTCAAAGGGATGTGCTCAGTGGGACACTCAGAGATATACAGGCAGATACATGCTTAGAGGTACACAGAGGCACATGCACACAAGTACACAAAATATACACAGAGATGTACATGCTCAGAGGTCACACACAAAGTACCTATAGAGAAGGACATGCACAGACACACACACTCGGGTACTCTCAAGATGTATGTGCACTGTACAGTTACACCGGAACAGTTTTAGGTGTACCCACCGATGAACATACTCCAAGGTTCACAGAATAGGTATAATCACAGGTGCAAACAGAAGTACACTTATGGAGGTACAAGCACAGAGCAACACCTATCACCTCACATGAACACACACTGACACACACAAACATGCACAGACACATAATTGTACCCCTTCCTATCACCCCCAATTTGGCACAGCCACAGTCTAACAAGCTGACCTGTGACAACGGCCCATATTTGTGTGCACATATAAATGTCAGTGTGTACACCCTCAAAGCCATGCACCAGGCATCCTCATGGTCTTCTCCCTTCTATAACATAAAGGCTCAGAGTGACATTAGGGAAAATGGCACAGTAGGAAGTGTCAGGAATCTCTCTCCCCACCTAAACAACAATTTGTCTGGTATAACTATTTTGTTTTTGTTTTGTTTTGTTTTGTTTTGAGATGGAATCTTCTGGGCTGGAGTGCAGTCACGCAATCTCTGCTCACGCAACCTCCACCTCCTGGGTTCAAGTGATTCTTGTGCCTCAGCCTCCTGAGTAGCTGGGATTACAGGCACGTGCCACCGCTCCCGGCTGATTTTTGTATTTTTAAAAGAGATGGGGTTTCACCATGTTGGCCAGGCTGGTCTCAAACTCCTGACCTCAAGTGATCCACCCGTCTTGGCCTCCCAAATGGCTGGGATTACAGGTGTGAGCCACCACGCCGGCCCTGGTGTAACTATTTTGGAACTCTGGAGTCTATTGAGGACTGGAAGCTTCCAGGATAAGGCTTGGACAGTAAATTGTGGTTAATTTCAGGCAATGTCAGCTTGTAGTACAGTAGCAGCTACCCATTTGCCACTCCCAGCCTCAAGGCATGCAGCTGTGTATGCTTTCCAGAAGCAGCTTGTACACAGCTTGCAGGAGCCAGGTAGGCAAGGACACCATCCACCAAATATCAGCTGGGCATGATGGCTTACACTTGTAATTTCAGAACTTTGGGAGGGCAAGTAGGAGGGTCACTTGAGCCCAAGAGTGGGAGACTGATCTGGGCACATAGCGACACCCTGTCTCTACAAAAAAATACAAAAGTTAGCTGGGTGTGGTGGTACATGCCTGTAGTCCTAGCTACTCAGGAGGCTGAGATAGGAGAATCATTTGAGCCTGGAAGTTTGCTGCTGCAGTGAGCTATGATTGCACCACTGCACTCCAGCCTGGGCAAGAGAGCCAGACCCTGTCTCTAATAAATAAATAAATAAATTCAAAGATCAAAGATCTGAGTTCTGATCATTGATCATTACTTCTGATATTGGTGGTACAGATACACAGGCAGGCAGCCACTACTGCAACTCCCACCATCATTGTTGCAACCGCCTCCACATCTTACTAAAGTGACTTCCAGGAGATTTAAAGAGTAAGCACCTATCCCCCACCCCTTCATTTTTCCCTTTTTCTCCTTTTGGAAACCATACATATAAGGACAAGGACATTCAAAAGCAACCATAAATATAGGGATATTTAGACAGTCACCACACTGCATAAATGCTCAGAGAAAAATGCAGTCTCAAAAATACCTGAGAAGACATTAACTCTGTACCTTTGGCTGATCCCCAGCACAGAAACACCAACAGCAATAAATAAAATAAAGCAAGCCCTGGGAAAGAAGGAGAATCTGATCTCCAGAGCTACAACATTATAAGAATCAAATGTCCATTTTTCAACCAAAAACACACCAAGAAAAAGAAAAACATGGCCCATTCAAAGGAAAAATATTAACCAACAGAAACTGTTCCTGGGTAAGACCAGACAGCAGACTTACTAGACAAAGACTTCAAAACAATTGTCTCAGCTGGGCGCAGTAGCTCACGCCTGTAATCCCAGAACTTCAGAAGGCCAAGGCAGGCAGATCACATGAGGCCAGGAGTTCAAGACCAGCCTGGCTAATATGGTGAAACCCTGTCTCTACTAAAAATACAAAAATTAGCCGAGCATGGTGGCAGGCACCTGTAATCCCAGCTACTTGGGAGGCTGAGACTTAACCCCAGGAGGCAGAGGTTGCAGTGACCTGAGATCACACCACTGCACTCCAGCCTGGGTGACAGAGCAAGACTCTGTCTCAAAAAAAAAATAAATAAATAATAAAATAAATGAATAAAACAATTGCCTTAAAGTTGCTCAAAGAGCTAAAAGAAAACAAAGTCAAGGAAATAATTTATGAACAAAATGGAAATATCAATAAGGAGGAAACAAAAAGAAGCAAAAAAACTCTGGAGCTAAAAAGTACAGTAACTTAAATGAAAAATTCACTAGAGGGATTCAAAAGCAGTCAGAAGAAAGAATTAGCAAACTGAAGATAAGACCATTGAAATTACTGAGTCTGAAGTAGAGAAAGGAAAAATAATAACAAAAGTGAACAGAGCAGGGCCCAAGGGACCTGTGAGACATCATCATCATCAAATAGAACAAAATATGCATTGTAAGAATTCCAGAAGAAAAGAGAAAGGTGAAGTGAGATTATTTGAAAAAATTATAACCAGAACTCCCCAAATTTGATGAAGACATGAATATAAACATTCAAGAAACTCAATAAACTCCAGTAGGATAAACTAAAGAAACCCACACCAAAGGATATTATAATTTTTTTTTTTTTTTGAGATGGAGTTTCGCTCTGTTGCCAGGCTGGAGTGCAGTGGCACAATCTCAGCTCACTGCAACCTCTGCCTCCTGGGTTCAAGTGATTCTTCTCCCTCAGCCTCCCAAGTATCTTGGACTACAAGTGCGCACAACCATGCCCAGCTAATTTTTGTATTTTTAGTAGAGATGGGATTTCACCACATTGGCCAGGATGGTCTTGATCTCTTGACCTTGTGATCCACCCACCTTGGCCTCCCAAAGTGCTGGGATTATAGGCGTGAGCCACTGCACCTGGCTGGATATTATAATTTAGCTGTCAAAAATCAAAGACAAGCCAGGCATGGTGGCATATACCTGTAGTCCCAGCTACTCAAGAGGCTGAGGTGGGAGGATTGCTTGAGCCCAGGGTTTCAAGTCCATTCTAGGCAACATAGCAAGACCCTGTCTCTAAAAAATAAAAATAAAAAGTAAAATAAAATAAGTTTTTTTAAAAATAGAAAATGTTGAAAAAAAGTGACTTGGCATATACAAAAGATCCTCAAAAAGATTATCAGCATATTTCTCATCAGAAACCTTGAAGCCCAGATGGCAGTGGGTTTGTAAATTGAAAGTGCTGAAGAATGCTGGGCATGGTGGCTCATGCCTGTAATCCCAGCACTTCAGGAGGCTGAGGCAGGTAGATCACCTGAGGTCAGGAGTTTGAGACTACCCTGGCCAACATGGCAAAACCCCATCTCTACTGAAAATACAAAAATTAGCCAGGCGTGGTGGCACACACTTGTAATCCCAGCTACTCAGGAGGATGAAGCAGGAGAATCACTTGAACCTGGGAAGCAGAGGTTGCAGTGAGCTGAGATCATGCCACTGCACTCCAGCCTGGACGACAGAGTGAGACTCTGTCTCAAAAACAAACAACAAAAAAAAAAACAAGTGCTGAAGAAAAAACAATTGTCAATGAAGAATCCTAATTCCAGCAAAACTGTCACTTAAAAATGAGGGAGAAGGCCAGGCATGGTGGCTCATGCCTGTAATCCCAGCACTTTGGGAGGCCGAGGCAGACAGATCATTTGAGGTCAGGAGTTTGAGACCAGCTTGACTAACACGGTGAGACCCCATCTCTGCTAAAAATACAAAAATTAGCCAGGCGTGGAGGCATGCACCTGTAATCCCAGCTACTTTGGAGGCTGAGGTAGTAGAATCTCTTGAACCTGGGAGGTGGAGGTTGCCGTGAGCCGAGATCACACCACTGCACTCCAGTCTGGGCAACAGAGTGAGACTCCATCTCAAAAAAAAAAAGAAAACTAAAAATAAAAAATAAAAATAGGGGAGACGCCAGATGAGGTGATTCGTTCTATAATCCCAATACTTTGGGAGGCTGAGACAGGAGGATCACTTGAGCCCAAAAGTTCGAGACCAGCCTGGGTAACATAGTGAGACCCCCATCTCAAAAAAATTGTTTTAATTAAAAAATAAAAATGGGCCAGGCACGGTGGCTCACGCCTGTAATCTCAGCACTTTGGGAGGCCAAGGCGGGTGGATCACCTGAGGTCAGGAGTTCATGACCAGCCTGGCCAACATGGTAAAACCGTGTCTCTATTAAAAATACAAAAATTAGCCTGGCATGGTGGCATGCACCTGTAATCTCAGCTTCTCAGGAGGCTGAGGCAGGAGAATCACTTGAACCCAGGAGGCGGAGGTTGCAGTGAGCTGAGATCACGCCATTGTACTCCAGCCTGGGCAACAAGAGTGAAACTCCATCTCAAAATAAATAAAAAATTTTTAAAAATTAAAATGAGGGTGAAATTAAGACATTCTCAGATAAACAAAAGCTGAAGGAGTTCGTTATCACTAGGCCTTCCCTGAAAGAAATGCTAAAAGGCATCCTATAGGTTGAAATAAAAAGACATTAGACAGGCCAGGCATGGTGGCTCATGCCTGTAATCCCAGCACTTTGGGAGGCCAGGGCGGGCAGATCACCTGAGGTTGGGAGTTCAAGACCAGCCTGACCAATGGAGAAACCCCATCTCTACTAAAAATACAAAATTAGCCTGGCGTGGTGGCACATGCCTATAATCCCAGGACTCGGGAGGCTGAGGCGGGAGAATCACTTGAACCCAGGAGGCGGAGGTTGCAGTGAGCTGAGATCACACCATTGCACTCCAGCCTGGGTGGGCAACAAGAGCGAAACAACGTCTCAAAAAAAAAAAAAAAAAAAAAAAAAAGACATCATACAGTAAGTCAAAGATGTATGAAGAAATAAAAATCCCTTGGCTAGGTGGGAGGATCTTTTGAGGCTGGGAGTTTAAGGTTATAGTGAGCTATGATCACACCACTGCATTTCAGCCTGGGCAACAGAGCAAGACTCTGCCTCTTTAAATAAATAAATAAATAAATCCCCGGCAAAGGTAAATAAATGGGCAGTTATAAATGTTATGATGTATAACTCCACCTTTTTGTATATGATTTAAGAGACTCATGCAAAAAAATCATTAGCCTATGATTTTAGATACACAGTGCATAAAAATACAAAAGTTTTTGAGAAATAGTCTCGCTCTATTGCCCAAGCTGGAGTACAGTGGTATGATCCCAGCTCACTGCAACCTCTACCTCCTAGATTCAAGCAATTCTCATGTCTCAGCCTCCCAAGTAGCTAGGTTTACAGTTGTGTGCCACCATGCCTGGCTAATTTTTGTATTTTTAGTAGAGATGGGGTTTTGTCACGCTGGCCAGACTAATCTCGAACTCCTGGCCTCAAGTGATCCAACCACCTCACAAAGTGCTGGGATAACAGCCATGAGCCACTGCACCCAGCTGAAAAATATAATTTTTTGAGACAAGGTCTCTCTCTGTTGCTCAGGCTGGAGTGCAGTGGCATGATCATAGCTGACTGCATCCTTGAATTCCTGGACTCAAGCAAGCCTCCCACATAGCTGGGACTAGAGGCATGTGCCACCTTGCCTAGCTTGCCCAGCTAGAAAAATTTTAAATTTTTTCTAGAGATGGGATCTCACTGTGTTGGCCAGGCTGGCCTCAAGTTCCTGGCCTCAAGCAATCCTCTTGCCTCCACCTCTCAAAGCATTGGCATTACAGGCATGAGCCACCATGGCTAGCTAAGATATAATTTTGTGACATCAATAACTGAAAGGGAGGTAAGATGGAGTTGTTATAGCAGCAGAGTTTTTGTATGCTATGGAAACAAAGTTGGCATAAATTTAGAGTGTTATAACTTCAGCACATTTAATATAATCCCCATGATAATCACAAATAAAATTAGCTGTAGGCTATGCACAAAAGGAAATGAGAAGGAAAATGTAAAATTTCACCAGTAGCAATCAACTAAGCACAAAATAAGTCAGTAATGCAGGAAATGAGAAACAAAAAAGCTACAAGGCATATAGAAAACAAATAGCAAAATGACAGAAGTAAATCTCTCCTCATTAGTAATTACTGTAAATGTAAATGGATTAAACTCTCCAATCAAAAGAGAGTAGTTGGACCAGGCATAGTGGCTCACACCTGTAATCCCAGCACTTTGGGAGGCCGAGGTGGGTGGATTACTCAAAGTCAGGAGTTTGAGACCAGCCTGGCCAACATGGTGAAACCCTGTCTCTACAAAAAATACAAAAAAATTAGCCAGGCATGGTGGCATGCACCTGTAATCCCAGCTACTCGGGAGGCTGAGGCAGGAGAATTGCTTGAACCCAGGAGGTGTAAATTGCAGTGAGCCAAGGTCGCTCCACTGCACTCCAGCCTGGGTGACAGACCGAGGCCCCATCTCAAAAAAAAAAAAAAAAAAAAAAGAGTGGTAGAATGGATTAAACACACACACACACACACACACACACACACACACACACACACACACGATCAAGATTGTGAGAGTCAGCATACCGTGCCCTAGGCAGCCCCCATCTGCTAAAAAACAACAAAATGTGATCTAACTATATGCTGTCTCCAAGAGACTCACCTTAGATCCAAAAACACAAATAGATTGAAAGTGGAAGAACAGAAAAAAGATATTCCATGTAAACAGTAACCAAAAGAAAATAGGGGTAGCTATAGTAATATTAGACAAAATAGACTTTTTTTTTTTTTTTGAGACAAATCCTCACTCTGTTGCCCAGGCTGGAGTGCAATGGCATGATCTCAGCTTATCGCAACCTCCGCCTCCCAGGTTCAAGTGGTTCTCCTGCCTCAGCCTCCCGAGTAGCTGGGATTATAGGCATGTGCCACCATGCCCAGTTAATTTTGTATTTTTAGTAGAGATGGGGTTTCTCCATGTTGGTCAGGCTGGTCTCAAACTCCTGACCTCAGGTGATCTGCCTGCCTCAGCCTCCAAAGTTCTGGGATTACAGGAGTGAGCCACCACTCCCAGCCAAAAAAATAAATATTGTATGAGTTCACTTACCTGAGGTGCTTAGAGTGGTCAAACTCATAGAACAGAAAGTAAATGGGCCGGGCACGGTGGTTCATGCCTGTAATCCCAGCACTTTGGGAGGCCAAAGCAGGCAGATCACAAGGTCAGGAGTTCGAGACCAGCCTGGCCCACATGGCAAATCCCCATCTCTACTAAAAATACAAAAATTAGCTGGGTGTGGTGGCACACGCCTGTAGTCCCAGCTACTCAGGAGACTGAGGCAGGAGAATCGCTTGAACCCGGAATGCAGAGGCTGCAGTAAGCCAAGTCCGCACCATTGCACTCCAGCCTGGGTGACAGAGCAAGATTCCATCTCAAAAAAAAGAAAACGTAGGGGCCAGGTGTGGTGGCTTACACCTGTAATCCCAGCACTTTGGGAGGCCAAGGTGGGTGGATCACCTGAGGTCAGAAGTTCGAGACCAGCCAGGCCAACCTGGTGAAACCCCGTCTCTACTAAAAATACAAAAATTAGCTGGGTGTGGTGGTGGCCACCTGTAATCCCAGCTACTTGGGAGGCTGAGGCAGGAGAGTCACTTGAACCCGGGAGGCGGAGATTGCGGTGAGCAGGGATTGCACCATTGCACTCCAGCCTGGGCAACAAGAGCGAAACTCTGTTTCAAACAAACAAAAAAAAAGTAAATGGTGGTTGTGTCAGGGGCTGAGGGGAGGGGAGAATGGGGAGTCACTGTTTGTTGGGTAAAGTTTCAATTTTGCAAAAAGAAAAGAGTTTTGGAGATGGATGGCGGTGATAGTTGAATAGTATGAGTGTATTTAATATCACTGAACTGTACACTTAAAAATGGTTACAATGGTAATTTTCTATTATGTGTATTTTACCACAATAAAAAGCGGGGAAAAAATGATAAAATTTTTAAAAGCAGTAAGAAACAAATGTCCCCAACAGAAAAATAAACAAAAGACATCAACATAAAACCTCAGCAGGGTCTGTTGGCCCATCACGTCCTTCCTTCTTGCTCTTGGGGCACTAGAGACCCTCTTCACTTCAGCCCCGTGACATAGCCCCCAGGGCTTCTGCAGGTGGCAGGTTCATTCCGTGACTCCTCACCTGCTCTCCCTCCATACGGTCACCCAAAGTACAGTCCTGAGCCATCTGTTCTTGTCCTCCCTCACTTGGCTTCCAGGACCCCAGGCCAGTACTGCCTAACACACCTACCCCAGCCGCACCCCACTCAGCCCTGTTGTGGGCTCGGGCCTGGCTGCTTCCACTGGGGCTCCTGCCAGTGCCCAGACCCTTGCCCAAACCTCCATCACAGTTCCCCAGATGGGACCTAGATATCGAGTCCCCTTGATGTCCTCCCTCTCCCTAGAGCTTGCTCATGCAGTCTGACCGTGTGTCTCAGACTTTGTTGTCTGTGGCTGCTTCCTCTTGGCCACCAGCCCATGGCCACTGCTGATGCATATCCAGAAGAGCCAGATCCCCAGCCTTGGCTGATGCATTGTGCCTGTTGGCCCACACACTTACTGGTCCAGGCTGGGCAATCAGCACTCTCCCCCACCATGCCCTTGGCCTCCAGCTCATCCCACCCCCACCGTCGCTGCCAGACCCAGGAAACACACCTGGGCTCACCCCAGCCTCCCATTGGCGAGTCTGTCATCACTGTCCTCTGCAAATCCTATGCAACCTTGGAGGTCCCCTCCAACCACGGGGCTTTCCTTCCCCTGAACCCCTGCCCTCCCCGGGCTTCAGGCCCAGAGAATTCGCAGGGCTGGACACTGGGCAGGCACTCAGCAAAGTGGCAGTCATTCTTTGTGGCCTGCCGTCTCACATGGAAAGCCCTCCGATGCCTGGGCCATCTCTCTTACTGTGGCCTGGGGCTGGCACCTGGCTCTTGTGCTGTTCATACATGAATGTGGCTTCACTCCCCAGGACTGCTGGAGATGCCTCCAAAGCAGTGAACAATTCTGCACCTCTGGCCAAGCCCCTGGCCGGAGACCCCCCCACCCATCCCTGCTGGTTGCTACTGCCCCTCCCCAAATCCCAGGGGCCTAAGGGTTGAGAAGGGCCTGGGCTCACCTTGGGCAGGGCCAGCTCCTGGTCCAGTCCCACGCTGATGTGGCACATGTAGTAGAGGCTCACTCCGAACAGGGCGAGAAACAGCAGCAGCTGAGAAGAGACCTGCTGCATGAGACCACCCTGCCTAACAGCCGTCCCCCAATCTCCACACAAATTTAAGTCAGTCAGGGTGTCATGGGCAACACTGTGGAGTTGAGCAGACTTGCGTGCCAGCCCCAAGTATCAGCACTTAGGCCTAGGCAACCTCCCTACCTCCAACCCTGCTCTCCCTGAGGCGAGGTCCCCACCTAGTCCCCCTACTCTCGTGTGGTTCGAGGCCCACTCACCACAACCCCTCGAGTGATCCAGTGCAGCAGGAAGGGGGCATAGGCCTTTCGGAAGAAGCCAAGCAGGAGCCCCTCTCCCTGGCCAGGCGGGGGCAGCTCCTGGGGCTTGACACAGCAGCACACGTCCAACCGGGAGGCCTGGAGTGGGAGGCAGCCCCTCAAGGTAGTCCCAGAGCAGACAAGATCCCAGGGACCACCTTCCTGCCCCCAGGGAGTGTCACCTTCTGTGGGTGGCCCATGCCAGTGCCGCTCATGGAGACATACCAGTGTGCTGTTTTCTTTGCTTTTTTTTTTTAATCTTGATAAAATATTTTTAAATTTTACACTATCATGGGAACCAACAGATCAACTCCTGTCAACCTCTCATTTATACAGCTGACCCTTGAACAACACGAGTTTGAACTGCCTGGGATCACTTATCCCTGGATTTTCTTCCACCTCTGCCGCCCCTGAAACAGCAAGACCAAGCCCTCCTCTTCCTCCTCTTCCTCAGCCTACTCAACCTGAAGACGACGAGGATGAAGACCCCCATGATGATCCACTTTCACTTCATGAATAGTAAATAGATTTTCTCTTCCTTCTGATTTTCTTACTAACATTTTCTTTTTTTTTGCTTCCTTTATTGTAAGAATACAGTTTATAATACATATAACATTCAAAAGATGTGTTATTGACTATTTATGTTATCATTAAGGCTTCCAGTCAATAGTAAGCTAGTAGGAATTAAGTTTGGGTCAAATGTTACATGCAGACCAGGCATGGTGGCTCACGCCAGCACTTTGGGAGGCCAAGGTGGGCGGATTACCTGAGGTCAGGAGTTCGAGACCAGCCTGACCAACATGGTGAAACCCCATCTCTACTAAAAACACAAAAATTAGCCAGGCATGCGGGAGGAGGGGGCCTGTAATCCCAGTAATCAGGAGGCTGAGGCAGGAGAATCGCTTGAACCCGGGAGGCAGAGGATGCGGTGAGCTGATATCGCACCATTGCACTCCAGCCTGGGTGACAGAGCGAAACTCCGTCTCAAAAAAAAAAAAAAGTTACATGCAGATTTTCAACTGCTTAAACAGTCGGTGCCCTAATCTCCACATTGTTCAAGGGTCAACTGTATTTTATTTCTCAACCTCATGCACTTTAGGAGGTTTGATTATGTTTAAAAAATTGTCAAAACAAATTTATTTTTCTATAGGAAATTGGAGAATACATGGACTAAATATTACCCTCCTGGCACAATGCCCCTGTCCCCCACCCCATTCTCTGGGCCATCTCTGTGGTAGTAAAGCCACCCCATCTCCCTGCCATGGTGGGAACCCAGAGGCAGGTCCCTCAGTACTGACCCAGCTGCCCCTACCTCCTGCCTCTTGCTGTCCAAGGAGAGCAGGGCCACAAAGGCTGACATCTGCAGGAGGAAGTCAAGGATCACTGCAAGGCCAGAGGTCAGGGCGAAGGTCCGCACAGCTGGCATGGGGGTCAGGGCCCCTGTGAGGGAGCAGGGGCTGTCAGGGCACCTTGGCTTCAAGGGCAGAGTGGTAGCCAACATTGACAGGGTGCAGGGGGAAGGGGGTCTGCACTATACCCACTGCCCTCTGGGAACTCCTAGGCTCCGGCACTAACCCAGCAGGCCTAATGCCAAGTGGGGAGGGTCTGACCCAGGCTCACCTAGGAAGAAGCAGATGGCCTCAGAGAGGCTGCACAACAGCATGCTGGGAGCCACCCTGCCTAGGGCTCGCCCAATGTGGACCTCTCGTGGCTCCCCAGGCCTCCGGGGCAGCCTCTGTGTGGGAACAGCAGGGATAAGAGCCAGGGCCCTCCAAGGGCACCACCCCTCAAAGGCCAGCAGGGAGCTGGCAAGTGCCAAGAGCTGCAGCCAGGCCTGAGGAGCTGCTCTGACCTTCCTGAATCATCAGAGACTCTCATACTCTCCACGGCCAGTGTTCTTCTTCCAGGGTCTGGCTGGGAGAAATGGTTGGTGCATTCGAGATGTCTATAGCATCCCTGTTCCAAGCATTGTTGGAACCCCGATTGTTCACCAACAGGGAGAGATGAAATCGATTCTGATTTATCCTTACCATGGAATGCTAAGTAGCAGCATAAAGACAGGAGGAGGCTGTAATGTACTAACACGGAGAGGTTTTACTAGACATTGCAAGGGGTTAACAGAAAGCTAATTCCAGATGGTAGAGGCAGGATGAAGTCATTTATGTCAACACACTCTACTTTCTACAGATATTGTAAACATGAGTGTCGATGAACAGAAAGAGTCTGCAGGGAGACCCAGCAAATTCACGCCAGAGTCCCATCTGGCCAGGAGGTGAGGTTGGGAGAAGAGTGGGCAGTTGGGGGTGTGGAGAGCTCCTCCCTTCTTACCTGGTACTCGAGAACAAAGATGAAGATGTTATCAGCCCCCAAGGACAGCACCAGAAAAGGCACCACTTGTAGGATGACCAGGGAGGAGCGGATACCCAGGTAGGAGAAGAAGCCCATGGCAGCCATGACTGCTCCCAGGACCACGGCCACCCCGCCGAGGCCCAGCGTGGCCTTGGAGTCCACCTGCAATGCAAACAGGCTCAGCCCCCTAGCCACCTAGCACCTACCCAGTATGCCCACCAGCCTCAGCTAGGCGAGACAACGCAGCAGGCAGGCACCCTCATTGCCTGCAGGTGCCCGATACTTCCCCCAGGGGTGAGGAGCTCACATCTCACATTAAAGCCCCTCTGCAGAGCCATCCTCCCAAGGGTAGGTCCAGGAAACCCAAAGGCATGGGTGAGCCTACTCCATCTTCCTTGAGCATGCATTGCAAGAGATTTTAAGTATTAGCTTTGCATTTGGGCAAGTGAGGGTATGGCACGTAACAGACAGAAAACTGCTCTTAGGCCAGGTGTGGTGACTCACACCTGTAATCTCAACATTTTGGGAGGCTGATGAGAAAGAATCACTTGAGCCCAGGAGTTTGAGACCAGCCTAGGCAAAAAGCGAGACCCCATCTCCACAAAAAATAAAAAACAAAAAAAAAATGGCCGGACATGGTAGCTCACGCCTGTAATCCCAGCACTTTGGGTGGGCGGATCACCTGAGGCCAGGAGTTCAAGACCAGTCTGACCAACATGGAGAAACCCTATCTCTACTAAAAACACAAAATTAGCTGGGAGTGGTGGCACATGCCTGTAATGCCAACTACTCGGGAGGCTGAGGCAGGAGAATCGCTTGAACCTGGGAGGCAGAGGTTGCGGTGAGCCGAGATCGCGCCATTACACTCCAGCCTGGGCAACAAGAGCAAAACTCTGTCTCAAAAAAAAAAAAAAAATAGCTGAGCACAATGGCATGTGCCTATAGTCCCAACTACTTGGGAGGATGAAGCAGGAGGATCACTTGTGCCCAGGAGTTTTGAGGTTGCAGCGAGCTAAGATCATGCCACTGCACTCCAGCCTGGGCAACAGAGCAAGACCATGTCTCAAAAGAAAGAAAGAGAGAAAAAGAGAAACAGAGAGAGAAAGAGAGAGAGAGAAAGAAAAGAAAGAGAAAGAGAGGGTAGGAGGGAAAAGAGAAGAGAAAAGAAAAGAAAAGAAAAGAAAAAGAAAGGAAAAGAAAATAAAATTGCTCTTGACCTTTCAGCACAGAACACCTGCAAGAGGTATTACCCTTTGGGGCAGCCACTTGGGTGTGTCCACTTTGCTGTTCTGAGGTGCTCTGGTTAGGAAAGTTGTAGAAGGCCTGCTGAAGATGCCTGGGGTCCTGGGCTAGCCCACCTAGCTGTGTCCCTCTCGCTTCTTACCATCACTCGGCTCCAGCTGGAATAGCTGCCCAGGGCCAGAGAGATGTACAGGAATATGACAATGTAGCTGGTGGCAAAGATGGGCAGGTCTTCAGCTGTGGTGCGATTGATCTCGTCTTCCAGAGAGCGCTGTGGACACACACCCGACCAGCCCCCACTGACTGTGCCTGCTCCAGCCAGGCCAGCTCTCAATAGCTCGGTCACTGGGCACTAACTGTGTGTTGTGTCACAGGGCCTGATGGCCCCCTATAATCGCTGGTGAGGCTACAAGAACAGCCATCACAATCACCCCATTCTGAGCAGGCAGCCACTGTCCAGGGTCACTTGGGAAGGGCCAAGGCCAGGAAGGGAACACAGGAACTGACCCAAGACCACCTGGGTTGCACCCCCAGAGCCAGGGACCCTGCAGCCCCTACCTCAGCCATGAACGTGACCTGGAACATGCCAGCCGTCCGACGCTGGAAGGCTCGCATTTCCTCTAAGAAGGCCTCCTCCCACAGCTTGGCCTGGGCCAGACGGGGGTCCCCAGCAGGGTAATTGTTGAGGGAGAATGTCATGATCAGGGCCTCCGCCTCAGAATAGTCCTTCCCTGGGATAAGAAATACTCAGACCCTTCCTGCTGCACCCGTGCCTCCCTCCCCCTCCAGCTGCACCCCTATATTCCCTCCCCCTATCTAGCTGCACCCTTCCCATCACCCCTTGCTCCTTCTCCCCCACTCCTTCCTCATCTGATACATGGCCTTACCTCCTACACCCCACTTCTCTCAGCCAAAGGCAAGACCTTTGGGCCCAGGCAAAAAAAAACAGAGTGCCTGAGTAACACTACAAGAAGATAAAGGAGATGGCAGAGAGAGGAGACAGGACAGGGTTGGCCTACAGCTTCCAGAAGCCAGGCCAACCCTAGGCCACGAGAATCCCCAGCACCACTCCCACCCTCCCGTCTATGGTTCCTGCCCCAATACTGCATCTTCCTTGGCTTCCTCTCAGGGCCCACTTAGCTTACCTTTGTACCCCCCAATGGCAAGGAAGGGGAAGACAGGGGCCCCATAGTCAGCCATGCAGCTCAGGGCCAGGGCTGTGCCGTCCTTGAAGGTGAGTGGGGCACTGGAGGGAGATGACCACAAAGGGAAAGGGCCTTTCCTGGCCCTGCCCAGCCCTATGGCCCCTCCCTTCCCCTCCCACCCCAGACCCACAGCACTACGGAGGGTGAGCTGGCGGGGTGGGGGACACTGGCTGCAGATAGCTGCAGATAGCCCAGCTATCTGCATTTAGGCCATTTAGCCATTTAGGACCCAGCCGAGTGGGTCCTAAATGGCTCCCATCCAGCAAGATCTCCTGCAGGCCTCCGCCCACGGAGTGAGTTGGAGCTGCCCTGAGTGCCTTCTCTGTGCCAGGCAGGGGCTGCTCTGGGCCCTGTCCCTCTGAGCCTCTCATGTCTCCACACACTAGCCTGACCTTCCTGGCTCTGACATTATCTGATTCTGGATTGAGCATCACACCTGAAGTCCCACGAGGGTGGAAGAGCTGGGATTTGAGCCATGGGGTCTGGCATGGGCTGTCTCAAACGTTGCCCTCAGCCTCCTTCTCCTGCCTAGGGCCCCCCAAAACCCTGTAGGTATTGAGGTCAGATTTGGAACCCTGGAGCCCAGGAGCCAATGTTTTCGCAGTTTACTAGACTGGTGCCCTCAGGCAAGTCTGTAGGTCCTTCAGCTTAGCCCTTTCTGCAAAGCTCGTCATTGTGAAGATGCAGTGGGACACCTGAGCAAAGCTCTCTACCCCCCTCTCTCAGATCTGAGCAAGCGAGTGCTGGTTGCTGTGTGACCTTGAGCAGCTTACCACACCCCTCTGAGCCTCAGTTTTCCTGTCTGTAAAATGGAGATAATTGGACCACCCAAGAGTTGTTGTGAGCATCCAAAGTCAAAATAAAGATAATGCCCTATAATGGACTATAAAGCTACCATCAGACATGAGTCTGAGGTCAAACCATGATGCCTCCCCAGAGCAAAAAACGGCTCCTCTCGTTCCTGCTATTTCCAAGAGACAGCCCTTGGGTTCCTGGCACAGACACTCTGGGAAGCAGCCCAAACTTGGGGCCCGGCTGAGGGATGCAGAACCAGGTAGTGAGGGACAGAAAGTGTTGGCACTCTCTTCCAATCCAGTGGTTCTCAAAGTGTGGCCTGGGGCCCTTAGGTGTCCTAGAGACCCTTTCCAGGGTCTGTAAGGTCAGAACTGTTTTCATAATAACACTAAGATGCTATTTGCCCCTTTTAACTCTCATTTGCTCTGGAGTATGGAGTACTAAACGTTCACTTTGAGGACCTCTGCTCTACTCCAACCTCAAGGAGCCTCCACTGCCATGGCCCTGCTGCTGCCCTTGGCTCTTGGCCCCCTTGGCCCAGCAGCCTTGTTGGCATCTTGTTGGCAGCACACCAGAGTGGACAGAACCAAGGACTGAACCCCAATCAATAGAAGTGTATGTGGCTGTGGCCTACCCCAGGACACCCGGCCCAGGTGCCTGAGACCAGCCACAACCTCTGGCCTGAGGGCACCTTTTCCAATGCATACCATGGTACCTCATGGGCTACCGACGGCCCTGCGGCACCTGGCACAGAAACAAGAAGCAAAACAAAGCAAATATAAATATGTGCTCTGCCAACCGGGCTCCTCTGTCAGACTTAAGCCAAGAGTGTGGCAGGGAGCTCCCACATGTCAAGAAATCTGCAGAAAGACAGAGTGGACTCGGGGTTGAAGGGCCAGCGATGGCCACGCACAAACCTGCAACCATGAGCAGGAACTCTGATCAAAGGAAATGGCAGCCGGACGAGGGGCAGAGATAATCATCTGGGTACCCCAGTCCAGAGCCGTAGGAATAGCTACCTCTGGTCCTTCAGGACCAGCTGTATGCCCAGCCAGGTTCCCAGGAGGCCATGGCAACCCAGCACCAGCCCACTCCTCACCTGGGCCCCACCACGGACTCACTTGGCACAGTACAGAAAATGGTCCTTCCAGTCGACTTGGGAGGTCTGCCCCATCAGTGTCTGGTTGGCCGTGAGCAGCAGGAGCGTGCGGTTGTTTTGGAAATACTGCAGGAGGCTATTGATGCAGCAGTCATAGAGACTGGTATTGTCTGGATTGAGGGGGGCGTAGCAGATGTCCCGCAGGGAGATGTTGCGCTGTGCTTCGGGCAACCATACCTGGAGGTGCCGCAGCCTCTCCTGCAGCTCCAGCAGCTCCAGCAGCAAGTCCAGGTCCAGAATCCCGCTGAAGTTCTTGGGCCCCAGCAGCAGAGAGTCATACCTGTAGCTGGACCGGTTAGGAGCCGTCAGGATCACCTGGTTGGTTCGGAAGAAGGGGCCGAAATGCTGGTCATGGAAAGCCTTCTCACTCCGGGCTTGGCTATTGGGGGCCGACCACAGCTCCACGGGGTCCGTAGTGAGCTCTGTAAAGACCAGGCCCGCTGCCAAGGCCACCACCGGGATGACAGATAGCACCAGGATGGTCAGAGGCCACGAAGCCACCCACGTGCCCCAGCCCTGGAAGAACTGGCCAAGGAGGGTGTGGGTGGAGAAGCTGAGCTTGTCAGAGAGGCTGGTGCTCTTCTTGGCGTCCACCGTCTTGCTTTTGTCCCTGGCGGGGGCCACACGGAGTCCCACGAGCAGGATGGTGACCACAGCGAAGACAGAGCAGAGGATGATGATGAGGACCAGCCTGCCCGGCATCCGGCCCAGGTAGAAGGTGGAGTCCAGGGCCTGGGGGCGGGCTATGGCAGGACAGGATGCAGCACAGTCCTGGCAGGAGCAGGCCACCACGTCGTCACCTTGGGACTCATTGCAACGTGCAACCCCCTCATTCAGAGGCTGAATCCCACTCCCCATGGCCTGGCCGGGCTCCAAGAGGTGGAAGGTGATGTCCAGTGGGGCCAGACCATTGCCTGTGTCTCCCTGGAAGTTGAGCCAGCGCTGGGCATTGCAAAGGGCAGAGCCATACACGCCACACATGGTGCCCACAGCCAGCGTGGCGGCTGCAGGGATGCGCACACGGCTGCAGGAGTCATAGCTCTGCTCGGCAAAGCTATGCTGGTAGAAGGCCTCATAGGCCACCACAGCTGGGAGTTGTCCAGCCCCTAGCTGGGCCACACGGGTCACATTGATGAAGAGGCTCTGGTTGGGGCTGCACGTATTGTGGCAGTGCAGGTTCACGAAATTGTCAGAGCAGGCTGGGCAGCGGGTGAGAAGGGCCTTGGTGATCGACATACTCGCTTCCAGTGATACCAGCTGCTTGGCGGAGCAACAGGCTTGGGTGTTGGGGCCGGTGTAGAGGCGGGGGCAGATCTTCTGTAATAGGATCAGGTGATCACCTGTGATCTTGCGGGCCGGTGTGTTGGACAGGCAGGACACGTTGGAGAGTGTCATGAGGCCTCCAGACAGCTCTGGGTTCTTCCCACATTCATCATAGAAGGCGCAGTAGCCAGGCTGGTGGATGGGTGTGTAAGGTTCGCTCTGGGCCTGCAGAGCACAGCAACATCACACATGGGCCCTGACACAGCTGGGTGCCATCCAGACAGCAGGCAACCAGGGAGGGTGTGGGGGTAAGAAGGACATGGAGCAGGGGCAGGGAAGCGGGGAGTGTGGGGAGTAGGAAGCCTCCTGGAGGCATGTGCCAGCCAGCCAGTGTTGGAGTGACAACACTGGCCTTTCTTCCTGGGGGTGGCCTGATAGACCTGCAGCTTAGGAAAGTCATGCTGGAGAGGCTAGAGATGGGTAAGGAGGCAAAGCTGACTCCAAGGTCCCGGGCTCTGCCCACGTCGAAGTCAGCCTGAGTCCCCACACTGTACAACACATCCAGAGGCCAGGGTCTGTCATGGAGAGTCTGTGCAGGAGGCCCCCCGGCTCCCACCACCACCACCACCACCACCTGCTTGAGGCCAAAAGCCGTCACCCACCTCCCAGACACAAAGTGAGCGAGGAACTTAAGAGGCACCAGCCCTGGATCTTCTCCCAGCCTCCAAAGTGCTCAGTCCTCCCTAGGTGATGCTCACCAGGTAACCCCATCCCAGCACCTCCTTGCCTCAGACCTCCCTTAACTGCAGAACTGGACCCCACAGTAGGGCCAGTGACAGGAGCACCCCAGTCCAGCAGCCTCTTTCACCCCCGTGTGCATTCAACCCTGTGACCTGGAAACCCTCCACCTGCACCCCTCCTCTGTGGGGCCTGGCATCCCTCATGTGTCCAGAAACTGGCCCAGCCCACAGGCCCTGAAGCTCCCTTGCTGTTACCCAGTAACACTCGCCTGATACAAGGCTGGCTCCAGGGTCCCTAACTGGAGGCCGCAGGGGAGGTGGAGCCAAGCCCTGGGACTCACCAAACGCAGGAGCAGGGCCCACAGCAGCCAGCCCTTCAGGCCGGCCTCTGCCATCCCGGGTCTGGGAAGGGGTCAGCGGGGAGCCAGGCCAGGCCTCAGGAACAACCAAGGGCTGAACACACATTAAGGCAGCCTCCTCCCTTCAATGACAACCCTGGCCTGACTGGGTTAGGGATAAATGAGGCTGAGCCCTGCTGGTTAATGATCCACCACTCCCACTGTTTGGCCCCAGTCCACAGGCCCCCGCTTTAGATGAGCCTCATCACGCAGGTGCTAGGGTCTCCACTCACTTCCCAAAGTGACCGAAGCCAGAGGGCTGAGTCAGCTAGGGGAGAGACCACGCTATTAGCCCCTAACTCAGCCTCTGCTGGAGTTGGTGCCAGGGCCTGGAGGCACAGATGGGACCAGGCACTGGCTGGGCTCCAGCCTCAGGAGCTCAGCATGGCCGAGGAACCTCCGCACCCTCCCTGGCTCAGCCTCAGACCCCAGCTCTGCCCTACCCCCTCTTGGGACCAGGGCCAGCTATGGGCTCAGAGGCACCCTCTGCACTGTCATCCCTAGCAACTGTTGTTAATTAATATTAACAGCCTGATAACGGAGGGGCGGTCAGGGTGGAGCGACGCAGTGACAAAAGTCCCCTCCTACAGGAAGCAAAGGGAAAGAACAGCTCACTCTAGGGCCTGACATTTGACAGAGACCCCAGATAGTGGAAGACTCTCCTTTGCTCACTTTGCTCTTCATCCCCCCTTCCCCCCGACCTTCTCCCTCTCGTCCCTTGCCCAGGCCTGTCCCACCAGTCACCCCTAACAAGGGACAGCAGCAGCTCTGCTCCACCTGGGCCCAGGGGTGTGGTACACACTTTCTGCTCCCTCCTGATAGGAATCTTCAAGGCCTACCTTGGGCTCTATCACCAGGATGGGCCATGACCTTGGCCCCATTACCAAAGCTGAGCTGCAGATAAGGGCAGCTTGTTGGGAACATCTCCCGCGTGGCCACCTACTGGAGACAGCTGCAGGGAGGGACCTGTCTCTAGTGTTCTGTGGACCCCTGCCTGATTCACAGGGGAGCCACCAGCCTCATGCAGGGGAAGACAGAGGCTGAGAGGAAGGGGACCGAGGCAGGGTCAGGCTGACTCCTAAGTCCTCAAGACAGCCATAGTGGAGAGGAAAGACAGTCAGCAGCCAAGGGCCTGCGCCTGTGAGTGACAGCTCCATCCAGCACCTTCCCAGCACTGCTCCCAAGTCCCTGGCCGGCAGAGGTGGAGACCCCACCACCCATGAAGCTGCCTCTCTAGGTCCTCTGTTCCTGGTGTTGTCATCTAGTTCCTCCAGAAACAGATCCTGAAACAAGGATCCCAGTGCAAAGAGTTTATTGGGGAGATGACCCCAGATGACAGCAGTCGGTGAGTGGGGAATGAGCCAGGGGATGGAAGGAAGCTGACCAGAGTGCATCCAAGAGCTTGCTCCTGCCCCCAGGGACCTCCAGGAGCTGGTGGGGATGTGCCCAAGAAGGTCCCCTCCAAGGAATAAGGGCACAGACAGCTTTCCACCATGTTTATCTGTCACTGGTAGAGGACATTCCTGGAAGCTTTAGCCCCAGCACGTGGCGGGCACATTCAGGGTCAAAGGGCCTTAGGCAGGGCCGTGGGCACTTGGCAGCAAGAAGTCACTGTTGGCATGCACGGGGCTGTGAGTGTCAGAACAAACATATGAAAGGCCCACCCTGCCTTTCATATGTTTGTTCCCGTGGGGGCTGCCTAGGCTAAGCCCCTGGAGCCCAGCTGTGCCCAGCCTAGCACCACAGAGAGATAGAGTCCAGCTATTTGGTCTCCTGGGGTCGTTTGTGAAACATGTGCAGTGTAACAGCAGCACAATCTGGCTCGGAATGACAGTGAAAATTTCACACCCGATCTCCCAACCCAGCTGCCAGTGCCTCTGGACACACGGTCCGAGCTGTGACCATATGATATGTACATGCATCCTGCTTTTTTGACTTTTCACATAAATCCTCCCTGTTGCCTTCAATCTCTGATCAGCACGTCTGTGACTAGGTTATGGTCCGCAGGACGCATGGATCTTCTCCTGTTCTGGTGCTGACTGTCGGGCCGGTTCCCAATAGTTCATTTTTGATAAATAAGTTTCTGGTTGACTTCTTTGCACCTAACAATGTTTCCTCTTTTTTTGAATTTATTTCCTTAAAACAAGTTCCCCTAGATGAGATCTGTGAGTCAGAGTACAATGTTTACCATCCTTTTTTTTTTTTTTTTTTTTTTGAGACCGTGTCTCACTCTGTTGCCAGGCTGGAGTGCAGTGGCGCAATCTCGACTCACTGCAACTTCCGCCTCCTGGGTTCAAACGATTCTCCTGCCTCAGCCTCCCGAGTAGCTGGGACTACAGGCATATGCCATCATGCCTGGTTAATTTTTGTATTTTTAGTAGAGACAGGGTTTCACCACATCGGTCAGGATGGTCTCGATCTCCTGATCTCATGATCCGCCTGCCTCAGCCTCCCAAAGTGCTGGGATTACAGGTGTGAGCCACCAGCCCCAGCCCAATGTTTACGACTCTTACGTGGACAGCTCATTTCTTTCCTCAGGCTAATCTAGGATTTATTGGGTAATTATCAGATTCTCAGTTATTGGAATTTGGTGAAGGGTTGATGCCAGTCTTGGGTAATGAAGACTCGGTGAGTTCCCGGGGGCCGTCACTCTTACCACTGACATGGGCAACTCGCACAGGCACCATCTTCCCGCAGTCTCACCTTCATCGTGTATTATGTTTGTCATTAGACCTTACTAATTTAATGACTGCCAGATAATACCTCATTTTCCACTTTCTATTGGTATTAGTAAGATTGATATTATAAGTTTGATGTTAGAATCATAAGACATGCCTGAAATGATTATATATAATCATTTCCCAAGCTTCTCACCCATCAGAAGGGCCCAGAGCTGTGCCAGTTCACTGAGGGAGCAGCCGGGGGTGAGGCAGCCATCAGCAGAGCAGCCCTTTGTGGTTGGCTCTGGGGTGACACCTGGCAGAGGCTGCCGCAGGTGAGTCATGTGCAGACAAGCCCTGGAGACATGAGGATCACTCACTGAAATAAGCCAGGCACAGAAAGACAAACTTCATGTGTTTTCACTCATTTATGGGAGCTAAAAATTAAAACAAATGTATGGCAATAGACAGTAGGTAGAACGATGGTTACTAGAGGCTGGGAAGAGTAGTGGGGAGGTAGGGGGAAGCGGAGATGGTTGATGGGTACAAAAATGTAATTAGAATGAATAAGAGCTGGTATTTGATAGCATAACAGGGTAATTACAATCAGCAGTACACTTTAAAATAACTAAAAGGGTGTAATTAAAATGTTTGTAACAGAGAAGTGACAAATGCTTGAGGTAATGGTCACCCCATTTACAACCTGATGTGATTATGACACATTGTATGTCTGTATCAAACTATCTGATGTACCCCATAAATATATAATCTACTGTGTACCCATAAAAATTAAATTAAAAATAAAATCACTCGCTGACTTGCTGTTCTGCATCCCAACAGCATTCAAAGAGTTTGGGGATCTGGGCTGAGAGGAAGGTAGGTGACATTGCTAAGCCGGTCACCTGTACCTTGGCTGGATATCTGTACAACACTCTGACCAGTACAGATGTGAGTAATCACATCCCCTACTTCTGGCTCTTTGGGGTAACCAGCCTGCCGGTGGCCCCTTCGTCTTTCTTGCCGTCAGAACCTGCACTCTGTTTGGTGAAGGACTGTGTCCACTGCTCAGGTGAGAGAGGCTCTCCCTGTTCCCCCAGCCCCCTTTGCAGCTAGCAGGGGCCCTGTGATCCCTGTGGGAAGGCTTTTTCTTCCCTCATGAAAGGAGAGGTATGCAGCTGGCATGATATTCTAGCCTTCCCCACTTTTCGCTGCACTAGACAGATGGAAGGTCTGGAGCTGTAGCAACCATCTTGTGATCCTGAAGCATTGAACACGAGGAAAAAGTTGAGATGCAAAAAATGCCCATGGAAATGACATCAGCAAAATGGTGGCCTAGGAAGCTCCAAGCTCTCATTTCCAAACTGAAACACTGAATAAACAAGCCAAACTGTCAGAACCAACTTTGTTGGCACTCTAGAAAACAAAGGCCTACAGCAACCAGGCAAACACTCAAGTTAAAAAAGGCCATCTTCAAAACAGTAGCAAAGTTTTGTGGTGTTTTTACTTAGTCTTGCCCCACCCCTTCCCCAGCATGGCAGCAGTCTTGTCTATTTTTTGTTTTTTGTTTTTTTTTTGAAACAGGGTCTCATTCTGTAGCCCAGGCTGAAGTGTATTGATACAATCATGGCCTACTGCAGCCTCAAACTCCTGGGCTCAAGCAATCCTCCAACCTCAGCCTCCTGAGAAGCTAGAATTACAGGTATGTGCCACCACACCCAGCTAGTGTTTTAAATTATTTGTAGAGTTGGGGTCTCACTATGTTGTCTGGGCTGGGGCTGGTCTCAAACTCCTGGCCTCAAGTGATCCTCCTGCATTGGCCTCCCAAAGTTTTGGGATTACAGGCATGAGCCACTGCACCCAGCCAACAGTTTTGAAATTGAGACAACAGTACCACAGTTCTCAGTTCCCTCCCTCCAAAGAGAGCAGGCCTTATTTGCAAACTGTTATGTGCATCTGTTCTTATCTGGGGGATCCTGGAAGAACTGATGCAAGATGCTGTATCTCTTGCCTAAAACCAGGACATTGCTCAGAAAAGATGCCTGGGGCAAGAGGTTATAGGTAGAGACATGCCATAGACCATTTTAAACCCAGAGGAGAAGCTTGGACAATTTGGATATTCAGCAGCAACTCGTGGGCGCAGTGGCTTACGTCTGTAACCACAACACTTGCGGATGCTGAAGCAGGCAGATTGCTTGAGCCCAGGAGTTTGAGACCAGTATGGACAACATAGCAAGACTCTGTCTCTACAAAAAATTTAAAAATTAGCTGGGGGTGGTGGCATGCACCTGTAGTCCCAGCTACTTGGGAGGCTGAGGCAGGAGGATTGCTTGAGCCCAGACGTTTGAGACTGCAGTGAGCCATGATTGTGCCACTGCACTCCAGCCAGTGCAGTAGAGCAAGTCTCTGTCTTAAAATATATATATGTACATAAATTTTTAAAGCAGCTATGAGCCAAGCACAGTGGCTCATGCCTGTAATCCCAATGCTTTTGGAGGCCAAGGTGGGAGGATCACTTGAGGCCAGGAGTTTGAGACCAGCCTGGGCAATAATTGCAAGACCCCATCTCTACAAAAAATAAAATGTAAAAAAAGTTAGCTGGCATGGTGGCATGTACCTGTAGTCCCAGCTATTTGGGAGAGTGAGGTGGGAGGATCATCTGAGTTTAGGGGTTTGAGGCTGCAGTGAGCCATACCGCACCACTGCACTCCAGGCTGGACATTGACTCAAAAAAAAAGAAGAAGAAGCTGCCAGGTGCAGTGGCTCATGCTTGTAATCATAGCAGTTTGGAAGACCAAAGCAAGAGGACTGCTTGAGGCCAGGAGTTTAAGACAAGCCTGGCCAAGATAGTGAGAGCCTGTCTCTACAACAAAATAGAAAGGCAGGCTGGGCACGGTGGCTCACACCTGTAATCTCAGCAATTTGGGAGGTTGAGGTGGGAAGATCCTGCCCTGATCCCAAGAGTTTGAAACCAGCCTGGGAAACATGATGAGACCCTGTCTCTACAAAAAAATAAATAATTGGAAGGGGCCAAGATGGCCGAATAGGAACAGTTCCCATCTGCAGCTTCCAGTGAGACCAGTGCAGAAGGCAGGTGATTTCTGCATTTCCAACTGAGGTACCCAGTTCATCTCACTGGGACTGGTTAGGCAGTGGGTCCAACCCACAGAGGACGAGCAGAAAAAAAATAAATAATTAGACAGGGGTTAGGCACCTGCTGTCCCAGCTACTTGGGAGAGACACAGGAAGATCACTTGAGCCTTCAAGGTTGAGGCTGCAGTGAGCTATGTTCACACAGGACAGGATGCGGAGGGGAGGAGAGGGGAGGGGAGGGGAGGGGAGGGAAGGGAAGGGAAGGGAAGGGAAGGGAAAGGAAGGGGGAAAGGGAGGGAGGGGGAAGGGAAGGAAGGAGGGAGAGAAGGAAAGAGAGAGAGAGAGCAAGAGAAAGAAAGAAAGAGAAAGAAAGAAAGAAAGAAAGAAAGAAGAGGAAAGAAAAAAGCAAAAGAAAAAAGGAAAGGAAGGAAGGGAGGGTGGGAGGGAGGAGAGAGACAGAGAAAGAGAAAGAGAGAAAGAGAAAGAAAGAAAGAAGAAAAGAAGAGGAAAGAAAAAAGGAAAGGAAGGAAGGAAAGAAGGAAGGAAGGGAGGGAGGGAGGAGAGAGACAGAGAGAGAAAGAAAGAAAAAGAAAGAGAGAAAGAAAGAAAGAAAGAAAGAAGAGAAAGAGAGAAAGAAAGAAAGAAAGAAAGAAAGAAAGAAAGAAAGAAAGAAAAGAAGGAAAGAAAGAGAAAAGAAAAGCGAAAAGAAAGAAGGAGGAAGGGAAAGGAAGGGGAGAGGAGAGAAGGGAAAGTTAGCTGGGCATGGTGGTGCATTCCTGTAGTCCCAGCCACTTGGGAAACAGAAACAAGAAGATCACCTGAGCCCGGGAGTTTGAGGCTGCAGTGAGCCATGATCATGTCACTGCACACCAGCATAGACGACAGAGTGAGATCCAACTCAAACAAAAATAAAACGGCTATGTATACAGGAAATTGAGAATGCCACATGCATGTACAGGGCAAAACACATGTTCAGAAAAGCCCTAAAACTTTTGTCACAGGCTGATCCTAGGCTCAGAACAAGCCTAGCTAAGTGTTAAAAGAGTCCCAGCCCAATTTGCAAAAGATGGGAGAGGTATGCTTGGGTGTGTACGTGTGTGTGTGTGTGTGTGTGTGTGTGTGTGTGTGTGTGTGTGTGTG
>NW_026652276.1:124520337-124678227 GCF_009828535.3 Hylobates moloch | reverse complement strand
TGTGTGTGTGTGTGTGTGTGTGTGTGTGTGTGTGTGTGTGTGTGTGTTGGTGTTGTAGTTTTTTAGCTCCTGGCATTCAAGGAAATCTCTGTCAAAACACTGGCTAAAACAAGCTGAAGAAACAGACACTTTGGTGACCACAAAAAAACAATGAATAGCCTTTGCAAAAATAGCTTGGGAAAGTATAAAAACAAACATTACTACAGCTTTCAGCAATTAAAAAAAATGCTGAGGAAGAGAGAGAATCTGATTTCCAGACTTATCACATTATAATAGTCAAATGTCCAGTTTTCAACAGCAACAGCAAAATCACAAGTCAGACAAAGAAACGGGAAAAGATGGCCTATTCAAAGGAAAAAAAAAACAAGTTGACAAAAACTGTGCCCAAGGCAGCCCAACATTAGACTTATTAGACAAAAAACTTTAAAATAGCTATCTTAAAGAGCTAAGAGCAAAAATGGATGAGGATGAAAGTAAATTAGGAAAACTATGCAGGAACAAAATGAGGTTATCAATAAAGAGAAATTATAAAAAAGAACCACACAGAAATTCTGGACCTGAAAAGGATAATAACTGAAATAAAAAACTTCACTAGAGGGGCTCAAGAGCAGATTTGAGAAAGCAGAAGAAAGAATCTGTGAACCTGAAGGTTGGACAATTGAAATCATCAGGTCTGAGGAACAGACATGAAAAAGAGTGAGGAAAAGTGAACAGAGACTGCTCTTTATGGTACACCATGAAACAAAATAACATGGGTGTTATGGAAGTTCAATAAGGAGAAGAAAGAGAGAATGAGACAGATTATTTGAAGAAATAATGGCCTAAAACTTTCCAAATTTGATGAAAGACAGGAATATTAAATATCTGAAAAGTCCAATAAACTCCAAGGAATATAAATACAAAGAGACTTATATTGAGACATATTATAATCAAACAGTTGAAAGGCAAATACTAAGAGAGAATATTGAAAACAAGAGAAAAGTGACTCATCACATACAAGGTGTCCTCAATAAGATTATCAGCTGATTACTCATAAGAAACGTTGAAGGTCAAAAGGCAGTGAGCATGATATATGTAAAGCGCTGAAACAAACAAAATTATCAACCAAAAATCCTATTTCAGCAAAACTATCCTTCAAAAATAAGTGAGAAATTAAGACATTTTCAGAAACATAATAGCTGAGAGAGTTCATTACCACTAGACCTGCCTTACAAGAAATGCTAAGGGGACTCTTTCAGGTTGAAATTAAAGGATGCTAGACAGTAACTCAAAGATGTTTGAAGAAATAAAAATCCCCAATAAAGATATTTACATAGGTAAATATAAAAGCCAGAATTATTATAACTCTGGGGTTTTTGGAGGGGTTTGATTTTGTTTTGAGACAGACTGGAGTGCATTAGTGCAATCACAGCTCACTGCAGCCTCGACCTCCGGGCTCAGTTGATCCTCCCATTTCAGCCTCCCAAATAGCTGGAATCCCATTACAGGCACATGCCACCATGCTTGGCAAAATTTTGTATTTTTTGTAGAGATGGGGTCTCACTGTGTTGCCCAGGCTGGTCTCAAACTCCTGGAGGCAAGCAATTCTCCCACCTCAGACTTTCAAAGTACTGGCATTACAGGTCTGAGCCGCCATGCCTGCCAAGTCACTCTTTCTTTTTCCCTTTTTTGTAAAGCTGGGATCTTGTTAATGTTGCCCAGGCTGGTCTCAAACTCCTGGCCTCGAGCAATCCTCCCACCTCAACCTTCCAAAGCACTGAGATTGCATGTGTGAACCACCACACCCAGCCAAAAAAACATAATTCTATATTTTTGAGCAAACAATGTGTAAAGATGGAATTTTTGACACCAATAACCTAAAGCAGGGACAAAGCTGTATAGGAGTAGAGTTTTGTATGCTGTTAAGTTGGTATCGATTCAAATTAGATTTTTATAACTCTAGGATTTTATTTGTAATCCCCAGGGTAACAACGAAGAATAATACATAGAATATATGCAAAAGGAAATGAAAAGAGAATCAAAATGTGTCACTACAAAAAAAATTTTTAAAACCCAGCCAAGCAAGGTGGCTCATGCCTATAATCCCAGCACTTTGGGAGGCTGAGGCAGGAGGATCATTTGAGGCCATGAGTTCAAGACCAGCCTGGGCAACATAGTGAGATTCTGTCTCTACAAAAAATTAATAAAATAAAACAAGAAGCAAATAAATAAATAAATACAGAAGTCAATAATGAAGAAAATGAAAGACAAAAATCTATGACACATACAGAAAAGAAAAGGTAAAATGGCATAAATCCTTATCAGTAATTACTTCAAATTTAAATGGATTCAACTCTGTAGTCAAAGTTGGAGAATGCAGAATACATTATTTTAGAGATACGATCCAACTATATGATGTCTAAGACACTCACTTTAGATCTGAGGACACAAATAGGTTGAAAATAAAATAATAGAAAAAGACATTCCATGCAAATAGTCACCAAAAGAGAGCTGGAGTTGCTACACTAATATCTGACAAAATAGAATTTTTATTTTATTGTATTTTATTTTATTTATGTTTGGAGACAGGGTCTCACTGTTGTCCAGGCTGGAGTGCAGTGCCGCAATCTTGGCTCACTGCAACCTCTGTCTCCCGGGTTCAAGCTATTCTTGTGCCTCAACCTCCCAAGTAGCTGGGATTACAGGCGTGTACCATCATACCCAGCTAATTTTTTGTATTTTTAGTAGAGACGGGGTTTTGCCATGTTGGACAGACTGGTCTTGAACTCCTGACCTCAAGTGATCTGCCCACCTCAGCTTCCCAAAGTGCTGAGATTACAGGCATGAGCCACTGCACCTGACCACAAAATAGAATTTAAATAAAGAATTGTTACAAAAGACAAAAATGACATTATACATTACTAAAATGGTCAATTCATCAAGAATATGTAATAATATATACGCACCAAACAATGTGACCTTAAAATATGTAAAGCAAACATTACATCATTGAAAGGAGAAACAGACAATGCAACAATAAGTAGTTGGAGACTTCAATACTCCATTTTCAATAATTGATGGAACAACTAGACAGAAGACCAGTAAGGAAATAGAAGTCTTGAACATTTATAAAACACTTGGACGCTTGCATATATACAATATTCCACTCCACAACAGCAGGATACACATTTCTTTCAAGTGCATATGGAATATTCCTCAGGATAGACAGTATGTTAGGCGACAAAACAAGCCTTGTTATATTTTAAATAATTAAAATCATAGAAAGCATATTTTCCAGTCACAATGGAATGAAACTAGAACTCGATAACAGAAGAGGCTGAGCACGGTGACTCACACCTGTAATCACAGCACTTTGGGAGGAGAGGGTGGGAAGATCTCTTGGGCCCAGGAGTTCAAGATCAGCCTGGGCAACATAGAGAAACCCCATCTCTAAAAATAAAAATAAGTTGGGTGTGGTGGCTCACACCTGTAATCTCAATACTTTAGGAGGCTGAGGGAAATGAACTGCTTGAGTCCAAGAGTTCAGAACTTCCTGGGCAACATGGTGAAATTCTATCCCTACTAAAAATACAAAAAATTAGCCGGTGTAGTGGTGTGCACCTGTAGTCCCAGCTTGCCAGGAGGCTGAGGAGGGAGGATCACCTGAACCTAGGAGATTAAGGCTGCAGTGAGCCATGATCGCACCACTGCACTCCAGCCTGGGCCACAGAGTGAGACCCTGTTTCAAAAAAAAAAATTAGCCAGGCATGGTGGCACACACCTGTGGTACCAGCTGCTCAGAAGGCTGAGGTGAGAGAACTGCTTGAACCCAGGAGATCAGTGCTTCAGTGAGCCATGATCACATCACTGCGCTCCATCCTGGCTCCAAAAAAAAAAAAAGTAAATAAATTACAGGAAAAAAACCCCTGAAAATTCATGATATTTGGAAATTAAACAACACATGCTTAACAACCAATGGATCAAAGCATAAATCACAAAGGAAATATAAAAATACCTTGAGACAAATGAAAATGAAAACACAACATACCAAAACTTATGGGATGCAGCAAAGCTGTGCTAAGAGGGAAATTTTTAGCCATAAGCACAATCAAAAAAGAAGAAAGCACCCTGGCACGGTGGCTCACGCCTGTAGTCCCAGTGCTTTGGGAGGCCAAGGGGGCAGGATTGAGGGAGACCAGCTTGGGCAACATGGCTAAACCCTATCTGTACGAGAAAGACAGGAAAAATTAGCCAGGCATGGTGGCACGTGCCTGTAGTCCCAGTTACTTGAGAGGCTGAGGGATGAGAATCACTTGAGCCCAAGAGGTCGAGGCTACGGTGAGCTGAGATTACAGCACTGCACTCCAGCTTGGGCAACAGAGCAAGACCTTGTCTCAAAAAAAATTTTTTTTTTTTTTAAAGAAAGTGCCAGGTGTGGTGGCTCATGTCTGTAATCTCAACACTTTGGGAGTCCATGGCAGGAGAATCATATTAGGCCAGGAGTTCAAGACCAACCTGGATTAACATAGCAAAACCCCATCTCTACAAAAAAGAGAGAAGGAGGAAAGAGAGGAAGAGGAAGAGAAAGAAAAAAAGAAGGAGGAGGAGGAGGAGGATGTTGGGAAAAAGCTGAGTGTTGGGAGGGAAACTGAGGCAGGACTTGCATAATGTCCTCTGGAATGTGTCTAGACTTGCTGGCTCCTTGCTTCTAGCCCTCCTAGGCTCCTATTCCCATTATCTCAAGTAGCAGAACATGTTCCATATAAATGCTAAACCATCACAGCTGTAGATCATGCGCCTGCCCTTTTGACCTCCACATTCTCACCACCTGTTTCTTTTTTTTTATACGTTAAGTTCTAGGGTACATGTGCACAACGTGCAGGTTTGTTACCTATGTATACATGTGCCATGTTGGTGTGCTGCACCCATTAACTCGTCATTTACATTAGGTATATCTCCTAATGCTATCCTTCCCCCCACCCCACAACAGGCCCCGGTGTGTGATGTTCCCCTGCCTGTGTCCAAGTGTTCTCATTGTTCAATTCCCACCTATGAATGAGAACATGACTCACCACCTGTTTCTTTGTTGGATTACCAATAAATACCGTGGGCTCCCAGAGCTCGGAGCCTTCACAGCCTCCATGATCACGATGGCCCCTTGGTGTCCCACCTTTATCTCTCAAACTGTCTTTGTCTCAATCCTTTGACTCCGCCGGACTTTGTCACCCCCATGACCTGGTGTTGGGTCTCATCACCCCAACAGGAGCAGGGTGAAGAGGAGGAAGGGGGAGGAGGAAGAAGGAGGAGGGGGAGGAGGAGAGAAGAAGAAAGATGAAATTTTCTAACTGCACACCTTAAGGAGCTAGAAAAAGAAAAACTAAACTCAAAGCTAGAATTTTTAAAAATAATAAAGACTACAACTGATATAAGTGAAATAGGGAATAGAAAACTATAGAGAATAGCTATGAAACAAAAGCTGATTTCTTGAAAAAAATATTCTGAAGGAGCAATCTATAGTACAAATAAAATAATACAGAAAAATAAATTTTAAAAGAAAAAATCAACAAAATTGACAAACCTTTAGATAAGGTGACTAAGAAAAAGAGAAGACTCATATTACCAAAATCACAAATGAAAGTGGGAACTTTACAATTTTACAGAAATAAAAAATACAAGATAATACTATAAATGAATGTATAACAAACGATAATCTAGAAGAAATGGACAAATTGCTAGACATTGCATACCAAAACTGATTCATGAAGAAGCAGAAAATCTAAATAGACATATAACTAGTAAGGAAATTGAATCAGTAATTTTTAAACTCCCCCAAAGGAAAAGCCCAGGATCAGATGGCTTCACTGGCGAATTCTAGCAAACATTTAAAGCAGAATTAATATCAGCTGGGCATGGTGGCTCAACACCTGTAATCCCAGCACTTTAGGAGGCCGAGGCAGGCGGATCACCTGAGGTCGGAGTTCGAGACCAGCCTCACCAACATGGAGAAGCCCTGTCTCTACTAAAAATACAAAAATTAGCTGGGCGTGGTGGCACATGCCTGTAATCCCAGCTACTCGGGAAGCTGGGGCAGGAGAATTGCTTGAACCCAGGAGGCAGAGGTTGCTGTGAGCCAAGATCACGCCATTGCACTCCAGCCTGGGCAACAAGAGCAAAACTCCGTCTCAAAAAAAAAAGAAAAAGGAAAAGAAATAATATCAATCCTCCTCAAATTCTTCCCTAAATTGAAGAGGAAAGAACATTTCCTAACTTATTCTATGAGGGCATGTTCATAGTATCCTGATCCTATGGTATACTGATATCAAAACCAAAGACACTACAAGAAAACTACAGACCTCATAAATATTGAATAAAATACACAATATCCTTCATGAATACTGAATAAAAATACTAGCGAACCAAGCTGAACATCGTATTAAAAAGATTATACACATTGGCCAGGCGCGGTGGCTCAAGCCTGTAATCCCAGTACTTTGGGAGGCCGAGGCAGGCAGATCACTTGAGGTCAGGAGTTCGAGACCAGCCTGGCCAACATGGTAAAACCCGGTCTCTACTAAAAATACAAAAACTAGCCGGCTGTGGTGGTGCATGCCTGTAGTCCCAGCTACTTAGGAGGCTGAGGCAGAAGAATCACTTGGACCTGGGAGGCAGAGGTTGCAATGAGCTGAGATCATGCAACTGGACTCCAGCCTGGGCCACAGAGCAAGACTCCCTCTCCAAAAAAAAAAAAGAGTATACATCATGACCAGGTAGACTTGATTCCTGGAATATAAGGATGGTTCAACATATGGAAATCAATTAATGAACTGTACCAGATTAATAGGATGAAGGGAAAAAATCACATGATTCTCTCAACTGATGCAGAAAAGACATCTGACAATATCCGACATCCTTTCAAAATAAAACCACTCAGAAAACAAGAAATACAGGCAACTTTCTCAACATGATAAAGGCCATATATGAAAAAAAAAGTCCAGGTGCGGTGGCTCATGCCTGTAATCTCAGCACTTTGGGAGGCTGAGGCAGGTAGATCACTTGAGGTCAGGAGTTAAGAGACCAGCCTGGCCAACATGGTGATACCCCATCTCTACAAAAATACAAAAAATTAGCCAGGTGTGGTTGCACACGCCTGGAGGCTGAGACAGGAGAATTACTTGAACTCAGGAGGCAGAGGTTGCAGTCAGCTGAGATTGTGCCATTGCACTCCAGCCTGGGCGACAGAGTGAGATTTCATCTCAACAACAAAAAAACCCCACAGTTTACATTGTCCTCAGTGACAGAAGGCTGGCAAGCTCAATGATTCATGCTCACAATCGCACTGCTTTGGGAGGCCAACGTGGTAGAATCACTGGAGCCCAGGAGTTCAAGAGAAGCCTGGGCAACATTGCAAGACCCTGTCAAAGCAAGGTCAAATCAAGGGTCAAAGCAAGGTCAAAGGAAGGTCAAAGCAAGACTCTACCAGAAAAAATTTTGGTGCGGTGGTGCATGCCTGTAGTCCTAGTTACTCAGGAGGCTGAGACAGGAGGATCACTTGAGCCCAGGAGTTTGAGGCTGCTGTGAACCACGATTACATCACTGCACTCCAGCCTGGAAAACAGAGGAAGACTCTGTCTCAAAAAATAATTTTTTTTTTAATGATGAAAGACTGAAAGTTTTTCCTCTAAGATCAGGAACAAGAGGGCTGGGGATGGTGGCTCACGCCTGTAACCCCAGCACTTTGGGAAGCTGAGGTGGGTGGATCACAAGGCCAGAAGTTCAAGACCAGCCTAACCAACATGGCAAAACCCCGTCTCTACTAAAAATGCAAAAATTAGCTGGGCATGGAAATTAGCCAGGCACCACACCTGGCTAATTTTTGTATTTTTAGTAGAGACGGGGTTTTGCTATGTTGGCCAGGCTGGTCTTGAACTCCTGACCTCAGTTGATCTGCCCACTTCTGCCTCTCAAAGAGCTGGGATTACAGGAACGAGCCCACCATGCCCATCGGAGATACTTTCTTTTTTATATTTTGAGATAAGAAAAGCTTTATTTAAAGTCAACTGGCAAGGAAGGAGGGAATGCTCAATCTCTTTTCCTGAGCTAGGGGTTGGGTTGGGTTTTATAAGCATAGGGTAATGAGGCATGATCTAATTGGATCTCACAATGAGGTGATGCTGGAAGGTAATATCTGACTGGATCCTGCCATGGGGTGATGCCAGAGCTTGATCTGATTGGATCCTGGATCCTGCCATGTGGTGTCTGATGTTTTGTTTTTTAATTTTTTTTTTTTTTTTTTGAGACAGAGTCTCGCTCTGTCACCCAAACTGGAGTGCGGTGGAGCGATCTCAGCCTACTGCAACCTCCCCCTCCCAAGTTCAAGCAATTCTCCTGCCTCAGCCTCCCAAGTAGCTGGGATTACAGGCATGGGCCACCACATCTGGCTTTTTTTTTTTTTTTTTTTTTTTTGGTAGAGACAGGGTTTCACCATGTTGGGCAGGCTGGTCTCAAACTCCTGACCTCAAGTGATCTGCCCACCTCAGCCTCCCAAAGGGCTGGGATTACAGGCAGGAGCTACCATGCCTGGCCTTGTTTTTTAACTTTTATTTTACGTTAAGTTGTACATATGCAGGTTTGTTATATAGGTAAACTTGTGTCATGGGGGTTTGTTGTACAGATTATTTTTTTGCCCAGGTACTAAGCCTAGTACCCAATAGTTATCTTTCCTGCTCCTCTCCCTCCTCCCACCCTCCACTGGGCTCCAGCATCTGTTGTTCCCCTCTTAGTGCCCATGTGTTCTCATCATTTAGTGAGAGAATATAAGTCAGAATATGTGGTATTTGGTTTTCTGTTCCTGCGTTAGTTTGCTAATGATAATGGCCTCCAGCTCCATCCATGTTCCTGCAAAGGACATAATCACGTCTTTTTTTATGTCTGAATAGTATTCCATGGCATATATGTACCACATTTTCTTTATCCAATCTGTCATTGATGGGCATTTAGGTTGATTCCATGTCTTTACTATTGTGAATAGTGCTGCAATGAACAGATGTGTGTATGTGTCTTTATGGTAGAACAACTTACATTCCTTTGGGTATATACCCAGTAATGGGATTGCTGGGTCGAATGGTAGTTCTGCCTTTAGGTCTCTGAGGAATTGCCACGCTGCTTTCCACAATGGTTGACCTAATTTACACTCCCACCAACACTGTACAAGTGTTCCCTTTTCTCTACAACCTTGCCAGCATGTTATTTTTTCTTTTTTTTACTTTTTAATAATAGCCATTCTGGCTGATGTGAGATGGCATCTCATTGTGGCTTTGATTTCTGTTTCTTTAATGATCAGTGATATTGAGTTTTTTTTCAAATGTTTGTTGGTTGCATGTATGTCTTCTTTCGAAAAGTGTCTAGGAATGAGATACTTTCACCACTTCTATTCAACATAGTATTAAAAGTTCTAACCAGAGCAATTTGGCAAAAATGAAATGAAAAGAAAAGAGAAAAGAGAGAAAGAGAGAGAAAGAGAGGGAGAGAGGGAGGGAGGGAAAAGGGAAGGGGAAGGGAAAGAGGAAAGGGAGGAAGGAAGGAAAAGAGCGTCCAAATTAGAAAAAAATTAAACTTACCTCTATTTGCAGATAGATTTTATATTCTAAAACAGTAAATACGCCACTAAAAATGTACTATAACTTGTCTGAGTGTGGTGGAGCATGCCTATAATCCCAGCACTTTGGGAGACTGAGGCAGGACAATCACTTGAGCCCAGGAGTTCAAGACCAGCCTGGGCAACAACGTGAGACCCCATCTCTACAAAAAATAAAATAATTAGCCGGGCATGCTGGCATGCCTGTAGTCCCAGCTATTCAGGAGGCTGAGGCAGGAGGATTGTTTGAGTCCTGGCAATGGAGGCTGCAGTGAGCTATAACCGTGCCACTGCACTCCAGCCTAGACAACAGGGTGAGACCCTATCTCGAAAATTTTTTTTAATAAAAAAAATTACTAGAACAAATGAACTTGGCAAAATTATAGGATACAAAATCAATACACAAAAATCAGACGCATTGCCTGCTTGCCTGCCTTTCTTTTTCTTTTTCTTTCTTTCTCTTTCTTTCTTTCTTTTCTTCTTTCTTTCTTATCTGTCTTTTTTCTTTTTGAGACAGGGTCTCACTTTGTCACCCAGGCTGGAGTACAGTGACACGATCATTACTAACTGCAGCCTTGACCTCCCAGGCTCAAGCAGTTCTCCCACCGCAGCCTTTGGAGTAGCTAGGAGGGACTTTAGGTGCTCATCACCATGCCTGGCTAATCTTCCCCCTTCCTCCTTCCCCTCCCCCCTCCCCTCCCCTCCCCTCCCCTCTCCTCTCCTCTCCTTTCCTTGACAGGGTCTTGATCTGTCGCCCAGGCTGGAGTGCAATGGCGTGATCTCAGCTCACTGCAACCTCCGCCTCCCCAGTTCTAAGTGATTCTCTTGCCTCAGCCTCCCAAGTAACTAGGATTACAGGTGCGCCACCATGCCCGGCTAATTTTGTATTTTTAGTAGAGACAGGGTTTCACCATGTTGGCCAGGCTGGTCTTGAACTCCTGACCTCAGGTGATCCACCCGCCTTAGCCTCCCAAAGTGCTGAGATTACAGGCATGAGCCACTGCACCCAGCCCCTGGCTAATTTTTTTAATTTTTATTTTTAGAGATGGCATTTCACTGTGTTGCCCAGGCTGGTCTTGAACTCCTGGCCTCAAGTGATCCTCGCTCTTCAGCCTTCTGAATTGCTGGGATTATAAGTGAGGGCCACCATGCCTGACTTTAGCACCACTTATTTTGACACACGAGAAAGATAAACCATTCTGTTCCCACTCCTGCCATCTGGTGGTCTCTTACTTGCAGCTGTATACACTCCTAACTGATGTACCTGTAATTCCCTGCTGTCCACCACCTGACTATGAGCACCCCTTCTCCTACTGTCGCCCCACAGCAAGAGTCCTCAACCTCAACACTATGGACATTTTCAACCACAGAACTCACTTGTGGGGGCTGCCTTGTACATTGTATGATTTTAACAGTATCCCTGGCCTCTTCCCACCTAATGCCAGTAGCATCCGTTGCTCAGATATGATAACCTAAAATGTTTCTTGGCTGGCACAGTGGCTCACACCTGTAATCCCAGCACTTTGGGAGGCTGAGGTGGGCGGATCACTTGAGGTTATGAGTTCATGACCAGCCTGGCCAACATGGTGAAACCCCATCCTCCTAAAAATACAAAAATTAGCTGGGTGTGGTGGCACATGCCTGTAGTCCCAACTACTCAGGAGGCTGAGGCAGGAGAATCACTTGAACCCGGGAGGTGGATGGAGGTTGTAGTGAGCCAAGAACACACCACTGCACTCCAGCCTGGGCAACAGAGCAAGACTCCGTCTCAAAAAAAAAAAAAAAAGACAATATTTCCATACTTTCCCAAAAGCCCCACTGGGGCAAATCTGGCCGAGAACCACCACCCTGCAGGAAGCCTATGCTAAGCCAACTAATCTGCTCCCTCCACCCAGCTCTGCTACAACCAAGCCAAGCCTGTCTCTCAGGCTTCTCTGGGCCTTCCCAACACCTGCCCATAGAATCTCCTTGGCAGTGAGGATTTCTACCACCACCCAGGCCTGAGTGGTCTCTCCCTCCTCTGGTCAGGATAGCAGGGGTTGGCTGTCTCCCTTGGCACTTGGCCTAACCATCACTGCATTCATGCATTTTGCTTCTGGAGGCTGAGGTCCTGGTTCCTGGGGTGGGGGCCATAACTCCTACACCAAGAATCCTTGCACCTATAGGGGTCCAATTTGTACATTTCGGTGATTGTATTAGATACTTTGCTTCAGGAATACAGCTGCAGTCAGGACCCATTGCTGTCAAAGCCATAGACTCAGGGCTGTGTGACCCTCCATCTCCCCACTGCTGGAACAGCCACAAGCAGTTCAGGAGCCTGGTCCCCTAGCCCAATGCTGAGGAGAAGGGCGTGTAGGTCCATGGAGGGGATGAGGCAGGCTGAATTTATAAATGGTCGGGAGGTCCCAAGTACTTCCTGAGGGCTCCCTGAAGGGGAGGATGGGCAGCTGTGCCCTGACTGTTGCTCCCAGCATCCCAGCTGCAGGTTCTGATGGAAGAGGGTCTTAGCCTGGGCAGAGCTAAGATGGTGAAGCCAGACCACTAGTAGGGGTAGCCACCAGAAATGGAGATCACATGTCAAGGCTGAGGGGAGACAAGGTCTGGGGACTGGCCCTACATGCTTACTCTCTACTGTACAAGCATCAGTTGCTTCTCACATTCATCCCAGCCCTGCAAGCTGATGGGTAGCCTTCATCCCGGACCCTTTGTCTTCTGTGATGGTCCCCCCTCGACACAGAACTGCATTTTCTAACCTTGAACCAACAAGTTGTACAGTGAGCTATGGGGAACAAAAGGGGCCATGAGAGGGGCCTGAAGCAGGGTCTCCCAGATGGGAGCAGGCATGGGCCCCTGCCTAGGCCTGATACCCCTGGCCTTGACAAACATGAGACCCGTGGAGGATGAGGATGAAAGCTTCCTGTCTGAGCCCTGAGTCACGGAGGTGACACAGAGGGAGGGTCCTGCCTGCTGCATGGGGGGCACAGAGTCCAGCTCCATGTGGTGCTATTCCTACCACATCCTTCCCTCCGCTTTTAACTGGAATTAGTCCTCAAGAGCCTCAGGCAGTAGAAAGGTTGTGAAAAGATAATTACCTCCAGGGCATTAAGGATACTCTCAGGGAAAAGCTTTTAATGAACCACTGGACTCAGGAACACACACATGTGCAACTTGGCATGGTCCTTGCCTCTGAAGAGCTCCCACACCAAGGTGGGGACAGGCCCCAGGAATTAGAGCTTCATGAGGTCAGAGCAGCATCAGACACACAGACGGGGATGCCCAGCCCAGGCTGGTGCTCAGGAAGACTTCCTGGAGGCCACGCGTGGGTCAGAGAGGTCTCACAACCTAGGGTTGCACATTTAGCAAATAAAAAGCAGGATGCCCAGCTATATTAGAATTTCAGAGAAACAGTGAATATCTGTTTGAGCATATGTCCCAAATATTCGACAGGACACGGTTATGCTGTAAAATTCCTCATTATTTGAAATTCCAATCTAGCTAGACATCTCCTACTTTACCTGGCCTCCCACATCACCATGACTTTCGGATTAAGTGTTGGGCTCAGAGAAGGGATGTGACAGGGGAGTTTCATATCCAGGACTTGAACCTAGGTATCCCACCTCCAATTCCAGACTAGAGTCTGACAGACACAGCACCTCCCCTCTACCACTTAGCCAAGTGACATTGGGCTGGCTACTCAATCTGAGCTTTTGCCTATCTGCAAAATAAATGTGTGTGGTGGATATTAAAGCCTTGCCTCTCAAATGTATACTAGCAACCAGAACCTTTGGGCTCACCTGGGACGAAGGTGAGAACTCAAATGCAGAACCCCAGGCTGTGCCCTACACGTATTCTCATGGAAGTATGGAGACACATCCCAGAAGGCAATGGTGGATTCAACAGGCATTGGGAGGTGCTAGCACAGAGCTGGGCTGCAACAGGCGTGCCAGGTGCCTGAGCCACTTCGGCCCCTACAGGAACCCTTGGAGGGAACATTTTACCCCCACTTACAGGTGAGAACCTAGAGAAGGCCAAGAAAAGTGACATGCCTTCCCTGTATGAGACCATACAGTCAGAAAGTGGCCATCGTGGTCTGACCTGGCCACTGTGCCCACAGAGCACCTGGGACATTGAGGCGAGCCACAGCAGGATGCTGCGTGGTGGAGGCAAACCTTGGGGTGTTCGTCTGAAGACCCCCTTGATGTGCCTTGTTCTTTAGCCCACTGGTGCCACAGATACCCTCGGTGCATTCTACGCCAAACCTACTGCTTCTCAGCAGGTTTGCGGATAGGTGGAGGGAAAACAAGACACTGGATGCATTGAGTTCTGAAAGCATTTCAGGATAAATAAACTAAATAATGCGCATTTGCGGCCGGGTGCGGTGGCTCACGCTTGTAATCCCAGCACTTTGGGAGGCCGAGGCGGGCAGATCACAAGGTCAGGAGATCGAGACCACGGTGAAACCTCGTCTCTACTAAAAATACAAAAAATTAGCTGGGCGTGGTGGCGGGCGCCTGTAGTCCCAGCTACTCGGAGAGGCTGAGGCAGGAGAATGGCGTGAACCCGGGAGGCGGAGCTTGCAGTGAGCCGAGATCGCGCCACTGCACTCCAGCCTGGGTGGCAGAGTGAGACTCTGTCTCAAAAAAAAAAAAAAGAATAATGCACATTTGCCCAGTGTCATGCCTGGCACAGAGCAGGTCCGCTTGGCCAAGGCACCTTCCCCTCTGCAGTGATGAACCACTCCTTCCCTTCCTTACCCTTGTAAACATGGCTGTGAGGAATGGAAGAGCAGCAACTCACAGCCTGTTCCACAAGGCAGGAGTCTTACATAATGATGTTCCTGGGGAAAAGGATGACAGCTGACAGGGGCACCTTCCCTGCTCAAATTCAACTTTATCACCATTGCCTCTTGGGGCCCCTGCCCCTTAAGTCCAAAGTCTCACAACTAATTCCCCCAAAGCTGAGTCATTCATCCTTAGCAGATGCAGGCAGAGAATCTGCTGGGCTGGGAATGCACCCTCAGCCTTTTGTGCTCTAGGTCCAGAGGTTTCTGGGCACACCACTGTCCTCCCATCTGCTATCACCAGGTATATCAACAGAATGCTGTTGGCCGGGTGTGGTGGTTCATGCCTGTAATCCCAGAACTTTGGGAGGCCGAGGCGGGTGGATCACCCGAGGTCAGGAGTTCATCCTGGCCAAACATGGTGAAATCTCGTCTCTACAAAAATACAAAAATTAGCCAGGCATGATGGCGGGTGCCTGTAATCCCAGCTACTTGGGAGGCTGAGGCGGGAGAATTGCTTGAACCCAGGAGGCAGAGGTTGTAGTGAGCCGAGATGGCGCCACTGCACTCTAGCCTGGGTGACAGAATAAGACTTCAAAAAAAAAAAAAAAAAAGAAAAAGAATGCCCTTGTTTTCAAAAACCCGCTATCTTCTGTATCCTTTGAATTTTTAACATGTGACTATTTTTTAAAAAAATCTAATTTTCATTCCCCATTGCATATTTTGGTAACAACCCTCTGGTCTTTCCACCCTCAAATGTGCAGGGATCCCTCCCACCCCAGGGAATATGCACATGCTGTCCCCCCTGCTAGGATTGCTGTTCCCTCCCACCCTTCCCATCTCAGCATAAACCTCACTTTCTCAAGGAAGCCAGCATTCTCTCCAACTGGGTCAGGGCCCCTTATAGCCCTCCAGTACCCTGAACTCCCAACAACATGACTATCGAGCAGTCTGCACTGGCTGACCACCTCTGCTCCTTGCCTCATAGACTGTGCCTTGTCTATCTGATTCCAGACCCTAGCACAGTCCACACACCCAGGTACCCATTCAGGTGTAGGTGTGGGCAAAACTGTGCCAGCCCAGAGTGGAGAGGCCACTGCATTCTCCTGACCTTCCTGCTTGAGCCCAGGGCGTCACCAGCCTGAAAACCATCCAAGCTTCTCTGCTGTTTAGTGAAGCTTTAGGCTTCCAGGCAGCACGTGCCACACCCCCTTCCTCCCTTCCAGGCCCATACACCCTCTGTGCTGTTTGGCCCTGGACAGCCCTAGGTTCTTTTGCCCATAGCACACATACCCTCATCCCAGGCCTGCCGCAGTCCTGATTTGCACGTTTGTGCAAAGGGCACAGGCTTTGGCCAGACTAAGTCCAAGAGGCCAACCCTGAGTGCCTGTTTGTTCACACGTAAATGGGTACATGGTACCTGCCTCCCAGGTGGGGTGTTGGATGAGCCCTGTATACTTACTTTCTCTCTGTAGTCTCAGGACATGAAGATGGACCTTCCTGTTTTTTATTTTTTTAAAGATAGAGTCTCACGGCCAGGCATGGTGGCTCACGCCTGTAATCCCAGCACTTTGGGAGGCCGAGGTGGGTGGATCACCTGAGGTCAGGAATTCAAGACCAGCCTGACCAACATGGTGAAACTCTGTCTCTACTAAAAACACAGAAAACTTAGCCAGACGTGGTGGCAGCTGCCAGTAATCCCAGCTACTCAAGAGGCTGAGGCAGGAAGTGCTTGAACCCGGGAGGCAGAGGTTGCAGTGAGCTGAGATTGCACCACCGCACTCCAGCCTTGGCAACAAAGTGAGACTCTGTGTCAAAAAAAAAGAGAGAGAGAGAGGGTCTCAGTATGTTGCCCAGGATGGAGTGCAGTTGCGTTATCATACAGCCTCGAACTTCTGGGCTCAAGCAATCCTCCCATTCTTTCCAATGCCCTGGCCCCAGAGCACCCACATGGTGCCTAACCCCATAGCAAAAGCCCCCGTGGTACCAGCTACTCCACCAGGGTGGATAGGCCAGAACCCAAATCCTGCAAAGAACCTCATTCACCAGGCAACTTCTAAGCCTCATCTTCCCCAGCTAAAACATAGAAATAGCTTCCCCCAGGGATGCCGTTAGGAGAAAAGAATGTACACTTTGAACAAACAGCCACCATACCTTTACCTAAGCTCCTCTGCTCCGGGCCCAGTCCCTGCTGTCCCCAGGCAGGAACACAGCGTAAGGCTGGCTCCATGTTCCTCTACCCCATCCCCCAAAGAAAGAAATCACTGGGGAAACCAATCTCCTCTCCATCCAGGGTGGCTCTGGGATACAAGCTCTTGGTAGGGTGTGCCTGGAAGTGACAAGGTCAGAGAGATAAACATAGTGGAGACAGACTGTGCATCACTTTAGAATACAGCTTGGCTAAAACATCCAGAGCACTCACTGTCCCCAGGACCAGCCTCAGCACTCCATGAAGTCAGGTGGGAAGGCCAACCTAGGGCAAGGACCAGGCCTCAGCACTGCAGGCACTCTCTGCCCTGTCTCGTCTTCCAAGAGGTGGAAGCGATGCCCACTAGTAGGGTCTGTGCAGTTGACAGATGTCTCCCAGCAGATGCTCAAATGGTTGCTCTTTATCTCCAGTTCCATTAACTTTTTCCTTCTGAATACTGCTAACCACCAGACTGCAAGAATATCGTCTGCCGCTCCTTAGCAGCTCTAGTTCACACCTGCCCAGAAAATACCACCGTCCTGCCCCCATCATACACACTGGCTTCGTGGAAATCCTTGGGTGCTAACAGAAGAGGAGCAGGGATCATGGAGGCCCCAAATCTCGAGTCCTGCTAGCTTCAGTCCTACCATGACCAAAGGCCCAGACTCCCTCGTCTCTGTACAAGCTTTTGCCAAGAAAAAACTTGGTTCTTTCTAAAATACTCAGGCACTCTCCTAGTTTCTCCCCACTCTCCCACTGCCCCAACCTCCTCATGCCCCCAGCCTGGCCTTGTGATGCCTGGTAAGCAGGTGACATGCAATCTAGGACCCCAAGCTAGCAGAGAGGCCCAGCCTTCAGGTTGAGAAGGCAGCTGGAAAGCTCAGGCCAGGGCACAAGAACAGTACGTGTGTGTATGTTACACCACCACATAAACATAACACACAGACACAGCTCACACATCAACAGTTGTTCAGAAAGGGACCAGCAGATAGCTGCCCTGGCTCCTCTAAGGAAGAGAAGGCAGCTTCCCCCTGAATCTACATGTGCGTGTGCTCAGGGAGAGGCAGGCTGGTGGTCAGGAAGGCCCATCTCCCAGCCTGATCCCAGGCAGCAGGGCTGCAGGAGCTGGGCAGGAAGGCTCTGGGCCGGCCATAGCCACCTGCCAGCAAGGGCAGGCTTCTCTTCTCATGGCTGGGGCAGCTCGGCACAGCTGACCTCTGCTGGCCAAGTGAAGCACTGCATGCAGCCGCAGAGCCAGGCGCAGCGGTCTTCTGGAAGTTTCCCGACTCCTGATGTTTTGGGGATTCGAATAGTCCTTTTCACATGCCGGAGGCACAAACTGGGGCAGCTAAAATTTTTATTCTGTTGTCAAGGGGCAAGATGCCAGCTTGGAAGTGCCAAGGAGCTAAAGGGCCCAGCACTGCCGGCCCCAGAATTGTCTGTTCAGGCTGTGCCGTAAGCACCAGAGCCTCGCCTGTCCACAAAGGGTGTAAGCCTGTGCTCCACAATGTGCTCAGCTCCAGAGAGGCCCAACAACCTCAGGAGGGCTTGGCTGTGGGTCTGAATTTCTTTCCTGTGTGCTTGAAGCTGCGCAGTGGGTTCTGGGACTTCACTCTCTAAGGAGGCAAAGTCATAGGTTAGTTGGGGGAATCAGGCTGACAGACTATCCACCCACCCAACAGAGAAAGACACAAAGGGAGCCGTGCCAGCACCTGGCCAACACGACCAGAAGGTGCTGCAGATAAGGAAATGGGGAAAGGCAGCTGGGGAAAGAAAAGCAGGGCCTGCAGGCGGCTGCAAAAGTACCCCTATCCCACACCAGATTTTGTCCCAGCCACCAGATTTTTGGGGCCCAGTTCTAGGGTGCCCTCTCTTCCCCTCCCTAGGGCAAGGCGCCTACACATTCTGGTGATGACAAAAGAGCAGGTGGGGAGGAGTCCTGCAGCTGTCCGCAGTCCCCAGGAGCCATACCTTGGCCTTCCTACAAGAGGAAGACAGCTTCTTCCGCTTCTTGTGAGGGCGCACCAGGCCACGGAGAGCAGGAGGAACTGGAAGAGATGCTTGCCTGAGCAGTGGGCTCACCGCTACTGCTCCCACCCCTACCCTCCCACTGATTCTGCAGCAAATTCTCCAATTCTGACCCAACTGGTAGCCTATGACATACATCTATTCACTATCACATCTGCACAGGGCCAGGAGAATGTGAGCACCTTAGACTTCCACTATCTAAATCACTCTCCTGTATTGTTTAGATTTGTTGCAATAAACATGTAACAAGAAAGAAAGAGACAGACATCCTTAAAGAAAGAAAATGTAGCTGAAATAAAAGTCAACAGGTAGTTTCTTCACCTGTGGCCCATTACTACAGATACAGGGGGCCCCGCATCCCAGCTGCACCTGATCCTGGCTCTATCTTCACCTCGCCCACCCCATGGACTCCCCCAGGCCAACCACACCTGGGCCCTCCCCTTCAAGTGTCAAACATCCCACATCCTGACACCTTTCCACCTTCTCCTGGCCCTTCTAAACCTCCTGGCCACGCCTTGGCAAGTGACTCCACTATAGGAGCAGACTGGGTTCCTGAGGCCAAAGCTCCAGCCTTACCTTCTCCCTCCCAACTCACCCTCCCAACTCCCCTCCTCACATCTCAGGCCAGGACCTGGACTGGGGTCTCCTCCAGCTCACTGTCCTGTGGGAACCTGGCCCCCACCGCTCTCTCTCTGGCATTTTCATGTTCCCATCTCTTCTGGATCCTTCCTTTCCCAGTGCCCAGGCTTTTCCTGCCCTGGAACATTCCATCTCCACCCTTTGTCACCTCCACAGCAGCAACACCACACCCGCTGGGTGGCTGCAGGTCCAGGCTGAGCAGACCCTGTGGCATTGGGAAGGGTCCCGCACTTGCTGCCCACAGCCTCCTCTCCACCACTCTCCTCCTTCAATCCATTTTAGGCATAAAAGTCACACTCATTACCAAAAACACCTCCTATGAGACACTGAAAGAAGTCATTACCCAGAGCCTGCCTAAGATGAGGAGAGGTGCGCAGCTTTAATGGTCACATAAAGCTCTAGCCTGGGCTGCACCACAGAAACCAATCCGAGGGTCCTGACCTCATGCCTGCCAACCCCTGCATCCCTCGCACCACCACTGGCTCTTCTCTTGCTACCTTGTCTGTTTAGGCCTTACAGAGTCTGTCTCCCTGCTGACTGTTCTTATCCAGAGACTCCACAGATGCCTCTTCAGCAGCTGCTAATCTTGAGTCTTTTGCAGCACAGGTGGCTCTCTCTGCCTCCTGCCCGTGACTCTCTCCCAAACCTGTTCACTCCCTTCGACCCATGGATGGCCATTTGGCCCAGCTCTGGAGACCACCTGGCCTGAAATGCTGGGTCTGCCACCCACTCTGCACCACCTCAATTTCCTCATCTCTAAAATGGAGACAGCAACAGCTAACCCATGGGACCATGCAAACAAGTTTAGAAACACAGGAGTGTGTCTGTTTACATGCCCGCGTGCTGCCAGGGTCTCCAGATTCTATTCTGCCTGAGCATCCCCAGCACCAAACACAGGGGCTGATCCAGCAGTGGAGAAATTAATGCCACTTCCCCAGCCTGCTGCCTCCTGCCCTGTCAGGCCACACTCACCCAGGTAGTCAGGAACATGACCCAGGTGGGGCTTCACCACTGCGGGGTGCAAAGGTAGGTCATGCCGCAGCAGCTGGAGGTCCCTGGGGTTGTCTTCAAAGTATGTCTGCCGGGGGAAGAGGGAGAGCCACAGAGTGAGCATCTTTCTTGTGTGACTTCACAGACCTAGCTTTTCAAAGGATAACAGAGTCATGTGTTTCAAAAGGCATGAGGCAGCTGCTTCTGCGCATTTCTCAGAACCCCCTGGGAGTGGATGTTTCCATTTTCCCTTCTCCATGACACATATGGCAGTACCCTGCACCCCTTTTTGCTGGGCATCATCTTACAGACTGTTCCATATGGACATGCAACCAACCTCATTCCTTCCCATGTAACCTTCGGCTCTGGATGCACCTGAGTTTACCTAGCAAGCCCCCTATGGTGGCCACAGGCTGTTTCCAACTTTTGGTTCCATGATAATGCCATGGATGGATGAATGCAGGCACATGCTTGACTGTGCACATTCACAAGTGTGACCAGGATTAAGTTCCAGAAGTGGAATTTCAGATGAAAGGACACATGAGCTCATAATTCTGCTGGACAGTGTCCACCATAAGGTTGTGCCAATTTACCACCAAGCAGAACAGACTGGCTTCCTTCCATGATTCTGGGTCCATTTCCTCCCCTTCTGTGCCAAAGGCCAGAAAACTGCCCAGTTCTCTGCTTCTCACCACTCGGAGATCAGCCAGTCTCCAAAAAGGGCAGCTGTCTAAGATCTGTCCCCTTCTGACCTCCCATCCCCTCACCTTAAGCTTCTCAGAGTGCAGAAGCTCCTCCTTGATCTCCTTCAATCTTGCCTCCCGAATGGCCTGCTTAGTCACTGAGCGCATGGCATCCTGCGGGTGGACACTGAAGGTCAAGATAGTGGGGCTGCCCCAAAGCCTCCCTTCACACCTGGATGCTCAGCAACATGGTGCAATTCCTGGGCCACAGCCCCTCCCCTCTCATTCCCCTCCCCACCACAGCAGCTCACCCTGCAGCGATAGCGGAAGCCCTCGATCTCCTCCATCCGGAACTGGTAGGGGAGCAGAATGGGGCCCCTGTTCTCTGTGGAGAAGAAAGCAGTGAGGGTCCCACAGGCTGAGGCCTTAGGACAGGGTCTTCATTGGAGGCCTCCTGCACCTCCTCCTTGGGGGAAAGCAGCAGGGGACCCACTGCCTTCCTGGGATGCCGAACATGCAGCTTAGCTGTACCTGGGCCTCTTACAGTGATGACCCATCTGTCCACATGTGTGGATGGAGGTGGCCTGTGTGGCCCCAAGCCCAAGAAGCCATCACCCACTCTCTTCTCCTCTCCCAAGGAGTACCCCATGGTATTCCTTGGGAGTCAAGGTATCCCGTGACGATGGCCACAGAGAGCAGTCTAGGACCACTCAGCACCCTGGGGTCAGGTGCTGTCCTGAGCAGTCACAGCAGCCTGTCAGGTCACTCAACGCTCATGAGGCAGGCAGTAAACACAACTTTGGACAAATTACCTCAATTTGTTTATCTCTCAAGGGGGACAGTGCCTGCTACTCAGGGCAGAACAAGGATGGATGGTGGAAGTGGCCTGTCACACTATGTTGTGACCTCTGTCATCATTATCATAGAGTTTTAAAGCATCGTGGGAGAAGCCTGACCCTGGCCCAGGACCACAAGAGCCAGGTTCTTACCTCCACTGAGAAGCTCCTCAATCTTGCCTAAGTGGGACTGCTCCGTGGGCAGCACAAAGGTTAAGACTATGCCTGGGTTGTTAGCACGTGCTGTCCTGCAAGGGGAGACAGTGCAGCTTGCATCTCCAACCCGCAGGCTCTGTCCAGCACACCCCAAGTCCCTCAGCGTGCCCACCACACAGATGCCTGGGCCATCACACTCCTAGCCCTCCTACCTGCCAGCTCGATGGATGTAGGCCTCAGGGGTTGGGGGAAGATCAAAGTTGAGCACAGCAGACACATGATGGAAGTCTATGCCCCGGGCCACACCTGCCTCTGGATCAGAGGCCCTGCAGAGATAACTCAATGTCAGCCGGACCCTTCCTCTCCTCTGGGCAGGTATTCACACACTGAATCAGCAAAACTTCCTCTAAACAATGCCTGTAGATCATAAGACTCCGACATACAGAGGACTCTTCAACAATGGAACCGTTCCAGGAGTCAGGGTTTCCTGGGGCAGCCTGGAGCTTTGACATGTAGCCAAATCTTGGCCTGACCTCTGTTCTGGGACAACAGCAGAACTCATTGCCCTACGTGGTGATCTGAGAACCAACCCTGAGCTAGTCAAGCCTTCAGCTGGACAGAGACTGGAGAGTTGGGGGGTTCCTTTTCCCTTCAGAAATATGCTCTCTCCAAGTCACAGCCATACCCCCAATGCAGGATGGGCCATCTCCCCTGCAGGGCTCTGCATGCCAACAACCCCGGCAGGTTTGCCCTTCGTGGTGCATGTGCAGTGTGCACCATCCACTCCCTTCTCTATATCCAGGCAGCTGAGCAAGAACCTGCGAGGCTCTCTGGGCTATACTACCAGCCAGGCCTGGAAGGTTTGGCTCCCTGCTCTGTGCACTCTGGTTTTAGTCTTCTAAAAAGCTAAAAACACAGGCATTTCTGGGGAGGGATGGAAAAAGAGGCATGGACTCACTTGTCCCCTTTGGGCCCTCGGCCCCGACGCTTGCCCTTGACCGGGGCCCCCAGGACTTCAGCATCAGTTGCTATGACACAGTCGTAGAAGCCTTGGTTGAACTGTGAGATGATGTGGCACCTGCAGCCAAGAGCGGACAGAGAATCAGCTTGGCAGAGCAAGCTCAAGGCCCCTCTGCCATCCCTACTATCATAGTAACCGTCACCCTTTCCTTTTTCCTCTTCTTAATCTCTTTCCCTACTTAAGTCATTGTGCCTCAGTTTCCTCAGCTGGAAATAAATTATAGGGTTTTGTTTTGTTTTTTTGAGACAGAGTTTCACTCTTGTTGCCCAGGCTGGAGTACAATGGCACAATCTCAGCTCACTGCAACCTCCATTTCCCGGGTTCAAGCAATTCTCCTGTCTCAGCTTCCTGAGTAGCTGGGATTACAGGCGCCTGCCACCATGCCCGGCTAACTTTTGTATTTTTAGTAGAGACGGGGTTTCACCATGCTGGCCAGGCTGGTCTCGAACTCCTGACCTCAGGCGATCCGCCCACCTCGGCCTCCCAAAGTGCTGGGATTACAGCAGGCATAAGCCACGGCGCCCGGCCATGATGGGTATTTTGGAGTTGGGAGAAGTCAGTATCAGTCACATCTAGAACCTGGCCCCTACTAAGTGCTTAAGAAACAGAACATTAACTGGGTTCCCTTTCCATCTCTATCTTCAACTTATTTCAACCAAGATGTTGGCTGTGGCAGACCTGGAGCGCAGTGGAAGTTCTCCATTGAGCACACAGCTCGGGATACTGAACTGCTCCAGGAACAGGCGTAGCCGGTAACTCCGGTCTAGAGTATTGACAAAGAGCAGAGACTTGCCCCGAATCAATGACAGCTTGAGCAGGGCATACAGCAGGAGGAATTTGTCTTCCTCAGTCTCACAGACCACCTGAAACTGCTGTAACTGGTCTGGCCCAGGCAGCTGGGACTCCTGTAACTTAAGGGTAACCTGGGGAGAAAACAGGCCTGTGGTCAGAAAGGAAAAAAACACAGAGATGGTATTGCCACTTGCTCACCAACCAAAGCATCAACATTTTAGTGCAGGGCAGAGATGCATTTAAGGATTCCTGGCACCCTAAGTCTCCTCCAGTTTTGTAACCTAAAACCCCAAAATGCCCTTATTGTTGTGGTATATAGAGTATACCACATAAACCACATATAAAATACTTCCAAGCACAGAACAAAGAGAAACACATCAATAAAGGACTACATCGAGGAGGGAAGGCCTACAGCAACAGGCCTTCTGAAAGGTAAAGTTTACTTAAGATGAGAACCTTGGCCTTAGAATTTTGGCTCTGCTGCTCAAAGCTGCCCCTTAGGGGAGGTCCTTGCTCAGGATTTTAGGCAAAGCATGGCCTGAGACATCCCTTGTGGATACTTGGAAATATATAGTGATTTTAGACCACTGGCTTTTAGTGCCTCAGGACCAGGGATGAGACACTAAGTGACAACTGTCCCACCCAAAACACCAAAGGCTCCCCTAAGAGGGAGCATCAAGATCTTTGAGTGCCCCCATGCCCGCAGCTCCAGACACTTCCATGGTGCCTCTTACCGGGTTATGTAATACCAGCTCCTTGAGTGCTTGTACGTCCTCGTTAAAAGTAGCTGACATGAGAAAAGCCTGGTAAATCCGGGGCAAGTGACTGAAATGAAAGAGTTCAATCAGATTCCAGATCCAAGGGTCGCTAATTGTAGTAACTGGCTTCCAGCCACCCCACTGTCGTCCCAACTCCTACTCACAGATGTTTCCACTAGGAATCACACCCACCTCTGCCTTACCAGAGGAGACTCTTGAGCTCTTCTTCAAAGCCAAAGGAAAAAAGAAGATCAGCTTCGTCCACCACCAAAAGCTCCAGGGAGTCACGAAGTTTCAGGCTGTCTTGCTGCAAGTGGCTTAATATGCGAGATGGGGTCCCCACTACCACATCTGGCTTCTCCATCAGCACAGCTCTGCAGGTGGGCAAGACATCAGTATCAGGGAGAATGTAGCAGCTAGGATCTCACCCTGGACTTGCTCTCTTTTTTGCCATACACAAACCCAACCCCACAACACTGTGTAGCTTCATTCAGGTACAGCTTTGCTGCTTTTACCCACCTCTGAGAGGCTGAGTCTTCAGCAGCTGAGACATTGGCCACTCGGACATCCCGAGCACAGTAGGTAGCCAGCTGCTGAATCATAGACTGTGCCTGCCGTGCCAGCTCCTTGGTAGGAACAAGAACAAGGCCTCTCACTGCCTGTTCTACCACAGGACCTGTCTGTAAGAATATGAATTAAAGACTTTAGCCAGCAGTGCACATCACTGTGTCCACCTGATGCTTTTCTCTACCCCTTCCAGCCTACCTGACCCATCTGCTGCAACACTACTCAGCAGTACTTTGATCATCTATCACTCTGCCCGCCTCAGAATGCAGAGTGGAGAGTTCTTTCCCCAGGAACTGACCCTCAAAAAGAATAACGTACGCTGATGTTTATGAAGCTACTTTAAATGTATTAGTTATGAAGCTAAATTCTCACAATAATTCTATAAGTAGAAAAGAGAGATGTGCTCCCTTTTTATGTAACAAAGAAAAGAAAGTGCTTTGTTGAAGATTACGCAAAGGTTGGTGGTAGCAGGGCCGGACAAGGATCCAGGTAACCTGAACTCCAGCCCAGAGTGTTTGCCACAACAGCACCAGGTTCTCAGGCCGGCCTGCACGGGTACAGGGCCAAGAGAAAACCTCAGATAAACGGGAACCGCCCCTCCCGGCTTTTGGAGCTTGCCTCCTTCCTCCTCTCAGCTCTCTCGTTACCCACCGCCTTCCTATGGAGCAACAGCTGCAGCATCGGAATGGCATAAGCGGCCGTCTTCCCGGAGCCCGTGCGGGCCCGAGCCAGGAGGTCCTTCCCTTCTAGGGCCAGTGGGATGGCCTTTTCCTGGATCAGCGTAGGTCGCGACCAGCCCAGATCGGTGACAGCCTAGGAGAGACCAGGAGTGCGGTTCACGCGGCGTGAAGAGTGATGGCGCGCCCCGCGGAGCCCGTAAGCCGGCTCCCCAGCCCTCGCGTGTACCTGAAGGAGTCGGGGATCGAGGCCCATGTGCTCGAAGCCCAGTGCTTCAGAATCCTCCATGGCGCTGCTCAGTAGCCTACCACGCACGCGCTGCAGGAAAAACGCCACCGACGCGAGCGGGAGCAAAGCAACAACCAATCGGCTTCGGAGACGCAGTCACTTCCCGGAAGTGCTGGCTCCTAGGCTTCCGGTGCTCGGACGGAGCTCTGCGACTGCGCAGTCCCCGGGACTGGGTCTAACGGGGCGGTGGAGCGGCCCTGCTGGAGTCGACGGTGTACTTTGGACTACAGAGCCGCTCCACTGGCTCCTCCGGCGTTCCCAGACGCCGCTGACGCACCTGATTCTCGCGACCTGCAGGAGAAGCCTCGGCCGGGGCCGGGGGCCGAGGGCCGAGGTCGTGACGGGCATGACCGTCTCTCTGCTTGGTTAGGGTTAGTGTCCCGCCGGGCACATCACCCTATGATGGAGCCACTGAGATAGACTGGGCTGAGGGGAACCCGTTGGAATAATGAGCCATGGCAGCAACTGCCTGAGAGAGAGGACCAGCGGGTTGCTGTAGGGCTGCCTGTCAGTCACCTGCACAGCTTGGTTTCTGTTCTTTGTGTCCCAAGTCGGACTCGGGTCACCGGTTAAGACCCGTGTCAGACTTCTGACCTACAGACTTGCGTCGTTTTAAGCCACTAAATTTGTCGTAATTTGTTACAGTAGCAATAGGAAACTAATACAGGTGAGGACTAAGAATCCTAATCACAAATCTTTTTTTTTTTTTTTTTGAGACATGGTCTCACTGTCACCCAGGCTGGCGCGATCTCAGGCTCAAGCGGTCCTCCCACCTCAGCCTCCTGGAAAGCTAAGACTACAGGCACGCACCACCACGTCCAGTTAGCGTGTATGTATGTATGTATGTATGTACGTACGTGTGTGTGCGTATGTGTATATATGTATCTCCTCCTCCCCTCCCCTTCTCTTCTTTTCTTTCTAGATGGGGTTTCGCCACGTTGCCCAGGACAGTTTTGAACTCCTGGGGCCAAGCGATCTGCCTTCCTCGGCCTCCTAAAGTGCTGGGATTACAGGCGCCAGCCACTGCTCCTGGCCCATAAGTCTTTCAGTGTAGAAGAGGGAAGCAGAAGAGGTCAAAGTGGTGCCATGTGAGAGCTCAACCCACCCTTGCTGGAGGAAGGGAGCCAGAGCCAAGCTGGAAGAAGCAAGGAAACAGACCTCTGTGATTACATTAGGCCCATCCAGATGATCCAGGATAATCTATTTTACAGTCATCTGATTAGCAATTTAATTCTCTTTTGTCATGTTAGGTAACATATTCACATGTTTCAGAGTGGTAGGCCATTATTCTGCCTACCATACCACCCAACACAAATCTACATTAAGACTATATCTGAGTGTTGCACAGGAATTTATGTCAACAAGCTTCCAGGATGATCCTGTGCATCCTGTCTGATGCAGCCCAGCACCTGAGTACCAGAGACTAGCATCTGGCTGTTAGGTTAGGAGAGATCAGCTCATGCACCAACAGGTAGTCATGCTGGGACCAAATGATGAAGATAGGTACAACTAGTCCCAGTGAGCTGGGGAACTGGGCTGGGATAATAGAGGATGTTAAGAATAGAGTGTCCCCTCAACCCCAGCGCTTTTTTTTCTTTTTTTGTGGTAAGGAGGGAGAAGGCTGTTTGGTGAGGATGTTGTAAACTCTGAGAAAGCAGGAATTTCAAAAGAGTCAAGGGTAGTATTGGGGGGAAAATCACCAGAATCTTTGTGCATGTACCCTAACTGCTGTTTTTTGTCTTTGTTTTTTAGAAGGAGTCTCACTCTGTCACTCAGGCTGGAGTGCAGTGGCATGATCTCGGCTCACTGCAAGCTCCACCTCCCGGGTTCACACCATTCTCTTGCCTCAGCCTCCCAAGTAGCTGGGACCACAGGCACCTGCCACCAAGCCCGGCTAATTTTTTGTATTTTTAGTAGAGACGGGTTTTCACCGTGTTAGCCAGGATGGTCTCGATTTCCTGACCTTGTGATCTGCCCGCCTCGGCCTCCCAAAGTGCTGGGATTACAGGCGTGAGCCACCGCGCCCGGCCCCTAACTGCTGTTTTTTAAAAAACTTTTTAGGTCACAACCTATCTGCAAATATGACACACCAGTATGGAAATCCTTATTCTTCTCAAAGCCACCAGCTATTGGCCCATCCACCGACTATCCCAATTCCACCTGCCTTATCAGTGGAAAGGGGAAATGTATGCCCACTTTTTCCTCACACCATTCCCCTTTCTATGAAAAACCAAGAGAAACCCAGGACCTATCAGAATAGTTAAGATGTGCTCCATTGTGTCTACTGCCAGCCAAACCTGTTGAAGGCCGGCTCAACCCTAATCTGTGCCTTCCTGTCTTCTCACAAACTTAGTCCGATTTGCCAGCTAGATTTCTAATAACAGCCACAGAGCAGAAATGTGTCCCTTCCCAATATGTCACATAATCCCCAAGAGCCTCAGGCCAGAAGTCCACAACATGTAACTAGTTCAAAGGACATGATTTTTCTCTGCATTAATTCTAACGTGAGGAATACTGAAAACTTTTAAACATCTGAAGAATTTCAGCAATTCACAATTCACCTTACCAGACTGTTACACTGTCATCCAGATTTAGAAATAGGATATAAAACTATTAAATGGAAAAGCCTAGAGAACTAAATTGCTTTTTTTTTTTTTTTTTCTGAGACAGAGTCTCACTCTGCCCCCCAGGCTGGAGTGCAGTGGCTCGATTTCTGCTCACTGCAACCTCCTCCCAGGTTCAAGCGATTCTCCTGCCTCAGCTTCCTGAATAGCTGGGATTACAGGCACACACTACCATGCCTGGCTAATTTTTATACTTTTAGTAGAGATGGGTTTCACTGTGTTGGCCAGCCTGGTCTCAAACTCCTGACCTCAGGTGATCCCCCTGCCTTGGCCTCCCAAAGTGCTGGGATTGTAGGCGTGAGCCACCCCACCTGGCCCTAAATTTCGTTTTTTTGTTTTGTTTTTCAGATGGGATCACTCTGTTGCCCAGACTGGAGTGCAGTGGTGCGATCATGGCTCACTGCAGCCTTGACCTCCAGGGCTCAAGTGATCTTTCCACCTCAGCCTCTCAAGTAGCTGGGACTATAGGCGTGTGCCACCAGCTAAATTTTTTGTATCTTTTGCAGAGACAAGATTTCGCCATGTTGCCCAGGCTGGTCTCGAACTCCTGGGCTATAGGGATCCACCCACCTTGGCTTCCCAAAGTGCTAGGATTACAGGCATGAGCCACCGTGCCCAGCCCACATGTATTTTTAAGAATAAAAATAGCCAGGCACAGTGGGGTATACCTGTAGTACCAGCTACTTGGGAGGGTAAGGTAAGAGGATCACTTGAACCTGGGAGCTCAAGGTTGCTTTGAGCTGTGATGGCACCACTGCACTCCAGCCTTGGGGACAGAGCAAGACCCCATCACCTGTGCCCGGTTAGCTCACACCTGTAATCCCAGCACTTTGGGAGGTGAGGCGGGTCACCTGAGGTCAGGAGTTCAAGACCAGCCTGGTCAACATGGTGAAACCCTGTCTCTACTAAAAATACAAAAATTAGCTGGGCATGGTGGCGGGCGCCTATAATCCCAGCTATTCGGGAGTCTGAGGCAGGAGAATCTCTTGAACTCAAGGTGGAGGTTGCAGCGAGCCAAGATTGCACCACTGCACTCCAGCCTGGGCGACAGAGTGAGACTCCATCTCAAAAATAAATAAATGAATAAGATAAAATAAAAATACAAAAATTAGCCGAGTGTGGTGGTGGGTGTCTGTAATCCCCGCTACTCAGGAAGCTAAGGCAGAACGGCTTGAACCCGGGAGGCAGAGGTTGCAGTGAGCCAAGATCACGCCGCTGCACTCCAGCCTGGGCGACAGAGCAAGACTGTCTCAAAAAATAAATAAAAATGAAAAAAATATATAAATAGGTACATATATGGTATAGGACATAAGAAATAACAAAAGGAGAAGAATTTAGTTCTGTAGGTCAGATAATTTAATAAATATTTCAAATAAATATAAAAACAAATAAAATGTCAAGAATGGGGAACTAATGGTATTAAGTTTTATATAGAAGGGCATGAGGGAAGTGTATTAAAATTTGTTCAAATTTATGATTGAGAGGGCTAAGAAGGTACTTAATTTCCTCAGATGATACTTTGCGAACATGTGGTCTATTTGGTTGACCTTTGCAAATAGTTGAACAACCACACTGTGTATTCCCATACCCCCTAGACTGCCTGTCCAGGCCAAGCCTTAGTACCTCAAGTCCATAGTGAAGTCCACTCCAGGTCATCTGCGTAGGCAGCCCAGGCATCTTTCCTCTTTTCCTTTAGGTGCCTCCCCTCTGCCCACAACCTCTGATATTTCATCTCAAACACAGCTATTACAACATGTTTTATTTCACTGGAAAATTTTGTAAAGAACCAAATCTGGTTCCCTTGAAGAAAACATTTAGCACAGCTTAAATAAAAGTTGAGAAGGAGGGTAAGAGTGCATTGCCCCATGCTAGCTCTGTTGATACCTTACTGCTGACTCTAAGGCCCTGTGGGATGAAAAGCAGGTATCCAAAAGAACTCTGCTTGGCCCTCTGATATGGCCTTGAGATCAGCCCTGGTGCCTGCTTTCTGGCCCACAGACCGCTGAAATCCTAGGAGCTGCCATGGGAGTTGCCAAAAATATGTGAATAAACTGAATGCAGAGGCTGAGGCAGGTGGATCAACTGAGGTCAGGAGTCTAAGACCAGCCTGGCCAACATGGTGAAACCCCATCTCTACTAAAAATACAAAAATTAGCTGAGTGTGGTGGTGGGCACCTGTAATCTCAGCTACTCAGGAGACTGAGGCAGGAGAATCATTTGAACCCAGGAGGCAGAGGTTGCCAGTGAGCTGAGATCATGCCATTGCACTCCAGCCTGGGCGACAAGAGCAAAACTCAAAAAAAACCAAAAAAACAAAAAACAAAACCCAGAATGCAGAAACTGCATTGATGTTTTGAGCTAGTTACAGGCAGTAATACTTCTACTAGGAAGGAAAATATATAATTTATCCAAAAATAGTTCTAAGATATAGAAAAACATCTCAATCCTCTAGGGCCAAGACCTACCCCTTATTTACATTCACAAAGCCATTGAGTGAACCCAGAACTGACCGGCAGACAGTGAGGCAGGGCCTGCTCTGTGGCACATGCCAGTCACCTACTGCGTAAGTGGACAAAGAGAGAGCAGAAGGTAATGGAGAGAGTTTTCATTTGCTTATTTAGTGAAAAACAGAGGAAAATCACTTGAGGCAAAAGAAGCAGGACTGAGTCCTGGGTTAGTTCTGATTCCTCACAAGCCCTAAGACAGATTTTGAAAGATTGGACTAATGTCCTGTGTCCTTAAGAACCAGGGTCGGCAAGCGGCTGACATGAATGGTTTGTGGCCATGGAACCAATGTGACTTATTCTTTTTCATTTTTTTCCCTAAAAATCCAGATGGATAAAGGACTGTGTGGGGAAAGTACCAAATAAATGAGGTAAAAAGGAAGGGTCATACAAAGAGGGCACTACACCAGCTTCTTGGCCTCAAAGAAGCTCTTGAGGTGACGCATCTGCCAGATGCCAGTGAGGATGAGGATGACAGTCTGAGCAATGGACCACCATAGGACTCTCTGGTTGGTGCTCTCACTCGTCAGTCGGAAGCGCTCTTCACGATACTGTGTGGGGCAACACAGGGTTAAATGAGCAGGAGCAACAGTGTGGCTGTTGTGAGGTCCCTCCCTGCGTGTAACTACTCAACTCCAGGGCCAAACTCCTTTTGGAATACTATCTGTGACTCCATTAGGAGTGCTATGGTCTCCCCACTGAGGCTGCCCCAAGAAAGGGACAGGCTGTCCCTCCACAAGCATCTCTGTTGGGACCGAAATCATGATCCTACCATTTCCAACAAGATTCCGAGAAAAACAGGTAGGCAAAGGCTATTACTAGATTGTGAACTGTCCTTTCTTCACTTTATTTTATAGAGCTTAAAAGTGACTACTGAAAGCGAAATGTGGCACATGCATACAACGGAATATTATTAGCCTTAAAGGAAAGAAATTCTGACACATGCTATAACATGGATGAACTGTGAGAACATTATACTCAGTGAAATAAGCCAGTCACAAAAGGACAAATACTGAATGATTCCGCTTATATGAGGTAGGGTAGTCAGGATCATAGAGATAAGAAGGTAGAATGGTGGGTGTCAGGAGAAAAGGAAACGGGAAGTTACTGTTATTATAATAAGTACAGATTTGCTGGGTGCAGTGGCTCACACCTGTAATCCCAACACTTTGGGAGGCTGCGGCAGTGGATTGCCTGAGGTCAGGAGTTCAAGACCAGCCTGGCCAACATGGTGAAACCCAGTCTCTACTAAAAATACAAAAATGAGCCAGGCATGGTGGCATTTGCCTGTAATCCCAGCTACTCAGGAGGCTGAGGCAAGAGAATCGCTTGTAATCCCAGCTACCTGGGAGGCGGAGGGTGCAGTGAGCCGAGATCGCGCCACTGCGCTCCAGCCTGGGCAACAGAGCGAGACTCCTCTCAAAAACAAAATAAGTACAGATTTTTAGTTTGAGAAGATGAAAAAGTTCTGGAGCTGGATGATGGTGTTGGTAGTACAACATTATGAATGCACTTAATACCACTGAACTATATACTTAGTTAAAATGGCACATTTGGTGTTATATTTTACCACAATAAAAAGTTTTGATAAAAAAGCAAAACAGGCAGGGCGCGGTGGCTCACACCTGTAATCCCAGCACTTTGGGAGGCTGAGGCGGGCGGATCACTTGATGTCGGGAGTTTGAGACCAGCCTGACCAACATGGAGAAACCCCGTCTCTACTAAAAGTACAAAATTAGCCGGGCATGGTGGCGCATGCCTGTAATCCCAGCTACTCAGGAGGCTGAGGCAGGAGAATCGCTTGAACCTGGGGAGGTGGAGGTTGCAGTGAGCTGAGATCATGGCATTGCACTCCAGCCTGGGCAACAAGAGTGAAACTCCGTCTCAAAAACAAACAAACAAACAAACAAACAATCTATCTAAACCAATACCTTTCATTCCATTCTCTGCAGAGCTGATCTCCCAAGCAGAAACTTGAGTAGGTATAGTGGGTATAAAGGTCAACTGCCCTCTCCAATTACAAGGAGATATATGCACTTACCCTTTGGTAATCCTGCTCCTTCTGAATCTGTTCCACCTGATCAAGCAACTGGCGGGCGCGGAGCTGTAGCTCCGTCAGCTTATCTTTTGCAGCAATCTCAGGGTAGTTGTTGGCATGCTCCCCAACCTGGATGTCGAGATGCACACGCTGCAAGGAAACATGGAATGTATGAGTGGTGGGGTCTCCAGTTGTCTGTTCCAGGGTATGGAACCCACTATTGTCCCTGGCTGTGGAGCAAAAGGCAACATCTGTGTCCCCAATTCTGACTGTGCTACAAAGTTTCATAATGATGATAAGTCAAAATTTGGAAACAAGTAAGAGATTCTAAGCTGACGCCAAAGAGAAAATCCTTTTACCAGTTTGCCACCAGCGAAGAGCGCCATCCTGGTAGAGTTGGAGTGCAGACAGATTTGATGGTCACCGGGCGTGTGGGAGGTGAACGTGAAGCGGCCCTCCGAGCCGTACTGCCGGGACAGCACCACCTGCAACATATGTGAGTGCAGGCCCCACCTTTATACCGCAGCCTCTCCAAGTGCAAGCTCCTGTCCCTTGAGGCCTCCACCAGGCAGTGCTTTACACCCCGCGGGAGCTCCACTGAAGAACGGCTGCGTGGGCCAATGCCAGCCTTACCTTGCCGTCGGGGTCCTTCACTTCCACGTGCATGCCCAGGCCAGGGGTCGAGGGCAGGAAGACCTCCTTCTGCTTATCCCACATCTGGGTACGATAGTTGCCTGCGGGGCAGACACATAGTCACGACCGGCCATAGTGGGCCGCCTCTCCGCCCGGCCCCCTCCGACGTGCGGCCCGGAGCTCTAGGCAGGGGGCCTGGCGTCCTCGGGGCACCCTCAGGCTAGGTATTGGGGGGGCCAGCGATCCGGCTGGGCTCGGGAGGAGGGAGCGCCGCCGAGGGTTGAGCTGGGTACAAAGGGCCTCCCCACCCTCAGCCCGCCTGACCGATGACCATGGTCTCGTCGGGGATTTCCTCGATGAAACAGCGCTTCTCAGTCTCGCCGATGTGGAAGTAGAGCCCCCGGGCGCCTGTGGCGCACAGCGCGAGAAGCAGCAGTGCCTGCCGCCCCATCGCCCGCAGAGGCCCAGCCCGGACACCTGCCATCGCGCCTCACCCCCTAGGCGCCTGCGCACATCTGCGCATCACTCTGCGCCTGCGCGCCACCCTAGCGACCCTGAGAGTTAGGGGAAGAGGACGCCTGCGCAGTGATATGCACTCGCGGTCTCCTACAACCCCATCCATACCGAACACTGCCGCGCCCCGCCCCTTCACACAGCCCGGCGCCCGCCAACCCCCGCAACGAGGGCAGAGGGCGCATGCGCAGTGACGTCCGCCCTTAATTTCTCACCCCTTACACCACAGCTTACCTCCGGTATCTCGCAGGGGAGGCGCGCCTGCGCGGTCACGCCAGCCCTAGGCCCCAGTTAGCGATTTGGGTCTCGGAGCACCAAGGAGACGGTGGACGGAATCTGGCCAGGCTTGGAGGCTACGATGGCCTGAAGCGTGCCTTTTGGGTTCTCAGCTCGGTCTCACGAGTGTTTTCTGTGCTAAATACAAAAAGCCCTGTGATGTTTTTCTTTGCGTGTCCACCTATCTGACTCGTAAGAACCGAGGCTGAATCCAGACCCACACTCTGTCACGTCGGGAGAGCCTGCCGCGGCGACCCTCTGCGAGCGGACATTTCTTCGGTGGGGACCAAAAGCCCAGTGCTGCCATAGTTTCGGATCATTCTTTTAAGAAGCTGGGGCCCGGCGCGGTGGCTGGCACGTGTAATCCCAGCACTCTGGGAGGCTGAGGCGGACGGATCCCTTGAGCCCAGGAGTTCGAGACCAGCCTGGGCAACATGGTGAAACCCCCGTCTCTACAAAAAATTAACCGGTGTGGTGGTGTGCGCATGTAGTCTCAGCTACTTGGGAGGCTGAGGCAGGAGAATCGCTTGAACCCAGGAGGTCGAGGATGCATTAAGCAGTGATCGCGCTCCAGCCTGGGCGACTGAGGGTGATACCTTCTCTTAAAAAAAAACTTGGAATAAGTAGGGTCATGGAGCTTGTTTACATCCCCTAGTTACAGCACACCCTTCTGAAAGTGAAAAACAAACTAGAATGTTACTTAGTGGGCATGGAATCAAAGCAACGGAAGGTTGAAACTTTGTTTTTATCAAGGCCGGGCGGGCGCCGTGGCTCACGCCCGTAATGCCAGCACTTTGGGCGGCCAAGGCTGGTGGATCATCTGAGGTTAGGAATTCGAGACCAGCTGGGCCAACAAGGTGAAACCCCCGTCTCTACTAAAAGTATATTTTATCAACAGAATTTTGAAACTTTTATATAAGTAGAACAATTACAATGAACTTTCATAAAGGACTTGAGCATACCTGGATTTTGGTATCCGTGAAGGTCCAGGAATTATCCCCCTCGGATAATAACGGAGGACTGTACTCATCGTCCAACTTCAACAACAGTTTGCTGCCTTTCTCATTTCATGTATCCCTTTCTGCATTTTTTTTGAAGTGCTGTATATTAAAGCAAATCCTGGACATCATGTCATTTCACCTATAAATACGTCAGTGTGTGTCTCTAACAGATAAGGACTTTATACTATTATCACACCCCCAATATTTGAAAAATTATTTAACATCACTTAATACCTAGTATGTGTTTAATTTTCCCCATTGCCTTAAAAAATTTTGTACATTAGATTGTTTAATTAGGGTCCAAACAAAGTTTACTTACTGCATTTCACAGAAATATATGTCTCTTATATAACAATTCTGGCTGGGCACAGTGGCTCATGCCTGTAATCCCAGCACTTTGGGAGGCTGAGGTGGAAGGATCACTTGAGGTCAGGAGTTTGAGACCAGCCTGGCCAACATGGTGAAACCCTGTCTCTACTGAAAATACAAAAATTAGCCAGGTGTGGTGGTGCACACCTGTAATCCCAGCTACTTGTGAGGCTGAGGCAGGAGAATTGCTAGAATCAGCGAGGTGGAGGTTGCAGTGGGCTGAGATGGTGCCACTGCACTCCAGCCTGGGCAACAGAGTGAGATTCTATCTCAAAACAAACAAAAACAGGGCCAGGCACAGTGGCTCACACTTGTAATCCCAGCACTTTGGGAGGCCAAGGTGGGCAGATCACGAGGTCAGGAGTTCGAGACCAGCCTGGCCAATATGGTGAAACCCTATCTCTACTAAAAATACAAAAATTAGCTGGGTGTGGTGGTGCTCACCTATAGTCCCAGCTACTTGGGAGGCTGAGGCAGAAGAATCGTTGAACCCAGGAGGCAGAGGTTGCAGTGAGCCGAGATCGTGCCACTGCACTCCAGCCTGGGTGAGAGAGAGAGACTCCGTGTCCCCAAAAAAAAAAAACCATATAACAACATATATATATGTATAATTTCCCCTTTTTGTTGTTATTTATGGCATTTACTTATTGAAGAAACTGGGTCATTTGACCAATGGAATTTTCCACTTTCTGGGTTTTGCTGAATGTATCTTCAGGTGTCATTTAACGTTTTTTTGTCCCTGGTATGTCCTGTAATCACAGTTAATTATAGAGTCAGGGGAGATTTACAGTGAAACTAATGAAGCTTAATCTTCAGGCCCTCCCTTGCATAGACCCCTGTACCTAATTTCACATTTATAATTTTGTGTCTTCTTCTTAAAAAGGACTGTGAAATTTGTATAGTCTAAGGCCCCACAAAGCTTGGATTTACCCCTGGCTAGAGGCTTCGTTAGGTTTAGGTGTAATGTTGAGGTTTGGGTTTTTTTTGTTTTGTTTTGTTTGCAGTAACACTTCATGGCTGGCACTATGTACTTCCATTGAGGCACAAGGCGGGTTTGTCTCTTAGTAATATTGTAATTCATCTTTCAATTTGGGGGTTGTCATCCTGATTATCCATAAAGTTTACCATCAACCTTTCTTCTAACCGTCTAGCAAACGTTGCTGATCATTAGACCACTGGTTCTCAACAAGGGTTGATTCTGCCCTGTCCTACCAAGGGGAAATTTGGCAATGTCTGGAGATATTCTGGATTGTTGCAACTGGGTGGGGGGTGGCGGGTGGTACTGCTGTTATCTAGAAAATGAACGCAAGGAATACTGCTAAACATTGTATAATTCACAGAGCACACCTCCCCCCTACAGCAAAGAATTATCCAGCTCAAAATGTCAGTAGTACCCAGGTTGAGAAACCCTAGTATAGATTTATGATGTTCCTTAGGTGTGCAAAGTGGTGATTTCAAATGCTCTCATTTCTCCTGCATTTATAAGATGAGATTCTTCTACAAAGGTGAGCATTCCCTCATCTCTCTGGTTACTTTGAAATACAATCCATTCGGGATAGCCAGGATGTATGCTTGATGCTTTCCCGGGCACAGTGGCTCTGCCTATAATCCCAGCGCTTTGGGAGGCCAAGACAGGAGGACTGCTTGAGCCCAGGAAATGGCAAGATCTTTACAAAATATGTAAAAATTAGATGGGCATGGTGATGCATGCCTGTAATTCCAGCTACTTAGGAGGCTGAGGCAGGGAAATAAATGGCTGGAGCCCAGGAGGTTGACGATACAGTGAGCCGTGATGGGGCCACAGCACTCTAGCATGGGTGACTGAGTGAGACCTTGTCTCAAATAATAGTAATAATAATAAAGATGGATGGATGGATGCCCCAGCAACCTCTAACTGTGACCAATTTGGGTTCTTTGGGGAGAAGGGGCAGTGCTATCATGAACTGATGGATGTTTAGATATTTGATGTGCTTTAATCCATTACAGTCATTGTCCTTTTTTAAATGTTCAGATTATCTCATCAAATATTTAGTTACTCCTGTGTCCTTCTGGCACAATCCTAGTAATCCACAATCCTAGCAGTCTTTAGGTCAAGCTTGTCCAACCTGTGGCCCATGCAGCCCAACATAAATCCATAAACTTTCTAAAAAATTATGAGATTTTTTTTTCTTTTAGCTCATCGGCTATTGTGTGTATTTTATGTGTGGCCCAAGACAATTCTTCTTCCAGTGTGGCCCAGGAAAGCCAAAAGATTGGACACCCTGGACTTCCTTGCTTTCCGTTTTATACATTTACTGCCCTAGAAACAAAATCAACCATTTCTCCAAGGAATCCTAATTCACTTTAGTGAGAAATGGTATTTGTATTGGCAAACTTATTTTCTTTCTTTTTTTTTTTAAGGAGGATCCTGAAATTTGTCTTAACTGAGAGATAATATTAAAGAGATTGTATTCTCCACTGTAGAAAATTTAACTTAGGAGGTCAGGCACTGTGGCTCATGCCTGTAATCTCAGCATTTGGGAGGCCAAGGCAGGAAGATCGCTTGAGTCCAGAAGTTCAAGACCAGTCTGGGCTACATGGTGACACCCTGTCTCTACCAAAGAAAAAAATTAGCTGGGCATGGTGGCATGGGCCTGTAGTCCCAACTACTCAGGAGGCTGAGGTAGGAGGATTGGTTGACCCCCAGGAGGTTGAGGCTGCAGTGAGCTGTGATGGTGCTACTGCACTCCAGCCTGGGCAACAGAGTGAGACCCTATCTCCAAAAAAGAAAGAAAACTTAACTTAGGGAGTCTAATTCCCCAGATGAGAGATTTTTCTGCTCAGAAGCCATGAGGCAATTTCTGCCAATGTTTGTCTAGGTTCTTTGTCTAGACAAGCCACCCCTTCCTTCATTTGTTCAACCAGTTATGTGCTGCGCAGCCATTTGTGCCAGCTACTGTTCTAATGGGAAAACATAGGTGACGAAAACAAAAATCCTTGTCTAGGCCAGGTGCAGTGGCTCACGCCTGTAATTCCAGCACTTTGGGTGGATCATCTGAACTCAAAAGTTCGAGACCAGCCTGGACAACATGGCGAAACCCTGTCTCTACCAAAAATACAAAAAATTAGCCAGGCCTGGTGGCAAACACCTGTAGTCCCAGCTTCTCTGGAGGCTGAGGTGGGAGGATCACTTGAGCCTGGGAGGCAGAGGTTGCAGTGAACCGAGATTGTGCCACTGCACTCTAGGCCTGGGTGACAGTGAGGCCCTGTCTCAAAAAACAGCAACAACAACAACAACAAAAATCCTTGTCTCCATGGCTTTATCTTGTCGTCTGCCAAACAAGATAAATAAAGAAATATAGAGCATGTCAGATGGAGATAAGTATCAAGAATAAAAATAAGGCAGGGAAGAAGAAAGTATAGTGGACTTAGGCCAGGCGCAGTGGCTCACACCTGTAATCCCAACACTTTGGGAGGCCGAGGCAGGGGGATCACAAGGTCAGGAGATCGAGACCACCCTAGCTAACATGGTGAAACCCCGTCTCTACTAAAAAAAATACAAAAAAATTAGCTGGACATGGTGGCAGGTGTCTGTAGTCCCAGCTACTCGGGAGGCTGAGGCAGGAGAATGGCATGAACCTAGGAGGTGGGCTTGCAGTGAGCCGAGATCGCGCCACTGTGCTCCAGCCTGGGTGACATAGCAAGACTCCATCTCAAAAAAAAAAAAAAAAAAAGTATAGTGGACTTAATGGTGGACCAGAAGATATGTCCATGTTTGAATCACTGGAACCTGTGAATGTGACCTTATGTGGAAAAAAAGTCTCTGCAGATGTAATTCAGGATTTTGAGACTTGATAATCCTGGATTAACCAGGTGGGCCCTAAATCCAATGACAGGTGTCCTTATAAGAGATAAGAAATACCTCACCTAATAATGGCTACTATTAGAACAACAAAAACAGAAAATAAATTGTAAAAGAGTGTTAAATAATTAAAAGTAGAACAATCATATAATCCAGCAGTCCCACCTGTAAGTATTTATCCAAAGGAAGTAAAGTCAGGATCTGAAAAAGATACCTACATTCCCATTTTCATAGCAGCATTATTCACAATAGCCAAGAGGTGGAAGCAATGTAAATATATACATTGTACCTACCGCAAAATGTGGTATATATATACAATGGAGTATTATCAAGCCATAAAAAGGGATGAAATTCTGATCCATGCTACAACATGGATGAAACTTAACATTATGCTAAGTAGTATAAGTCAATCACAGAAAGACAATTGCCATATGATTCCATTTAAAGTGTCTGAAGTAGTCAAAATCATAGAAGCAAAAAGTAGAATGGTTACCTGCGGGGGGAGCTGTTGTCTAATGGGTAGAGTTTCAGATTAGCAAAATGAAAAAGTTCTGGAGATCTGTTTCATAACAATGTGAATATATTTAACATACTGAACTGCACACCTAAAAATGGTTAACATAGCCAGCCGTGGTGGCTCACGCCTATAATCCCAGCACTTTGGGAGGCCAAGGCAGGAGGATTGCTTGAGCTGAGGAGTTTTAGATCAGCCTAGGCAACATAGAGAAATCCTGTCTCTACAAAAAATGTAAAAATTAGCCAAGCGTGGTGGCACGTGCCAGTGGTCCCCAGTTACTTGGGAGACTCAGATGGGAGGATGTCATGAGCCCAGGAGGTTGAGGCTGCAGTGAGCTGTGATCATAACACTGCACTCCAGCCTGGGCAACAGAGTCTCAAAAAAAAGGTTAAGATGGTAAATTTTATGTTAAGTGTTTTTTTCTCAAAATACAAAAAAAAAAAAAAAATGTAAAAGAAAAAAAGAAAAGAAGGAGACACTATGATCACAGAGGCAGACATTGGAATAATAATGCTGCCATAAGCCAAGGCATGCCTGGAGCCACCAGAAACTGGAAGAGACAGGAAAAAAATCTCCCCGAGAGCCTAGGAAGTGCAGCCCTGCCCACTCCTGACTTCAGACTTCTGCCGTCCGTGACTGAGAGAGAGAATACATGTCTTTTTTTTTTTTTTTTTTTTTTTTTTGAGATGGGAGTTTCACTCGTCGCCCAGGTGTTGTACAATGGCGTGATCTCGGCTCACTGTAACCTCCGCCTCCTGAGTTCAAATGATTCTCTTGCCTCAGCCTCCCAAGTAGCTAGGATTACAGGTGCCTGCCACAACGCCCAGCTAATTTTTGTATTTTTAGTAGAGACGGTGTTTCACCATATCAGCCAGGCTGGTCTCGAACTCCTAACCTCATGATCCGCCCACCTCAGCCTCCCAAAGTGCTGGGATTACAGGCGTGAGCCACCGCACCTGGCCTTGTTGTTTTAATCTGTCATGTTTCTGGTAATTTGTTATGACAGCCATAGGAAACTAAAATGTAAGGAGTGTTTAGTTGGAGGTGGGAGTGGGTACAATTTTAGACAGAGTGGCAGTAAGGCTCCCCAAGAAGGTGCCAGATGAAAGGCCCCTCAGGAGGGGCAGTCCTGTGTATGCTTGGGAAAAGAGTGAAGGCTGGAGGCTAATGCATGTCTGGTGGGTCAGGAGGGCAAGGAAGCCAGCGGGGCAGGAGGACAGCATGCGAGAAGGTCAGAGGAAAAGAGTCACAGATGGGCTGGCCTTTTAGAACATTTGAAGGACTTTGGCTCTTACCCTGAGCAAGAACTCTTTAGGGGGTTTTGAGTGAAGAATGACAATCTGAAGTAGGTTTTAGAATTCTCCTGTCCAGGCAAGAGATGATCATCCTAACCTAAGGATCATCAGTGGGTACAGAGAATTTTTGCAAATAGCATTTAATCTTTTTGTTTGGTTGGTTTGTTTTTGTTTTGTTTTGTTTTGTTTTGTTTGAGACAGTCTCGCTTTGTTGCCCAGGCTGAAGTGCAGTGGCATGATCTCGGTTCACTGAAACCTCTGCCTCCAAGGTTCAAGCAATTCTCCTGCTTCAGCCTCCAGAGTAGGCGTGCACCACCATGCCCCATTAAATTTTGTATTTTTAGTAGAGATGGTGTTTCAACATGTTGGCCAGGTTGGTCTCAAACTCCTGACCTCAAGTGATCTGTCCGCCTTGCCCTCCCAAACTGCTGGGATTACAGGTGTGAGCCACCGCACCGGCCCGGTTTGGGTTTTTTTTTTTTTTGAGGTGGAGTCTCGCTCAGTTGCCCAGGCTGCAATGCAGTAGTGTGATCTCCACTCACTGCAGACTCGGCCTCTCAAGCAATCCTCCCACCTTAGCCTCCCAAGTAGCTGGGGCTACAGGCCCGTGCCACCATGCCCAGCTAATTTTTGTATTTTTTTGTAAAGATGCGAATGTTGCCCAGACTGGTCTCAAACTCCTGGGCTCAAGTGATCCGCCCACCTTGGCCTCCCAAAGTGCTGGGATTACAGGCGCGAGCACCTGTCCTTAATAGCATTTAACCTGATCTAAGTAGGTCTTTTATCTCATCTTGCAGTTTACAGGAAATTTAGGAGACAGAGGGCAAAGTTAGAGGAAACAATAAGGCAAATCCAGAGTTTGCCTCAGCCCTTCAAAAACTAAAGAAAAGAGAGAAGATAAAGTGGGGGAAATGTACTAGTTTAAAAGAGACCAAGGCTGGGTGCAATGGCTCACACCTGTAATCCCAGCACTTTGGGAGGCCCAGGTGGGTGGATCGCTTGAGCCCAGAAGTTCAAGACCAACCTGGGCAACATGGCTAAATCCCATCTCTACAAAAAATACCAAAGTTAAGCCAGGAGTGGTGTTGTGTGACTATAGTCCCAGCTACTCAAGAAGCTGAGGTGGGAGGATTGCTTGAGTCCAAGAGGTAGAGGTTGTAGTGAACCAAAATCGCGCCATTGCACCCAGCCAGGGTGACCCTATCTCAAAAAAAATAAATAAATAAAAAGATGCATAATACCAAAAAAGATGTGAACCTTGATTGGGCTTCGGTGTGTTACTGTCTGCAAAGACCACTACTGACAATTCCTCCAATCCCTATAAACACATACTGTTCCTCTGATTGAGGGGTGGAGTCTATTTTCCCTCAACTTGAATTTGGACTGACCCTGTGGTTTGTTCTGACCAATTCAATGCAGTGAAAGAGAAGCTATATGACTTCTGGGGCTTACGCCACAAGAGACCTTGCAGCTTCCATTTTCATTCCCTTGGAACCCAGCTGACAGGAGGTCCAGCCCACCCAATTGGACCAGTCATTGGAAGGAAGCCATCTTGGATCCTGCAGTCCCAGTGGAGCTGCCCCAGCCAATACCAAATGGAACACTGATGAGCTATCCCTACTGAAACCACACAACGCAGTTATGGAACTGGATAAAGTCAGGAAGCTCTCTATGAACTGAAAAGCTTTATACAAATAGAAAGATTTCCAGGATATACTGTTCAATTTGTTTTTCTTTCTTTCTTTCTTTCTTTTTTTTTTGATACAGAGTCTCACTCTGCAGCCCAGGCCCGAGTGCAGTGGCGCTATCTCGGCTCACTGCAACTTCTGCCTCCTAGGTTCAACTGATTCTCATGCCTCAACCTCCCAAGTAGCTGGGATTACAGGTGTACACCATCACACCTGGCTAATTTTTGTAATTTTAGTAGACATGGGGTTTCACCATGTTGGCCAGGCTGGTCTCGAACTCCCAACCTCAGGTGATCACCCACCTTGGCCTCCCAAAGTGCTGGGATTACAAGTGTGAGCCACTGCGCCTGGCCATCAATTTGAAAAGCAGATGCGGAAGAGAATACATAGTAAACTCTCTTTGGTATTTGTACCTTCATGAAAAAACACTGGAAGAATATTTAAGAAACTAATATAAGTGGTTATAGGTAACCTAAGATTTAGCTCATATACACCAGTAGGGTTATACTGGTTAAAATATAGAAATATTCTTGTCCTGGTCGGTAAATGGCCACTACCAAACCCCTGAATTCCCTCCACCTCTGCTCTCACCCCAGGATAAATGATTGCCCCATGATCCAACAAGAGTTAACCCCAGCAGGGAAGGGATCTGGCAAGCCAACAAAGAATGAGGTGGATGGTCACGGGGTAGGAGACTTTACAAACAAAACTTTTAAATATACTTTTTATTTCTGAGCCATATGAATATGTCACTTGGTAAAAAGGAATTTGAGGCAAGGTATGGTGACCCATGCCTATAACCCCAGCACTTTGGGAGGCTGAGGCAGGAGGACTGCTTGAAGCCAGGAGTTTGAGGCTGTAATGAGCTATGATCATGCCACTGCACTCCAACCTGGATGACAAAGTGAGACCCTGTCTCTAAAAAAAATAAATAAAAAATTAAAAATCAAAGTCAAAAGGAATTTGAGAGTAAAAAACAGAAAATAATGTATTGCTTATTTAATAAAATAAAAACTAAAAATTTAGTGCTGGAGACCAGGTGCAGTGCCTCATGCCTGTAATCCCAGCACTTTGGGAGGCTGAGGAAGGTGGACCGCCTGAGCTCTAGAGTTTGAGACCAGCCTGGGCAACATGGCGAAACCCTGTCTCTACCAAAAATACAAAACTTACCTGTGTATGGGAGCACGTGCCTGTGGTCCCAACTACTCAGGAGGCTGAAATGGGAGGATGGTTTGAGCCTGGGAGGCAGAGGCTGCAGTTAGCTGAGATCGCACCGCTGTACTCCAGACTGGGTGACAGAATGAGACCCTGTCTCAAAAATTAAGAAAGAGGCTGGACGCGGTGTCTCACACTTGTAATCCCAGCACTTTGGGAGGCCGAGGTGGGTGGATCACCTGAGGTCAGGAGTTCAAGACCAGCCTGCCCAACATGGCGATACCTCATCTCTACTAAAAACAGAAAAAATTAGCCAGGTGTGGTGGCAGGAGCCTGTAATCCCAGCTACTTGGGAGACTGAGGCAGGAGAATTGCTTGAACCCAGGAGGTGCAGGTTGCAGTGAACAGAGATCATGCCACTGCACTCCAGCCTGGGCAACAAGAGCGAAACTCCATCAAAAAAAAAAAAAGAAAGAAAGAAAGAAAAGAGAGAGAGAGAAAGAAAGAAGGAAAGAAGTGCTATTGCCACTCTGAGTGAAACTCAGTCAAAAAACAAAAAAAGAAAGAGAGAAGAAAGAGAGAAAGAAAGAAGGAAAGAAGTGCTATTGCCCCTCTCTATCACAGTACCATTTTATTTATGGATTTCAAACCATCAATTACTACCTTGTTTGTACATTCTGAAAATGTCAGCTCTGTAATAACATAGATCCTGCCTGTCTGTTGTGTTCACCTCTGTATCCCCAGCACCTAGAAGCAAACCAGTATAAATATTTGTTGAATGAGGCTGGTCGTGGTGGCTCATGCCTGTAATCCTAGCACTTTGGGAGGCTGGAGCGGTGGATTGCCTGAGCTCAGGAGTTTGAGACCAGCCTGGGCAACATGGCGAAACCCCATCTCTACTAAAAATACAAAAAATTAGCTGGGCATGGTGGTGGGCTCCTGTAATCCCAGCTACTTGGGAGGCTGAGGTGCAAGAATCGCTTGAACCTAGGAGGCGGAGATTGCAGTGAGCCAAGATCGTGCCACTTCCCTCCAGCCTGGGCAACAGAGTGAAATCTGTCTCTAAAAGCAAACAAATAAACAAACAAATATTTGTTGAATGAATATGGAATGTATACTTTAATGAAAAATCATACTGAGCAAAAGTTATGGGAGTTAACAATTTAATGGTAGTTAAAGGCAGTGTTCAAAAAGGGAAATATATAGTTGTAAATGTCTACATTTAAAGAAGATCATGGGTAAAATTTGTGATAGTGGAAATGAAGAAAGATATCAAATCAATAACCAAATTTATACCTTGATGAACTTGAAAAAGAGCCAACTAAACCCCAAACTAGCAAAACGAAGGACATAATGAAGATTAAAGTAGGGATAAATAAAATAGAGGAGAGAAAAACAATAGAGTCAATGATAGCAAAAGTTGGTTCTTTGAAAAGATCAACAAAATGAACAAACCTTTCCCTACACTAACACAGAAAAAAGAAGACACAAATAACTAAAATCAGAAATGAAAGTGGAGGCATTACCGACCATACAGAAATAAAAAAGATAAGAGAATATTATACAAAATTACCTACCGGGGGGTGTGGTGGCTCACGCCTATAATCCCAGCACTTTGGGAGGCCAAGGTGGGCAGATCACCAGAGGTCAGGAGTTGGAGACCAGCCTGGCCAACATGGTGAAATCACGTCTCTACTAAAAATACAAAAACTAGTCGGGCGTGGTGGCGGGCACCTGTAATCCCAGGTACTTGGGAGGCTGAGGCAGGAGAATCGCTTGAACCTGGAAGGCAGAGGTTGCAGCGAGAGGAGATCGTGCCACTGTACTCCAGCCTGGGTGACAGAGCAAGACTCCATCTCCAAAATAGAAATAAAAATAAATAAATAAAAATACAAAAATTAGCTGAGTGTAGTGGAACGTACTTGTAATCCCAGCTACTCAGGAGGGTGAGGCAGGAAGACAGCTTGAACCTGGGAAGTAGAGGTGGCAGTGAGCCAAGATTGTGCCATTGCACTCCAGCCTGGGTGGAGTGAGATTCCATCTCAAAATAAATAAATAAATAAATAAATAAATTAGCTGGGTGTGGTGGCAGGCACCCGTAATCCCAGCTACAAGGGAGACTGAGCCAGGAGAATCTCTTGAACCTAGCAGGCAGAGGTTGCAGTGAGCCAAGGTCATGCCACTGCACTGCAGCCTGGGCAACAGAGAAAGACTCCATCTCAAAAAAAAAAAAAAAATTACATACCAACAAGTTTGATTAATTTAGATGAACTGGACAAATTCCTAGAAACACACAAATTACCTAAAGTGACAAAATAAAGTCCAGGAATAGTTTCCCTGGTAAATTCTACCAAACACTTAAAGAATAATTAACACCAATCCCCAATCCTTCTTCTTTTTTTTTTTTTTGAGACGGAGCCTTGCTCTGTCACCCAGGCTGGAGTGCAGTGGCACCATCTCAGCTCACTGCAACCTCCACCTCCCAGGTTCAAACAATTCTCCTGTCTCAGCCTCCCGAGTAGCTGGGATTACAGATGCCTGCCACCACACCTGGCTGTTTTTGTATTTTTGATAGAGATGGGGTTTCACCGTATTTACAGGCTGGTCTCAAACTCCTGACCTCAGGTGATCCACCCTCCTCGGCCTCCCAAAGTGCTGGGATTACAGGCATGAACCACCTTGCCCGGCCAACACCAATCTTTCTTAAACTCCTCCAACAAATTGAAGAGTGGGAACATTTCCTAACTCATTCTATGAAGCCAGCATTAACCTAATACTAAAGCCATTTAAAGACATCACAAGAAAACAAACCAATATCTGTTATGATTCTAGATGTAAAAGTCCTTAACAAAATAGTAGCAAACCAAATCCAACAGCATATTAAGAGGATTATATATAGCTGGGGGCATGGTGGCTCATGCCTGCATTCCTAGAACTTTGGGATGCCAAAATAGGCAGATCACTTTGAGCTCAGGAGTACAAAACCGGCCTGGGCAACATGGTGAAACCACATCTCTACAGAAAATACAAAAGTGAGCCAGGCATGCCGGCTTGTGCCTGTGGTCTCAGCTACTTGGGAAGCTGAGACTGGAAGATCGCTTGAGCTGGGAAGCAGAGGTTGCAGTCAGCCGAGATTGTGCCACTGCACTCCAGCCTGGGTGATAAGAGAGAGGCCCTGTCTCAAGAAAAAAAACAAGAGGATTATACACCATGACCCAGTGGATTTTAGCCATGAATGCACAAGTGGTTCTGTGAAGCAGGTCTGCTGTGCACTGGTTACCACTTCAGCCTACTGCCTCTTGGGCTGCACTTTTACCACTTTCCTGAATCCAGCGAGGCAGAACACTCTGCCTCACGTACACAATAAGTCACATGAAACAGGTTTACTATTTATAGATAGGCAGCAAGGGACAACAGCAGCCTAGGATTCAGGTTGAGCTAGTACCCCAAGGCTTAGGAAGGCTGCTTGAGGCAGTTAAGTCTCATCTGTACCTGCCCCACTTGCACCACAGTTGAGAGACCCCAGAAAGTAGTCGGCCAAGGGTTTTATATCCCAGGACCACATGAAACACTGGGCTAAAGCATTGAAAGACATCCTGTTTCAAGGAGAAACTGGAATAGAGCCCAGGCTGTTCCAGCCAATTCCCCCAATCTCAGGATGTTGCAATACCAGCCCATTCTACAGTTATTCTTGAAAACTATAAGTGAGAAAGTTGGGGAGAACTAGATCAGTTCAAGGCCACCCAGAGAACTGTCCTGCAGGTTCAATGTTAAGAAAATCAATTCATGGCCAGGCATGGTGGCTCACGCCTGTAACCCCAACATTTTGGGAGGCCAAGGCAGGCAGATCGCTTGAGCTCAGGAGTTTGAGGCCAGCCTGGGCAACATGGCGAGACCCCGTCTCTACAAAAAATATTTTAAAAATTAGCCAGTGTGGTGGGGTGTACCTGTAGTCTCAGCTACTCAGGAGGCTGAGATGGGAGAATCACCTGAGCCTGGGAGGTAGAGGCTGCAGTGAGCCATGATCATGCCACTGCACTCCAGCCTGGAGGACACAGTGAGACCTCTGTCCAAAAAGAAAGAAAGAAAGGAAGGAAGAAAGAAAGGAAAGAAAAGAAAGAAAGAAAGGAAAGAAAAGAAAGAAAGAAAGAAAGAAAGAGAGAGAGAGAAAGAGAAAGAAGGGAGGGAGGGAGGTGAGAAAAAGAGAGAAACAAAAAAGGGGAGGGAGGGAAAGGGAGGGGAGGGAGGGAGGGAAGGGGAAGGGAAGCGGGGGAAGGGGAGCAGAGGGGAGAGGAGAGAAGAGGGGAGGGGAAAGGAGGGGAGAGGGGGAGGGGAGGGGAGGAGAGGGAGGCAAGGGAGGAGAGGGGAGGGGAGGGGGAGGGAAAAGGAGGGGAGGGGGAGGGAAAAGGAGGGGAGGGGGAGGAAAAAGGAAGGGGGGGAGGCAGGTGGATCACCTGAGGTCAGGAGTTCGAGGCCAGCCTGACCAACATGGTGAAACCCTGTCTGTAATAAAAATACAAAAATTAGCTGGACGTGGTGGCATGCACCTGTAATCCCAGCTACGGAGGTTGAGGCAGGAAAAACGCTTGAACCCAGGAGGCAGAGGCTGCAGTGAGCCGAGATTGTGCCATTGCACTCCAGCCTGGGCAACAGAGCAAGACTCTGTCTCAGAAAGAAAAAAAAAAATCAATTCATGCTGGCCAGGTGCAGTGGTGCATGCCTGTGATTCCAGCACTTTGGGAGGCCAAGCCAAGGCAGGGAGTGGGGGGATCACTTGAAGTCAGGAGTTCAAAACCAGCCTGGACAATGCAGCAAGATATTGTGTTTAATTAAAAAAAAAAATTTTTGAGACAGTGTCTCACTGTGTCATCCTCCAGGATGGAGTGTAGTGGCATGATCACGGCTCACTGCAGGCTCGACCACCAGGCTCTGGTGATCATCCCATTTCAGCACCCCAAACAGCTGGGACTACAGGTCGTGCTATCAGGCCTGGCTAATTTTTGTATTTTTTTGGAAAGATGGGGTTTCACCATGTTGCCTAAGCTGATCTCAAACTCCTGAGCTCAAGAGATCCACCTACCTCAGTCACCCAGAGTGTTAGAATCATAGGCATCAGCCACCGTACCCAGCCTAAAATTTTTTTTTTAGTTAAAAAAAAAAGAAGCCAGGCATAGTGGCTCACGCCTGTAATCCCAGCACTTTGGGAGGCTGAGGCGAGTGGATCACCTGAGGTCAGGAGTCCCAGACCAGCCTGGCCAACATGGTGAAACCCCTCTACTAAAAATGCAAAAATTAGCCAGGTGTAGTGGTGGGCACCTGTAATCCCAGGAACTCAGGAGGCTGAGGCAGAAGAATCACTTGAACCCGGGAGGCGGAGGTTGCAGTGAGCCAAGACCATGCCATTGCACTCCAGCCTGGGCGACAAGAACAAAACTCCATCTCAAAAAAAAAAAAAAAAAAAAAAAAAAATCCGGGAAGGGCACAGCATTAGGATAAATGGCCAATGCATGTGGGGCTTAATAACTAGGTGATGGGTTGATAGGTGCAGCAAACTACCATGGCACACGTTTACCTATGTAACTAACCTGCATGTCCTGCACATGTATCCTGGAACTTAAAATAAATTAAGGCTGGGCGTGGTGACTCACGCCTGTAATCCCAGCACTTTGGGAAGCCGAGACGGGTGGATCACCTGAGGTCAGGAGTTCCAGACCAGCCTAGCCAACATGGTGAAACCCTGTCTCTACTACAAGTACAAAAAAAATTAACCAGCTGTGGTGGCAGGTGCCTGTAATCCCAGCTACTCAGGAAGCTGAGGCAGGAGAATTGCTTGAACCTGGGAAGTGGAGGTTGCAGTGAGCTGAGATTGTGCCACTGCATTCCAGCCTGGGTGACAGAGAGAGACTCCATCTCAAAAAAAGAAAAATAAAATGTTTAAAAATTTTTTAAAAGAAAATCAATTAATGTGATATATTACAGTAATAGAAGAAAGGGAGAAAAAACACGATTATCTCAAGTGATGAAGAAAAAGCATTTGACAAAATCCAATGCCCTTTCATGACAAAAAGAAAACATTCAGAAAACTAGGAATAGGAGGAAACTTCCTTAACATGTTAAAGGGCATCTATGAAAATCCCAGAGCAAACATCACACTCAACAGTGAAAGACTGAAAGCCTTCCCGATTGTTCCACCAATTAGGAACAAGACAAGGACTCCCACTTTCACCACTGCTATTCAAATTGTACTGGCTGCTCTGGCCAGGGCAATTAGATGAGAAACAGAAACCAAAGGCATCCTAACAGGAAAGGAAGAAGGAAAACTATTTCTATTGACAGATGACTAAATCCTACATATAGAAAATCTCAAAGAATCCACAAGAAGGCTACGAGAGCTAATAAACAATATCAGCAAAGTCACAGGACACAATATCAACACCCAAAAATCTATACACCAGTAACGAACAATCAGAAAAGGAAATTAAGGCCAGGCATGTTGGCTCACACCTGTAATCCCAACACTTTGGGAGGCCAAGGCAGACGGATTGGTTGAACCCAGAAGTTCAAGAACAGTCTGGGCAACATGGAGAAACCCCATCTCTACTAAAAATAGAAAATGTAGCTGGTTGTGGTGGTGTGCACCTGTAGTCCCAGCTACTCAGGAGGTTGTGGTGGGAGGATCACCTGACCCTGGAATGCAGAGGTTGCAGTGAGCTGAGATTGCATCAGGCCACTGCACTCCAGCCTGGGCCACAGAACAAGACACTGTCTCAAAAAAAAAAAAAAAGAAAGAAAAGGAAATTAAGACAACACACTTACATATGCATTGGAAAATATAAAGTATCTAGGAATCAATTTAACCAAGGAGGTGAAAGACATATACATTGATAACTATAAAACATTGCTGAAAAAAATTAAAGACAATCTAAATAAATGGAAAGACATCCTGTATTCATGGACTGGAAGATTAGTATTGTTAAGATGTCAGTACTACCCAGTGATCTACAGATTCAATACAATCTCTACCTATCAAGGTCTCAACAGCTGGCCAGGCATGGTAGCTCACGCCTGTAATCCCATCACTAGAATGCTGAGGCAACAGTATTGCTTAACAGGAGGTTGAAACCAGTCTAAGCAACATACTGAAACCTTGTCTCTATATAAAAATTTAAAAGTAGCTGGGTGTGGTGGTACATATCTGTAGTCCCAGCTACTCAGGAGGCTGAGGCAGAAGGATCGCTTGAGCCCAGGAGTTCAAGGCTGCAATGAGCTATGATCCTATGATCATGCTACTGTACTCCAGCCTGGGTGACAAAGAGAAACCTGGTCTCTAAAAACAAACAAAAAACCCAATAGCCTTTTTTGCAGAAATGGAAAAGCAAATTCTTACAATCATGAAATTTTACAGGGCCTTGAGTAAATGAAACAATCTTGGAAAAGAACCAAGCTGAAGAACTGACATCTCCCGATTTCAAAACTTACTACAAAGGTACAGTAATCAAAACAGTGTGGTATTTAAAATGAACAGGTTTTCCTGAAAACAAACAGTGTGGTACTGGCATAAGGATAGACATACAGACCAATGGAATTGAAGTGAGAGTCCAGAAATAAACCCAGTGCTTGCTTCAGCAGCACATATACTAAAAGTGGAATGATACAGAAATAAACCCAACAACTATGGTCAACTGATTTTCAAAAAGGGTGCCAAGTCCATTCAATGGAAAAACAATAGTCTTTTAAACAAATGGTGCTGGAACAATTGGAGTTCTACATGTAAAAGAATGAAGTTGGTCTGGGTGCGGTGGTTCACACCTGTAATCCCAGTGCTTTGGGAAGCTAAGGCAGGAGGACTGCTTGAACCCAGAAGTTTGAGACCAGCCTGGGCAACATAATGAGACTCTTGTCTCAAAATAAACTTAAAATAAAATAAAATAATAAAATATAGAATAAAATAAAATAGCCAGATGTGGTGGCATACATCTGTATTACTAGCTACTTGGGAGGCTGAGGTAGGAGGATCACCTGAGCCCAGTTCAAGGCTGCAGTGAGTTATGATCATGCCACTGTACTACAGCCTGGGTGACAGGGAGAGACCCTGTCTTAGAAAAAAAAAAAAAAAAATGAAGTTAGATCCCTACTGCACAGTCACATATAAAAATTAATTCAAAATGGGTAAACAATCTAAATATGAGCTAAAACCATTACCTCATAGAAGAAACATAAGGGTAAATCTTCATAACCTTAGATTTGGCAATGGATTCTTAGATATGACATAAGCAACATCAAAATTAAAAACTTTCAACCTTTTGTGAGTGGTGGCTAGCACTAAGAGAAGCCAGGAAGGCCTGGGGCACACATCAAGAACACAAGGTGGTGGGGTGTTGCCTGACCACCCCCAAAAGCTGCACACCAACCCTCTACCCCATGCGAATCTTTGAGCCTCTGGCACTTTGTATCTCAGCTGAAGAAGTCTTCGGTGGAAACTGTCTCCAGTGGGCAGGTGTTGGAGAACCCTCCCTCTTCAGGTGAAGAGTTTGGGCATCTGGCTGCACTATCCTCCAAGTGGCACCCAAAACCTGCACTGGGAACATGGGCCCCGACCTGGTGGACAGCACCACCTGGTGACAGAGTGCCGGGCGCATTCCATCCAGATGAGGAAGCTGAAGGAGACTGCATCAGAAAGTGCCGCCAGTCAGCGATCAATTCCACCACTTCACCATCAAGTTCCTTCTGCCCCACTAGTCCTGCCATGCCAGCATGAGCCACACTTTGCTAACAAGAGACCCAATACCTTCTCTAGGTGCAGAGTCCTCTCCACCCCCAAGACAGCCCAGATAAACTCCTTAGGAACAACAACAACAACAAAATTAAAAACTTCTGTTCATCAAAGGACATTGTCAAGAGATAAAGAGAGGCCCGGCACATTTGAGAGGCTGAGGCGGGAGTATCTCTTGAGGCCAGGAGTGCCAAGACCGGCCAAGGCAACAAAGCAAGACCCTGTCTCTACAAAAAATAACAATATTGGCCGGGTGTGGTGGCTCACGCCTGTAATCCCAACACTTTGGGAGGCCAAGGCGGGCGGATCATGAGATCAAGAGATCAAGACCATCCTGGCCAACATGGTGAAACACCGTCTCTACTAAAAATACAAAAATTAGCTGGGTGTGGTGGCATGCGCCTGTAGTCCCAGCTACTCAGGAGGCTGAGGCAGGAGAATCGCTTGAACCCAGGAGGCGGAGGTTGCATCGAGCCAAGATCGCACCACTGCACTCCAGCCTGGTGACAGAACGAGACTCTGTCTCAAAAAAACATAAATAAAATAACAATATTATCTGGGCGTGGTGGTGTGCACCTGTGGTATGGTTCCAGCTACTCAGGAGGCTGAGGCAAGAGGATCACTTGAGCCTAGGAGATCAAGCCTGCGATAAGCCATGATCACACACCACTGCACTCCAGCCTAGGTAACAGAGTAAGACCCTGTCCCAAAACAAGCAAACAAACAAAAAAAAAGAAATGAAAACCTACAAAATGGGAGAAAATATCTGCAAATCATATATCTGATTAGATTTAATATCCAGAATATATAAAGAACTCCTATAACTCAACAACAAGAAAACCCAATTTAAAAATGGGCAAATCACTCAAATGGACAGCTCTCCGAAGAAAATATACAAATGGACAAGCACCACATGAAAATATGCTCAACATCATTAGCCATTAGGGAAATGCAAATCAAAACCACAATGAGCCGTGGATGGTGGCCCACACTTGCAGTCCCACCAGGAGTTCAAGGCTGCAGTGATCTCTGATTGTGCTCATGCACTCCAGACTAGGTGGCAGAGTGAGACTCTACCTCTAAAAAATACTTTCTAAACCACAATGAGATGCCACCTCATACCTATTTATTATAGTTGGCTGTAAATATTTATTTTAGAGATGGGGTCTTGCTATGTTGCCCAGCTGGTCTTGAACTCCTAGCCTCAAGCAATCCTCCTGACTCAGCCTCCCAAAGTGGTGGGATTACAGGCATGAGCCACTACACCTCACCAGATTTTTTTGGTGGGGGGAGTGGGGAGGTGGAGGAACAGGGTCTTGCTCTGTGCCCAGGCTAGAGTTCTGTGGCATGATCATAGCTCACTGCAACCTCAAGCTCCTGGGCTCAAGCAATCCTACTGTCCCAGCGTTCCAAATAGGACTACAGGCATGTGTCACCACTCCTAATGTTTTTTTTTTTTTTTGGAGAGACAAAGTCTCACTATGTTGCTCAGGCTGATAATCCGCCTACTTTGGCCTCTGAAAGTGCTGGGATTACAGGAGTGAGGCACCATGACTGACCGATAATAATTTTTTTAAAAAATAGAGACAGTAAAAAAAAAAAAGAGAGACAGACCTGTAATCTCAACACTATGGGAGGCTGAGGCAGCAGGATAATTTGAGGCCAGGACTTTGAGACCAGCCTGGCCAACACAGCAAGATCCTGTCTCTACAAAAAATAGAAAAAATTAGCCTAGCCTGGTGGTGCATGCCCATTGTCCCAGCTACTCAGGAGCGTCAGCTGAGAGGATCGCTTGGGCCCCGGAGATTGAGGCTGCAGTAAGCTGTGATCGTACTACTAGACTCCAACCTGACACCTTGTCTTAAAAACAAACAAACAAAAAAGGTGCGGTCACTGTGGGAATTTATCACTTCCTGAAAAAGCTAGACAGAATTCCCATATAACTCAGCAATTACACTCCCGGGTATACAGCAAAACAATTATAAACAGGTGTAACCACAGGACCAGTTGAATCTGGTTCAGTTTTTTTTTGAGACGGAGTTTCGTTCTTCTTGCCCAGGTTGGAGTGCAAAGGCGCGGTTTTGGCTCACTGCAACCTCCCGCTCCCGAGTTCAAATGATTCTCCTGCCTCAGCCTCCCAAGTAGCTGGGATTACAGGCACCCACCACCAGCCTGGCTAATTTTTTTGTATTTTTAGTAGAGATGGGGGGGTTTCACCCTGTTGGCCAGGCTGGTCTTGAACTCCTGACCTCGGGTGATCCACCCACCTCAGTCTCCCACAGTGCTGGGATTACAGGTGTGAGCCATCGTGCCCAGCCTGGTTCAACTTTTTTTTTTTTTTTTTTTTTTGAGGCGGAGTCTCGCTCTGCCGCCCAGGCTGGAGTGCAGTGGCGCGATCTCGGCTCACTGCAAGCTCTGCCTCCCGGGTTCACGCCATTCTCCTGCCTCAGCCTCTCTGAGTAGCTGGGACTACAGGCGCCCGCCACCACGCCCGGCTGATTTTTTTTTTTAATATTTTTAGTAGAGACAGGGTTTCACCGTGGTCTCGATCTCCTGACCTCGTGATCCGCCCGCCTCGGCCTCCCAAAGTGCTGGGATTACAAGCGTGAGCCACCGCGCCCGGCCCAGCCTGGTTCAACTTTTATCAGTAACAAAATGATGAGTTGTTTTTCAGTTACAATAGATCCCCAGGCTGCAAGTCATGTAACCTGAGCATGCCCAGATGAACCAAGTGTGCCTGATAGCTGACCCTGGTGTCTGTGGGAACATAAAAGTCAACCACAGGCAGGACTTAAGCACTCAAATGGAGGAATGGACACCAAATTAGGACGCATGGGGTGCCCTGTTTTGCTGCAATATGAACTTAAAAGCCAAAGATCCAGCATTGCCCCTTTGCATGACCCAAACAGATCACACCTTGTTGTATTTTCCCATCTCCCTCATAGTTGCTTTCTGCCTATAAAACCTGCCCCCAGATTCCATCTCAGGGAGACAAATTTGAGTATTGCCTCTGGTTTCCCCACTGGTCGACCTTACAATAAAGCCTTTTCTCAAAAGCTGATGACATAGTCTTGGCTTCTATGTGCGTCTAGCAGTGAGCCCACTGCTTGGTAACACAATGGACTCAAACATTTATAAGCCAATGTTCATTGCAACATTATTCAAAATAGCAAAAAAGCAGAAATAACCAAGTATCCATCAATAGATGAATGAATAAACAAAATGTGGTATATACATACAATGGAATATTATTCAGCCATAAAAAGAAATGAAGTTCTAGCCAAGGGTGGTGGCTCACACCTGTAATCCCAGCACTTTGGGAGGTCAAGGTGGGTGTATCACTTGAGGTCAGGAGTTCAAGACCAGTCTGGCCAACATGGTGAAACCCCATCGCTACTAAAAATACAAAAAATAAGCTGGGCGTGGTGGCGGGCGCTTATAATCCCAGTTACTTGGGAGGCTGAGGCAGGAGAATTGCTTGAACCTATGAGGCAGAGATTGTAGTGAGCCCAGATGGCGCCACTGCACTCCAGCCTGGGTAACAAGAACGAAACACCATCTCAAAAAAAAAAAAAGAAAGAAAGAAAGAAAAAGAAAAAAATATTAGCCAGGCATGGTGGAGCATGCCTGTAGTCCCAGCTACTTGGGAGGCTGAGGCATCAGAATCACTTGAACCTGGGTGGCAGAGATTGCAGTGAGCTGAGATGGCACCACTGCCCTCCAGCCTGAAACCGAGGGAGATCCTGTCTCAAAAAAAAAAAAAAAAGAAATGAAGTTCTGACCCATGCTACAACACGGATAAACCTTGACAACCTCATGCTCAATGAAATAAGGTGGACATAAAAAGGACATATACAGTATGATTCCACCCACATAAGGTAATTGACTAATCAAATGTATAGAGACTATATAATAGAGGTTACCAAAGGAGAGAAGGACAGGAGGAGAGGAGGAAATAGGAAGTTATTGCTTAATGATTACAGAGTTGCTGTTTCAGGTGATGAAAAAGTTTTGGAAATAGAGTGGTGATGGTTGCATAATATTGTGAATGTAATTAATGCCACTGAGTTATACACCTAAAAACGGTTAAAATGGCATTAAAAAAAAAAAAAAGACAGTATCTTGCTCTCTGGCCCGGGCTGGAGTGCAGTGGTACAATCATAGCTCACTGCAGCCTCAATCTCTCAGGCTCAAGAGATCCTCCTGCCTCAGCCTCCCAATTAGCTGAGACTACAGGTGAGTGCCACTACACCTGGCTAATTTTCCTTATTTTTAGTAGAGATGAGATCTTGCTCTGTTCCCCAGGCTGATCTAGAACTCCTGAGCTCAAGCGATCCTCCTGCCTCCACCTCCCAAAGTGCTGGAATTACAAGTGTGAGCCACTGCACCCAGCTGCAAATTTTTAGTACATACATTTTTACCGTAATTTATTTAAAAAAAAAAAAAAAAGGAAAAAAGAATACAAAAGTTTGTTCGTTGGTCTCTTCACCTTCTTCCAGTCTCTAGATCCTTGTCACATACATTAGCCTAACTTTGTTCTATAATAAGCACTTATACGCCCCCCTTTTTTTGAGACGGATTTTCGCTCTTGTTGCCCAGGCTGGAGTGCAATGGCACGATCTCGGCTCACCGCAACCTCCGCCTCCCGGGTTCTAGCGACTCTCCTGCCTCAGCCTCCCGAGTAGCTGGGATTACCAGCTACTGCGCCACCACGCCCAGCTAATTTTTGTATTTTTAGTAAAGACGGGGTTTCCCCATGTTGGTCAGGCTGGTCTTGAACTCCTGACCTCAAGTGATCCGCTCGCTTCGGCCTCCCAAAGTGCTGGGATTACATGCGTGAGCCACCGCGCCCGGCCTTTCCCCAAATTTTAATACTTTAAAATAGGGAACATCTTACAATCAACAGGTTGTGACAGGTTAATTAGCCGCGTTTTATCTTTGATAGGTGGCTCTAAAGTCAAGACAACCCGGGCAAGATCCCAGCACTGCCAATTGTCATTTGTAGACCAGGGATAGGAACACCTATCTTACAGGTTGTTACACAATAGCGCCGGTGAAGCGCTTGTCACAAAGCCTGACCCAGGACAATCTCAAAAACGGAGATTCTGTTATTCAAATTGTTTATTTTTGTGCGCTAAGTTTCACATCAACCCAACTATCTCTTGATAGGTTCCTACCAGGCGCTAGAGATATCTTACTTTTAGAAATTAGTTATGATCGTAGAAGCCGCTGGAAGTCCATAGACTCAATCTCATCTCTCTAGCGGAGCAAACAGCTGGGCTCCAGCGGGCCCTGGCTTCTGCAGCTGCGCAGTCGGCGCTGTGACGCCCGGCGCGGTTCTGTGACGTCACGAATCGGTCCTCTGTAAGAGGGGCGGGCATTCTTCTCCAGGGGAGGGCTACGTGTTGACGCCATACGCCGGGGCGGGGCCGAGAGTTTGGAGCCCCGGAGTGGGGTGTCGGCGCCTCATTCGGGTGGAGCTGAGCCGGAGACAGGTAACCGTGCGCTGTCGCCGCGCCTGTCCCAGTGCCGGGTGTTGCGGCGCTTGGCGGCCCGGGGTTGGAGACCGCGGTAAAGGGGGAGGCCGCCGCGCCCTTGGTGCTGCGGGCGCCGCGGTGACAGGGGAGTGGAGCTGGATGGAGTGGGGCTCACGGAGGGTGGTAGGAGGGACGGGACCTGATGGATGGCTGTGGCAGCCAATGGCGCCGCGGGGCCCGCCCGGCGGGCGGGGATTGGCGGGTACGGGCGCGCTCCGAGGTCGCGCGGGGCGCGGAGCGACGCGCCATTGGCAGTGGGCGAGCGGGGGGCGGGCGCGGCGGCGGATGTGAGGGAGAGGGCGGTGCGTCCGCAAGGGTGACCCCCAAGGTCGCCGCGGGCGTCACGTGGCTAGGCCACTCTCCGGCGGCGTCCTTCCCGACCGGGACGCACTCTCCTTCCCGCCTGTGAGGACCGCGTCGCTTTGTCCGAAAGACAGTGTGGCCTGCTCGAGTCGCGTCGGAGCATCTAGCCTTGGGGTGGCCCTGGGTGGGACTGCCTGTTTGGATTACGGCGCAGACCTTGGCGCCGCCCCCACACCTGCTGCCCGAAGTTGGGTCGGACAGATTGACCGAGATGAAGCTTATTTCCCGTAGAAATATCTTTCAAGCACCATTTTCCCTGGAAAATGTATCAGACATTGGATATGAGTAGTAACCTATTGAGATTTAATAGAAAACTTGCCGCGCCCTCGCCCTGACCCGAGTGCGTCTCACCTGCCATCCCCATCCCTTTGCCCAGAACATAGGACTTCGTGTTAGGGTTTCCTTGTGCCTTGTCTTGCAGTCCGTACTTTGAGGCTGATTTCCAGGTACACTGCTCTGAACAGCTGGGTTTAGGATGGGTGGCATGGGGTAAAGCCTTTTTTTGTAAGACAGCACTAGTTGCAACAGTTAAACTGTACTTTGCCGGGTAGACCTAGGAGAGTATGTAAGTAACACTATTGTAGTTTTGTAAATGAGCTGAGGACTGGATCTTGGAAAGTTGAATAAAGATCACTGTATGCTCATTTTTTGTTGTTGTTGTCTTTTTTGAGATGGAGTCTCACTCTGTCGCCCAGGCTGGAGTGCTGTGGCGCGATCTCGGCTCACTGCAACCTCTGCCTTCCTGGGTTCAAGTGATTCTCCTGCCTCAGCCTCCCAAGTAGCTGGTATTACAGGCATGCGCCACCACGCCCGGCTAATTTTTGTATTTTTAGTAGAGATGGGTTTTCACCACCTTGTCCAGGCTGTTCTTGAACTCCTGACCTCAAGTGATCCGCCCGCCTTGGCCTCCCAAAGTGCTGGGATTACAGGCGTGAGCCACTGCGCCCGGCCCCTCATTATTTTTTTTAAGCGCACTTTTCACATTTCAGTTACTTTTTCCCTTTAAATAACATCTTTATTGAGATAAAATTCACATACCATACAATTCACCCATTTGACATGCACAATTTCGGCTAGTCATGGTGGCTCACGTTTGTAATCCCCGCACTTTGGGAGTGTGGAAGGAAGATCCCTTGAGCTCAGGAGTTCAAGGAGACCAGCCTGAGCAACCAAAGTGATACCCGGCGTCTACAAAAAAATAAAATTATCTGGGTATGGTGGCATACACCACATACACCTGTAGTCGCAACTACTCGGGAGGCTGAGGTGGGAGGATGGCATGAGCCAGGGGAGGTCCAAGCTGCAATGAGCCATTATTGCCCCACTGCACTCCAGCCTGGGTGACACAGTGAGATCCTGTCTCAAAAAAAAAAAAGGCCGAGTGCAGTGGCTCACACCTGTAATCCTACCACTTTGGGAGGCCGAGGTGGGTGGATCCCCTGAGGTTGGGAGTTTGAGACCAGCCTGGCCAACATGGTGAAACCCCGTCTCTACTTTTTTTTTTTTTTTTTTTTTTTGGAGACGGAGTCTGGCTCTGTCGCCCAGGCTGGAGTGCAGTGGCGCGATCTCGGCTCACTGCAAGCTCCACCTTCCGGGTTCACGCCATTCTCCTGCCTCAGCCTCTCCGAGTAGCTGGGACTACAGGCGCCCGCCACCACGCCCGGCTAATTTTTTTGTATTTTTAGTAGAGACGGGGTTTCACCGTGGTCTCGATCTCCTGACCTCGTGATCCGATTGCAAGCGTGAGCCACCGCGCCCGGCCAACCCCGTCTCTACTAAAAATTAAAAAGTTAACAGGGCATGGTGGCGTGGGCCTGTAGTCTCAGCTACAGGCTGAGGCAGGAGAATCGCTTGAACCCAGGAGGCAGAGGTTGCAGCAAGCCGAGATGGTGCCACGGCACTACAGCCTGAGCGACAGAGCAAGACTCCATCTCAAAAAAAACAAGGAAAGAAAAAACTACAGTATCATCAACTTTTTAGATTTTCAGGTAATTTTTGAGATCATTGTACAAATTATTGAGAAATTCGTTTTGAGAACAGTAAAATTTTAAGCAATTGTACATAAAAATTTATTCTATGCAGTCATAATAGTACAGAGAGATCCTGTGTTCCTTTCCCACTTCTCTAACATTGTGCAAAACTATAGTAAATATCACAACCAGATATTGACATTAATAAAATTCAAGATACAGAATATTCCCATCATTGGCCGGGCGCAGTGGCTCACGCCTGTAATCCCAGCACTTTGGGAGGCAGAGGCGGGCGGATCACGAGGTCAGGAGATCGAGACCATCCTGGCTAACACAGTGAAACCCCGTCTCTACTAAAAATACAAAAAATTAGCCGGGCGTGGTGGCGGGCGCCTGTAGTCAGCTACTTAGGAGGCGGAGCTTGCAGTGAGCCAAGATTGCGCCACTGCACTCCAGCCTGGGCGGCAGAGCGAGACTCCGTCTCAAAAAAAAAAAAAAAAAAAATTCCCATCATCACAAGGATCCCTTCCGTTGCTTTTTTATAGCCACACCCACATTCCTCCCATTCCCAGTCCTTCAACTCCTGGCAACCACTAATTTGTTCTTCATTTCCCTAATTTTGGCATGTCAAGAATGCCAAATAAAGGGATTCATAGAGCCTTTTGGGATTGGTTTTTTCCACTCAGCTTAATTCCCTGGAGAATCATCCAGGTTGTTGCGTGTATCGGTAGTTCATTCCTTGGCCAGGCGCAGTGGCTCACACCTGTAATCCTAGCAACTTTGGGAGGCTGAGGCAGGCAGATCGCTTGAGCCCCAGGAGTTCGAGGCCAGTCTGAGGAACATAGTGAGACCTCGTCTCTACAAAAAAAAAAAAAAAAAAAAAAATTCGCCAGATGCAGTGGTGCGTTCCTGTAATCCCAGCTACTCAGGAAGCTGAGGTGGGAGGATCGCTTGAGCCTGGGCTGTGGTGGCTGCAGTGAGCCGAGATCGCGCCACTACACTCCAGCATGAGTGGCAGAGTGAGACCTTGTCTCAAAAAAAAAAAAAAAAAAGGTACTTCATTCCTTTTTATTGGAGCCGGGCTATTGGGCTATGGATGTACCACAGTTGGTTAATTCATCCACTAAAAGACATCTTTACTGTTTCCATTATTTGGCTATTACAAATAAAGCTGCTACAAACCTTCATGTACAGGTTTTCATTTGAACATAAATTGACATTTCTCCAAGATAAATGCCCAGGAATACAATCACTAAGTCGTAGTGCATGCTTAGTTGTTAAACAAATAGCCAAACTGTTTTCCAGAGTGATTGTGCTATTTTACATTCCCACCAGCACTGTATGGTCTTTTTTCTCTACATACTTGCCAGCATTTGGTGATGTTACTTTTTTTATTATAGCCATTCCAATAAATGTGTACTAATGTCTCTTTGTGGTTGTAATTTGCATTTTTCTGATGGCTAATGATGTTGAACATCTTTTCATGTGCTGATTTGCCATCTGTCTGTTCTCTCTTGTTTTGGAAGAGATGGGATCTTGCTATGTTGCCCAGGCTGGTCTTGAACTCCTGGGATCAAGTGATCCTCTTGTCTTGGCCTCCCAAAGTGCTAGGATTTCAGGCATGAACCACCATGCCTGGCCCCTGTATACTCTTGGGTGAAATGTCTGTGCATATCTTTTGTTCATTTTGTAAATAGATTGTTCGGTTTTTGTTGCGTTTTGAGAATTCCTAATGTATTCTAGATACCACTGCTTTGTTGGATATGTAGTTTGCAGATATTTTTTCCTAGTCAGCAGCGTGTCTTTTCATCTTGGGGTTTTTTTTTTTTTTTTTTTGGTTTTTGGTTTTTGGTTTTTGAGATAGAGTCTCCTTCTGTACCCCAGGTTGGAGTGCAGTGGCATAATCTCTACAACCTCTGCCTCCCAGGTTCAAGCGATTCTACTGCCTCAGCCTCCTGAGTAGCTGGGATTACAGGCGCTTGCCACCATACCTGGCTAATTTTTGTATTTTTAGTAGAGACGGGGTTTCACCGTGTTGATCAGGCGGGTCTCGAACTCCTGACCTCGCTATCCGCCCACCTCGGCCCCCCAAAGTGCTGGGATTACAGGCGTGAGCCACTGCTCCCAGCTCTTTTCATCTTTTTGTTTGTTTGAGATGGAGTCTTGCTCTGTTGCCCAGGCTGGAGTGCAGTGGTGCAATCTTGGCTCACTGCAACCTCCGCCTCCCGGGTTCAAGCAATTCTCCTTTCTCAGCTTCCCAAGTAGCTGGAACTACAGCTGCGTGCCACCACGCCCAGCTAATTCTTTTGTATTTTTAGTAGAAACGGGCTTTTACTGTGTTAGCCAGGATGGTCTGGATCTCCTGACCTCGTGATTGACACCCCCTCGGCCTCCCAAAGTGCTGAGATTACAGGCGTGAGCCACCACGCTCAGCCCCTTTTCATCTTCTTAACAGGGTCTTTTGCAAAGCAAAAGTTTATAATTTTGATGAGGTCTGGTTTACCAATTTTGTCTTTTATTAGATTGCTTTTGTTGTCGAGTCAAAGAACTCTTTGCCTAGCCCAAATTCCTGAAGATTTTATCATGTGTATTTTTCTAAAATTTTTTTTTTTTTTTTTTTTGGAGACATGGTCTTACTCTGTCACCCCAGGCTGCAGTGCAGTGGCATGATCACAGCTCACCACAGCCTCAACCTCCTGGGCTCAGGTGATCCTCACACCTCAGCCTCCTGAGTAACTAAGACTGCCAGTGTCTGCACCATGCCTGGCTAATTTTTGTATTTTTTGTAGAGACGGGTTTTGCCATGTTGCCCAGACTGGTCTCAAACTCCTGGGGTCAAGCAGTCCTCCCGCCTTGGCTTCCCAAAGTGCCAGGATTACAGGGGTGAGCCACTGCGCCCAGCCACTTTATAAAATTTTTAAATTTTACATTTAAATCTATTTAAATGTATTTTAAATACATTTAAAACACAGTAAGATGGAGTCTTACTCTGTTGCCCAGGCTGGAGTGCAATGGGCATGATCTTGGCTCACTGCAACCTCTGCGTCCTGGGTTCGAGCGATTCTTCTGCCTCAGATATATTTAAATGTATCTGTTTGGACTTAATTTATTTTTTCTTTTTTTTTTATGTTTTCACTTTATGGTACTTTTTGATGAACAGTTTTTAATTTTAATGTAATTGATATAAATTTAGTCTTGTGGCCAGCTTTTTTTGAGTCCTAAAGACTCAAGATCAAATAGATACTCTAAAAGTTTTAATTTTTTTTTTTTATTATTATGCTTTAAGTTCTAGGGTATATGTGCACAACATGCAGGTTTGTTACATATGTATACATGTGCCATGTTGGTATGCTGCACCCATTAACTCATCATTTACATTAGGTATATCCACTTGGAGTTAATTTCTGTATGTAGTATAAAGTTTGAGTGTTTTTTGGTTTTTGTGGGGTTTTTTTGCTTATGAATATCTAACCAGCACCATTTGTTTGAGAAGACTGTTTTTCTTCCATTGAATTGCTTTTGCACTTTCGTCAAAAATCACTTGGCTGTACTTGTGTGACTCTCTTTCTGATTCTCTGTTGCGTTCCTTTGATCTTTGTGTCTATCCCATCACCAATACCGAGAGTTTTTATTATTGTAGCTCGTAAGAAGTCTCAAAATCGGATAGATTGATTTCTCTCACTTCTTTTTCAAAATTGTTTTAGCTAATCTAGTTCTTTTGCCTTTCTTTTTTTTTTCTTGAGACGGAGTCTTACTCTGTTGCCCAGGCTGGAGTGCAATGGGCATGATCTCGGCTCACTAACCTCTGCGTCCTGGGTTCAAGCGATTCTCCTGCCTTAGCCCCCCGAGTAGGTGGGACTACAGGCGCGCACCACTACACCCTGCTAATTTTTTTTATTTTTAGTAGAGATGGGGTTTCACCATGTTGGGCAGGCTGGTCTCGAACTCCTGATCTCGTGATCCACTCGCCTCGGCCTCCCAAAGTGCTAGGATTGCAGGCGTGAGCCACCACACCTGGCCACCTTTCTTTATTATATTTATTTATTATTTTTGAGACAGGGTCTCACTCTGTCACCCAGGCTGGAGTAGAGTGGCATTATCACAGCTCACTGCAGCCTCTACCTTCCAGGCTCAAGCAATCTTGCCACCTCAGCCTCCTGAGTAACTGGGACTGCAGGCACGTACCACCACGCCTGGCTGGTTTTTTTCTTTTCTTTTCTTTTTTTTGAGATGGAGTGTCACTCTGTTGCCCAGGCTGGAGTGTAGTGGCGCAATCTCGGCTCACTGCAGCCTCTGCCTCCCGGGTTCAAGCGATTCTCCTGCCTCAGCCTCCTGAGTAGCTGGGACTACAGGTGCGTGCCACCAACACCTGGCTGATTTTTTTGTATTTTTAATAGAGACAGGGTTTCACCATGTTAGCCAGGATGGTCTCGATCTCCTGACCTCGTGATCCACTTGCCTCGGCCTCCCAAAGTGCTGGGATTACAGGCGTGAGCCACTGCGCCTGGCTTGTTTTTGTTTTTGTTTTTTGAGACAGCCTCACTTTGTCATCCAGGCTGGAATGCAGTGTTGTGATCTCGGCTCACTGCAACCTCTGCCTCCCAGATTCATGTTATTCTCTCACCTCGGCCTCCTGAGTAACTGGGACTATAGGCACCCACTACCACACCTGGCTAATTTTTTTTTTTTTTTTTTGAGATGGAGTCTCGCTCTGTCACCCAGGCTGGAGTGCAGTGGTGCAATCTCAGCTCACCGCAAGCTCCGCCTGCCACGTTCACGCCGTTCTCCTGCTCAGTCTCCCAAGTAGCTGGGAGTACAGTCGCCCACCACCACGCCCGGCTAATTTTTTGTTAATTTAGTAGAGATGGGGTTTCACTGTGTTAGCCAGGATGGTCTTGATCTCCTGGCCTCGTGATCCGCCCGTCTCGGCCTCCCAAAGTGCTGGGATTACAGGCGTGAGCCACCATGCCCGGCCCTAATTTTTATATTTTTGGTTGAAATGGGGTTTCACCGTGTTGGCCAGGGTGTTCTCAAACTCCTGACCTCAAGTCATCTGCCCGCATCGGCCTCCCAAAGTGCTGGGATTAACAGGTGTGAGCCACTGGGCCCAGCCACCTGGCTTTTTTTTTATCTGGAGACGGAATTTTGCTGTTGTTGCGCAGGCTGGAGTGCCATGGCGTGATCTCAGCTCACTGCAACCTCCACCTCCTGGGTTCAAGTGAGTCTCCTGCCTCAGCCTCCCGAGTAGCTGGGATTACAGGTATGTGCCGCTACTCCCGGCTAATTTTGTATTTTTAGTTGAGACGGGGTTTCTCCATGTTGGTCAGGCTGGTCTCAAACTCCCAACCTCGGGCCATCCGCCCGCCTCGGCCTCCCAAAGTGGTGGGATTACAGGCATGAGCCACTGTACCTGGCCTAGCTGTGTTTTTAAAATTTTTATTGTTTGTAGAGATAGGGTCTTGCTCTGTTGCCAAGGCTGGTCTCAAACCCCTAGGCAAGCTATCCTTTCACCTCAGCCTCCCAAAGTGCTGGGATTACAGGCCTTTTTTTTTTCTTGTATATAATGCACCATTTCTCTCTGGCTGCCTTCAAGGTTTTGTTTTTGTTTTTTGTTTTTTGTATTGAGTTTTCTGAATTTGTTCATGATGTGTCTTGGTGTGCGTTTATTTGGGTTTATGCTTCAAGGGGTTCTTTATGCGTTTTGCCAAATTTGGGAGATTTGTAGCCATTATTTCTTTGAATGCTTTTCCAGCCCCTCCTTCTGCCTTCATCAGGGACTCCAGTGACATCAATATTAGATCTTTTGTTATTTCCCTGAGGCCTTGTTCTGTCTTCAAGAAGTTCACTGATTTCCTCTGTCTTTATTCTGCCATTTGACCCATGCTTAAGTTTTTTTCTTTTGCTTAGTGCATTTTTCAGTTCTGAAATGTCTGTTTTATTCTCTACATCTTCTCTTTGCTGAAACTTTATTTTTCATTTGTTTCAAGCATGTTCATAGTTGCTCGTGGAAGCATTTTGAGGATGCCTCTTTTAGAATTTTTGTCAGATAATTGTAAGTCTATGTCATCTTGGTATTGGTGTCTATAGATTGTCTTTTTTTGTTTGAAATTATCCTGGTTCTTTTGGTTTTTGTTTGTTTGTTTGTTTGTTTTTGTTTTTGTTTTTTTTTTTTGAGATAAAGTCTCGCTCTGGTGCCCAGGCTGGAGGCAGTGGCGCGATCTCGGCTCACTGCAACCTCCCGGGTTCAAGTGATTCTCCTGCCTCAGCCTCCCAAGTAGCTGGGATTACAGGCATGTGCCACCATGCCAGGCTAATTTTTGTATTTTTGTAAAGATAGGGCTTCACCATGTTGGCCAGGCTGGTCTTGAATTCCTGACCTCAAGTGATAACACCCACTTCAGCCTCCCAAAGTGCTGGGATTACAGGTATGAGTCACCATGCCTGGCCAAGATTATCCTGGCCCCTGATGTAAAGAGTGATCTTTGACTTGCAACCTGGACATTCTGGGTGTTATGTTATGGACTCTTGATCTTGTTTAAATCTCTAAGCAATGCAGGCTTCCTCTGCTGGGGCAGGGAGGGGCTGCTTCCTCATTGTTGCTGGTGGGGTGTCTGCGGGGAGGGATTCCTTGTTATTGCTGTATGACTGTAAGAGTTCCCCATTAGGCCTTGGTGATATCACCCTGCCTGGGAAGGGAGGGGTGCTGCTTCATTACTGCTGGATAGGACTGAAATCCAGACTACCCTACCTGGTCTCCACTGACTTATCAGGGAGTGAGTTGGGGAGGGCTCATTATTCACCAGGTGGGGATGAAAGTCCCTGGTCTCTATTCTGACATCAGCTGAGTAGAGTGAGGATGTTTCCTGTGGAGTTTGGCCGCAGTAAAGCAATTGTTGTTTAAAACTTTAAAAGTTTTCCATCTTGCTGCTCTTTTCCTGGTCCTTTTGCTAGAGAGAACAGGTTTCTGTTTGTAGTTTTCTTTGTCTACACCTGTTGGCATTTCTGGGTTGTAGGCTTCTCGAGTACCTAGGTCTGAGACATATGAAGCATAAAGAAAATCAAGAACTCAGTGCTCGGCCGGGTGTGGTGGCTCATACCTGTAATCCTAGCACTTTGGGAGTCCGAGACAGGCAGATCACTTGAGGTCAGGAGTTCGAGGCCACACTGGCCAACATGGCAAAGCTGTCTCTATAAAAAATACAAAAATTAGCCAGACATGGTGATGTGCACCTGTAGTAGTCTCAGCTACTTGGGGGACTGAGGTGAGAGAATCACTTGAGCCGGGGAGGTCCAGGCTGCAGTGGGCCGAGATCACACCACTGCACTCCAGCCTGGGCAACAGAGCAAGACCCTGACAGAAAAAAAAAAAAAACAAAAAAAAAACAAAAAACAAACAAACAAAAAAAAAACAAAACCTCAGTGCTCCTTCTTTGGGTCCTCTGGTTCCTAGCCAGTCTGCTTCCTTCTCTCCACCTTTCACAGTCTTGTTTTGTCTTAAATGTAACGCCTCAAGTGTTTAGCTATATTTAGCAGGAAACACGTTTTATATATGCTTTAATGAGATGTTGAAAAATTGTCCTGCTTTCCATAAAGATTTAATAATTTACACTCTATCAATACCTTTTAAAAGTGCCTATTTATCTACGCCCTCCCCAGTCAACCTATTTATACCACATCAGTCATGGGCACCTCTGATGCTGTGGGGCTACATCTCAGGGAAAGGGCAGAACAGTCTTCAGACCTATACACTGAAGCGTACTCAGGGATCTGATCAGGGAGGTGTCAGTCCCTACCAGTGGTGACGACCCATGATTGGTGAGCTAAATAGGCTTCTATGCTAAATGATGGAGACAGCCTACTAATGTTTTGGAAGTTACCACTTGACCGCCACTCCAAATTAGCTAATATTTAGGTTTAAATATCTTGGAAACTTAAACTTTTTATATCACTAGTGTGCCTTTTTTTTCCTGGGCTACATATGTGTGTGTGTGTGTGTGTGTGTGTGTGTGTGTGTACGTATATACGTGTATATGTGAGCCGAGATCGCGCCACTGCACTCCAGCCTGGACTCCGGAGTCTCACTCTGGATTCTCGCTCTGTCGTCCAGGCTGGAGTGCAGTGGCGCAATCTCGGCTCACAGTAACCTCCACCTCCCGGGTTCAAGTGATTCTCCTGCCTCAGCCTGCCAAGTGGCTGGGACTACAGGCACCTGCCACAACGCGCAGCTAATTTTTTTGTAGTTTTAGTAGAGGCGGAGGTTTACCATGTTGGCCAGGCTGGTCTTGAGCTCTCCTGATCTCAGATGATCCACCCACCTCGACCTCCCAAAGTGCTGGGATTACAGGCATGAACCACCATACCCAGCCATTTCTTTAGTCATAGATATACCTTCAAGTTTTCAAAGCGCTTTCATATTTGTGTTACAATTATAAAAAGACATTATGAGGGGGTTAGGAGTAATTACTGTCTCCACGTTATGGCCCAGGAAAGCTCACACAGTGACTTGGTGTCACGTGGTCTCTGTTGGCCCAGGAAAGCTCACACAGTGACTTGGTGTCACTTGGTCTCTGTTGGCCCAGGAAAGCTCACACGGTGACTTGGTGTCACACGGTCTCTGTACCTGCAGGCTCAACAATTGTTTCCATCTAGCAATGAAAAAAAACCTTACAGTTTAAAAGTAATCCTTACTACTTTCCTCAGCTTATATGTAATGAGGTGTCACTAGTGAAAGATATTAAATTCTTTGAGATTCTCAGCCAATAAGGGAGAATTGATATCTGTACTCTGTACATGAGTTCTTTGTATTACTACTAAAACAAAAATAATTGCAGGCATGAGACAACAGCCATAGGTCTGTAGCAAACGTGTGTTCATGATTCATCAGAACAATTGAGTCCAAAACTGAAAAAAAGAAAGTGGATGAGTTGTCCTTTAAAATGGTTGCCAGCTAATACTCATAAGGTATAAGGATCATGTAATGATGTGTGGTTTTTTTTCCCTCAAAGACTCATTTGCTGAGAAACAGCAGACTGTTTTTGCTAGGTCTTGCCTTTTTAATTATCCCCCTACCTAGCCAATGTCATATTGATAGGCATCAGTAGTTGGTTTATTTCCCTCATTGTTTGTGTCCTGGGATGGGGTACCTCCTACCCAACTGGGGAAATTCGAGGCATAAAACTCAAAGGCTTCATATTTCAGACAGAACCCTATTTAAATATATCGTTTCTTAAGGGCAGGGCATTTAACACCTAAAAACTAATTTTCCTTTGGTTTTTACTTTTTTTCTTTTTACAACTTGTTTTTCCCAAATGTATGTGTTTATTCTTGCATCTTGAAATTAATGGATTACAACTTGTATCATTTTTGTGTACAGTGATAAGTTCAGTTACATTTTTTCCTTACACATTAAAAAAATAACTTTATTGAGACATAATTCACGTACCATACAATTCACTCATTTAAATTGTAAGGTGAATGTATTTCAGTGTATTAGAGGGTTGTGACACCATCAGCACAATCTAGTTTTAGACCTTTTTCATCCTCTCCTCCCAAAAAGAAAGCCCTTCCATTGAGTTACTCCTCATCCTTCCCTCATTCCTCTGCCCCAGCCCCAGGCAACCACTAATCTGTTTTCTCTCTGTATAGATTTGCCTATTCTGGAATGTGATATTATTATCGTATATGGGTTTTTGTCCATGATTCCTGGTTATAACTCCCATAGTTCTTGTTATTTCCTAAGTAACTAAAATAAGCATGTATTTTGTTAAAGTATTTCTCCTTGGTTCTCCTTCTCCTTGAAGTAGCTTCCAAACAGCTTCAGAGTGATAAAGGTGAAAGACAGTCTTTCGTTACAATGTTGGGGTGCTTTAGGCCCCAGAAACAGGCCTGTGGCGCTCCTTTCACCTGCTGCTTTTTCTCCCCAAGGGAGGCCATAGAAACTAAAAATATGCTGTAATATTCCTCCACTGTTCTGTCTTGGAGCCAGCCATAAAGAAATTCTCTGACCTACCTTGTCTGATTGTAGGTCACAAGACACCCACTTCAGGAGTCCTGCCTCACACCCACAGGAAGAAATCCTGCACAGAGAGGCCAAGAAGAATCTGAACAAACAGGCCTGGCTGGGTTTCCCCACTCGGTCTGTTGGTATTAGATCATACCCTTTTTGTCTGATCACCTGTCTACGTGGTTATCTATGCTTCAGTCATGCATATCCAATGAAGTCTCCATAAAAGGCCCAAGAGGATGGGGTACGGAGAGTTTCTGGATAGCTGAACATGTGGAGATTCCTGGAGGGTGGCGTGCCTGGGGAGGGTATAGAAGCCTCCTTACCCCATCCTACACCTTGACCTGTGCAACTCTTAATCCACATCCTATGTTATATTCTTTGAAAAAAACAGTAGATGTAAGTAAGTGTTTCTTGAAATTTATTGAACCAAAGGGGGGGTCATGGGATCTCCAGTTTCTAGCTGGTTGGCCAGAAGTACAAGTAAGACGACTGGGGGCTTGCGATTGACATCGGAGGTAGGGGGCAGCCTTGTGGGATTGAGCCCTTGACCTGTGGTATCTGATGCTGTCTCCAGGTAGGTAGCAGCAGAACTGAATTGCTTATTGGTAGGGAGAATTCCCCACACATTTAGTCACAGAAATCTTCTGTGTTGGTTGTTATGTGAGAGCAGAGGAATAGACTCATAATATGTCTTTTGCGTCGGCTGCTTTTTACTGAGCATAATGTTTTCAAGGTTCCTCCAGGTTGGAGCATGCACCAGCACTTCCTTAGTTTCATTGCAGAATGCTGTTATATTCTATAGATATAACACGTTTTGCTTATCCATTCATCAGTGATGGACATTTGAGTTGTTTCTACTGTTTGGTTTTACCAATAATGCTGCTATGAGCATTTGTGTACAAGTTTTTTTGTGGATGTACATTTTCATTTCTCTTGATTATGTATCTAGGAGTGTAATTGCTGTGTTATATGGTGACTTTATGTGTTTATTGGCTGTTAGTATATCTTCTTTGGACAAATGTCTATTCAAATCCTTTGCCTATTTTTTGATTGGGTTGTCTTTTTACTGTTGCATTATGAGAGTTCTTTATATATTCTGTATATAAGTTCCTTATCAGATAATTGCAAATATTTTCTCCCATCTATATCATTTCTTTCTTAATAAGTTGTTTGAAGCACAAAAATTTTTTTGTTTTGTTTTGTTTTGAGACAGAGTCTCACCCTGTCACTCAGGCTGGAGTGCGGTGGTGCGATCTCAGCTCACTACAACCTCTGCCTCCTGGGTTCAAGGGATTCTCCTACCTCAGCCTCCCAAGCAGCTGGGACTTACAGGTGTGCATGACCACGCCCAGCTAATTTTTGTATTTTTAGTAGAAACGGCGTTTCGCTATGTTAGCTAGGCTGGTCTCGAACTCCTGACCTCAAGTGATCCGCCTGCCTCGGCCTCCTAAAGCGCTGAGATTACGGGCGTGGGCTACCGCTCCTGGCCAGATTTTTTATTTTGATGAAATCCAATTTATGGTTTTTATTTTGTTGTTTATAGTTGTGGTGTCATAACCAAGAATACATTGCTTGAATCAAGGTCACAAAGATGGAAGTTTATAACTTCATGAAAGTTATAAAACTTCTGAGTATCTTATAGTTTTGTCTCTTACATTCAGGTCTTTGATCCATTTTGGATTTTGTTTGTATATGACTATGCAGCTTCATTCCTCTTTAGACGTGGAACTCTAGTTGTCCCATTACCTTCAGTTGAAAAGACTGTTCTTTTTCTCTGCTGAATGGAGTTGGCACCCATTTAAATAGAAATATTCTTTTAAACCAAGCTTGTCCAACTCCCAGCCCGTGGGCCACATGTGGCCCAGGACAGCTTTGAATGTGGCCCAACACAAGTTTGTAAACTTTGTTAGAACATTATGAGATGTTTTTGCGATTTTTTTTTTTTAAAGCTCATCAGCTGTTGTTAGTGTTAGTGTATTTTATGTGTGGCCCGAGACAATTCTTCCAATGTGGCCCAGGGAAGCCAAAATATTGGACATCCCTGTTTTAAACCAGAAATCAAAACACTTGGATATTTTGGACAGCTCAGAGGAGCTTTCACAAAAATTGCTGAAACAATTGAATGTCTCTACCAAATAACGTACTATTCTTAAAGTTGACTTAGTATCAGTTACAGAATTTTAAGTTGAATTTCAAGTCCTAATGTTGACTGGCTGGCAGTTTTCCTTTTTTTTGTATTTTATATATATATATATTTTTTAGAGATAGGGTCTCGCTCTGTCACCCAGGCTGGAGTGGAGTGGCACGATCATAGCTCACTGAAGCCTTGACCTCCTGGGCTCAGGCTATCCTTCCACCTCAGCCTCCGGAGTAGCTGGTACAGACATGTGCCACCACACCCTGATAGCTTTTAAATTTTTTGTGGAGATGTGGTTTCTCCACATCTATGTTGCTCAGGCTGGTCTCAAACTCCTGGCCTCAAACAGTCCTTAAGCCTTGGCACCCCGAAGTGCTAGGATTATAGGCATGAGCCACCGTGCTTGGCTTTTAATATCTCCTTATGCCGTTTTATGTAAGAGAGAAAGGTGAAAAATGGGTATTTACCAGAATTGGAAATGTGCGTTAGTGCTGGCTCTGAGGGTCTGTTAAAGTGTGGACAGCAAACAGCTGTCCTGGCCGTTCCTGGGTGGAGTTGAGGATGTTGAGCCATCTGCTGAAGGGCAGCTCTTCCCATGAGTCATCTTAAGGGAAGTTTAAAAATCTCAGCTGGGTGCGGTGGCTCACGCCTGTAATATCAGCACTTTGGGAGGCCGAGACAGGCAGATCACGAGGTCAGGAGTTTGAGACCAGCCTGGCCAACATAGTGAAACCCTGTCTCTACTAAAAATACAAAAATTAGCCAGGCGTGGTGGCATGCACCTGTAGTCGTAGCTACTCGTGAGGCTGAGGCAGGGGAATTGCTTGAACCCGGGATGGGAGATTGCACTGAGCTGAGATCACACCACTACACTCCAGCCTGGGCTACTGAGCAAGACTCCGTATCAAAAAAAAAAAAAAAAAAATCTCCAGCTGTCCTGGCAGCTCTGCTGGGCAGCACTTAACTATGTGTCAGATTCAGTGACTGCGCATAGCAAAATGTCATGATTTACTTAAACAGGATCATGTTGAAGGGGCCACTTTGGGAAGAACAGATGAAATTGGTGTTTTACATTGTCAGTTTAGTGCCTGTTAATTGGGCTATTGCAGCAACTGAATACTGATAGTTAATGAGGTGATGCTATTGTTTTCTGGGAGAAAACCCAACTCAGAGGCAATTGGGTGTTTAATGTTGCCTAGATAATGACATTAAAGTAAAAAAAATTAACATTTTCCTTTGATCCTGAGAAATAAAAAAAAAATAGCATAAAATGAAGCAACAGTAGTATTGTTGCTGTCAATGTTAGGGCTGTTTGTCTTCCTTAAATATATCAGTGGAAAAACTTGGAGTGTAGTTGGAGGTAGGAAGAACTACCGAATTAACTTAAAACTTTTGATTTCTAAAGTAAAAACCCAGGGGTAAAGATTGCATTCCCTAATTATATCCAGAATATATTGCTTGTTTACCTTTAATTTGTAAGGAGCAAGTTTTTGTTTGTTGTTCAGTTTGTTTTTAAAGAATATGTTCTGCTGTTTACTTTTGCTGACCTATCTCTTCTCAGTGGAGCAGGCCAGAGGTGAATGCAGGACACTCTAAGCCCTCTCTCTTGGTGTCCCTTCAGTGTATTCTGAGTATATTTGGGCCAAGAGGAAGGTTCCGATAAATAATATAGAAGATATTTTTATGTAACAGTTATTTCTGGGTAATTCACACTATGTTTCAGAGCTTGGATTTTCTTCGGGTAGGTGTGGACATGGGGTATAGTTCCAACTTTACAACCAGAGCACTTGCTTTGAGACAAATTCATGAGCAACCATGTAGGCCAGCAAGCACCTTTTTTTCCACAGGCGGCGTCCTTGTGAACTTTCCTCTTGGATCCTGACTCTGCTGTTAGTAGCCTATGACCTTGGATGAAATGTAAGGGAATGGAAACTGAAGCTATCTGTAAAGTGAAAGAGCTGGCGCCTGCCTTATTGGGAGCCTCTGGGTTTATGCATGAGTCAGATGTGTAGAGTTGCTCACCATGGAGGGCCCAGGGTAGGCAGGCATTATTGAACAACTGCTCCATGTGCTCTTTTCAATCTTTGCAGAGCCCACCCACATCTCCCTTGCTCAGACCTGGCTCCCCATGGCTTATGAAAGGGGGCTGAGTGCAGAAGGTGGCGGGCAGGACACTGGACAACCCTCTGTGGCTTTTCCTTACCCTTCGTAGTACCATGAGATTCTGGCTTTTCCCGTCTCTGTGTTTCCGCCTACATGCAGTGCCTCCTCTTCCCTCCTTCCCATCCATGTCCTTTTGTCTTGAGACACACCCACTTGGAAGGAGCCCATCCTCTCACAGGGTCTGCTGGCATATTCTGCACCTCTCAAGTACTCAGTGTTTCCTCTGCAATCTTTTCTATGTTGTTTTTCCTCTGCTCAAGCGTAAATTGAAAGTAAGGAAAGTATTTTTCTAATTTCTTTGTGTTTTCCATAATATCGTTAAGTACAGCAGGTACTCAGTAGTTTCTGGACAGATTAGAAAATGTTTTTCTTATTCTACAATTAATCCTAATCCTAATTCTAAATTAATTAATCCTTGTTGCCTTTCTTCTAATTGTTTTTTATATATATAATATGTAAATTGAAAGAACATCGTATGTTTATCATCTTAACCCTTAAACTAGGTTTATTTATTTATTTATTTATTTTTTTTTTGAGACGGAGTCTCACTCTGTTGCTAGGCTGGAGTGCAGTGGTGCAATCTCGGCTCACTGCAGCCTCCACCTACCAGGTTCAAGCAATTCTCCTGCCTCAGCCTCCTGAGTAGCTGGGTCTACAGGCGTGTGCCACCACACCCAGCTAATTTTTGTATTTTTAGTAGAGATGTGGTTTCACCACGTTGGCCAGGATGGTCTCGATCTCCTGACCTCGTGATCCACCCGCCTCGACCTCCCAAAATGCTGAGATTACAGGTGTGAGCCACCGTGTCTGGCCTAGATTTAAATTTTTAAGTGAAGATGGTAATATCTGCAACTGTGCAGTAACCTTCCTTGGGCTCACACAGGCATCCTGTGTTAGTAGGTGCAAGAGTGTATGTCAGTTTCACACAGTCACAGCTCTGTTGTGCTCTCAGGCACGTGAACTGGTAGCACTGAGCAGGTAGCACTCTTATGAATGCATTTATAGGCCAAGGTCTTTCTCCTCAATAATTAGAGTTGAACATGTTTTGTTTTTGTTTTTGTTTTTCTAGTAGCTTTTAAAAAAAAAATTATCCTTTCTCTAGAGCATCAGGATCTAGTAGCCTTGTCTCCTAAATACTCATTTTTAAAACCTTTCTTTCTTGTTTTTTTTTTTTTTTTTTTTTTTTTTTTTTTTTTGTACAGGCAGTTGTGAAAAACTTCAGGACAAAAATGTTTCATTTAAGGACTTGTGCTGCTAAGTTGAGGCCATTGACGGCTTCCCAGACTGTTAAGACATTTTCACAAAACAGACCAGCAGCAGCTAGGACATTTCAACAGATTCGGTGCTATTCTGCACCCGTTGCTGCTGAGCCCTTTCTCAGTGGGACTAGTTCAAACTATGTGGAGGAGATGTACTGTGCTTGGCTGGAAAACCCCAAAAGTGTACATAAGGTAAGGCTCGCAGGGCTGTGGGTCTGCCTCGTGTTGGTGTGTTGGCCTGTTCCTGACTGGTCACCAGGTAAGTGTGTGCGTCCTGAGGAGTCAGCGGGCAGGCAGGCAGCTGGAGCGCCGTACCAACCACCATATCTGTATCAGACCCAGCATAGCCCCAGCAGAAGCCATCGTCCCTGGATTGGCGTCCAGCAGTAGACACTGTGCTTAACTCTGCGAGGATGTGAAGAAGCATTTGTGTGACCCTCCAGCATCTCCGCAAGGGCTGCTTCAGGATGAAGCCTCTGAAGAAAGAAGAAAGAAAGAAAGAAAGTGTGTGGAAAAGAGCAGGACCTCAGGAAGCTCCTCCATTCTAACTGTCTGGAGAGGATACTTTCATTTGTAACATGCCTTAGTCACATCATGTAATTTCTGTATGAATGGCCTTTTAGCTCATTATGTTCCTATTTGTTTCCTGTTTGTTTCTAACTTCTCTGTATTACATATAAGGGCATTTTCTAAGCTTTTCACCACATGATTGCTGATGTAAGTCATGTCTTGTTTTTTTGTTTTTGTTTGTTTTGTTTTGTTTTTGAGACAGAGTCCCGCTGTTGTCCAGGCTGGAGTGCAGTGGCGGGATCTCGGCTTGCTGCAACCTCCGCCTCCTGGGTTCAAGTGATTCTTATGCCTCAGCCTCCCGAGTAGCTGGGACTACAGGCGCACATCACCACGCCTGACTAGTTTTTGTATTTTTAGTAGAGATGGGATTTTACTTTGTTGGCCAGGCTGGTCTCGAACCCCTGGCCTCAAGTGATCCACCCACCTTGGCCTCCCAAAGTGCTGGCATTACAGGCATGATCCACCACGCCTGGCCATGTCATGCCTTGTGACAGAATTCCTTTATTCTATTTTGAGCCAATAAGTATTTATAGGTTTTGATAACCATTCCTTGATTTTCAGGGAAAGCAGCCAGCCTCCTGAAGGAATTGGGAAGGCAGTGTAGTATAGTAATAAGAGGGTAGGTCCCAGCATTTCTAAGCTCCTGTGCCTCATCTGTAGGTGGTTGGGAGAATGAAAGGAGGTAACATGAGCAAGGCACTCAGCTCGGAGGCAGTGCCTAGCCAACATTGCTTATCTTCACTGTGAATTTGGCTTTTTTCCTACTCTTGAATCTTGGGGGCTTATCACCAAAAGGTAGTCTGCTTCCACTGGGCTCCTGTAAACAAGCTTTCCCTTTAAGTATTAGTGACACTTAATGAATTTTTTTTTTTTAATTTAGCCAGGTGTGATGGCACATGCCTGCAGTTCTAGCTACTCCACAGGCTGAGGTGGGAGGATTGCTGCAGCCCAGGAATTCGAGGTTACAGTGCGCTATGATGGTGCCACTGCACTCCATCCTGGTCAACAGAGGGAGACCCTGTCTCTAAAATTTAAAAAAAAGGTGGGGGGCGGGTATATTCCCATGACTGCTGGGCCACCAGGTCCCATTTTTTCAGGAATGCCACTTTGTCTCAGCCTTATTGCCCAGATCTAGCCCAGTCCTTCCCCGTTTCCATGGCAACCTGGGAGCAGCATTGCTTACTAGGCAAGGTGAGACCTGGTTTTCTGTAAGAAATCTGTAGTTTATTTCCCTAGTCTGTAAACAAATTGCCCAGAAGAAGTGCTCTGTGAAACTGGCCCCTGCTTTTGATGTCATGGATGTTACTGAAGACTGTGGTTGCAGATTGTGGCAGATTTCACACACACACACACACACACACACACACACACACACACACACACGACTACAGCTACAGATTATATCTAGAATAAAACTGAGCCCTGAGGTTTCAGAATCAAGGACTATTATGTGCCCAGGCCTATTCTTTTGCCTTCCTTTTCTCAAACATAACCTTTTCTTGGAACCAGCCAAGTTGTTTTCAGTGATGTTAGGATTTGGAGTCAGTAGCTCCTAAATGACAGTGCCTAGTGTCTGAAAGGTGAAGGGCACCTGGCTGAGACTGCATGTCCTTGTGAAGGTTTGGTCCTCAGTGATTCGTGGGTAAAAGGTGCACTCTGTGAGCGGTGTGGCCACAGTGCTGTGGACACTGGGCCTGCTGCCATCATAGCTGCTCCTGCTGGAAGCTTTTGAAGATGGTTTTTGTGGGGGCATGCTGGCTTTATGTCTTTATGCCTGTTTCTGTTGCTGGGAGTCTCCAGGGGGCACAGTGTGGGAATCACATGCATGCTCTGCCCATCCCTGCTTGTAGAGGGGAGGGGACAGGGTGGTTAAATCAGTGGGCGTGCCCTCCAGCAAACCCGGTTGTCATCCAGCAGGGACTTCATCACTCCTCTGCCATCCCAGACGGCAAGGTGGGTCCTCTTTAAGTTGAATTAGGCCCTGTATGTGGTATGTGCATGTTTTTTGTTTGTTTGTTTGTTTGTTTTGTTTTGTTTTGTTTTTGAGATGGAGTCTCACTCTGTCGCTCAGACTGGAGTGCAGTGGCACGATCTTGGCTCACTGCAACCTCCGCCTCCCAGGCTCAAGCGATTCTCCTGCCTCAGCCTCCTGAGTAGCTGGGATTACAGGCCTGTGCCACCATGCCCGGCTAATTTTTGTATTTTTAATAGAGACAGGGTTCCACCATGTTAGTCGGGCTGGTCTTGAACTCCTGGCCTTATGATCTGCCCGCCTTGGCCTCCCAAAGTGGTGGGATTACAGGCGTGAGCCACCGCACCTGGCTGTGTGCATGTTTTTCAAGGGAGATAATCCATAACTTCTGTCCAATTTTCAAAGCATCTGTCACTCATGAAAGTTTAGGATCCATAGCCTTAGAGCTATTTAACTTTGTGTGTGCTCTTATTTTAGAACACATAGTTTAAGTAGAGATAATAATAGTTTTTTTTGTTTTGTTTTTTGTTTTTTGTTTTTTGTTTTTTTTTTTGAGACAGAGTCTTGCTCTGTCGCCCAGGCTGGAGTGCAGTGGCGCAATCCCGGCTCACTGCAAGCTCCGCCTCCCGGGTTCACGCCATTCTCCTGCCTCAGCCTCTCTGAGTAGCTGGGACTACAGGCGCCCGCCACCACTCCCGGCTAATTTTTTGTATTTTTAGTAGAGACGGGGTTTCACCATGGTCTCGATCTCCTGACCTCGTGATCCGCCCGCCTCAGCCTCCCAAAGTGCTGGGATTATAAGCGTGAGCCACCGCGCCCAATAATAGTTTAAATAGAGATAATAAAATTAGAAGTGCTGTAGGATTTAGATAGATCATCTATCTCTTCTTCTGTTTAAACATCAGAAATGTCCTGAGGTCGGATTCTGTACTTATTTTCAGAGCGCTTACAGGGGGCTGCAAGGACTAAACTCATACAGCAGAAAAGGAACAAACTCAACATCTTCCTCTCCTGCCCTTTGGCACTACTTTCCCATTGTTGTTTTTATTTTTTTTTATTTTTTTATTTTTTTGAGACAGAGTCTCTGCTGCCCTTTGGCACTACTTTCCCATTGTTTTTATTTTTATTTATTTATTTTTATTTTTTTGAGACAGAGTCTCACTCTGTTGCTCAGTGCAGTGAGGTGATCTTGGCTCACTGCAACCTCCACCTCCTGGTTCAAGTGATTCTCATGCCTCAGCCTCCCGAGTAGCCAGGATTACAGATACACGCCACCACGCCCGGCTAATTTTTGTATTTTTAGTAGAGATGGGGTTTCACTATGTTGGCCAGGCTGGTCTCAAACTCCTGACCTCAATCAGTCTGCCCACCTCAGCCTCCCAAAGTGCTGGGATTATAGGCGTGAGCCACTGCACCCAGCCCCATTATTTTTAAATCTGTGTTTTATAGTGTTTCCAGGCATACATAACAGTAGAGAGAAGAGTAGATAATAAACCTAATGAGGAGACTGGTCACGCAGCTTCAACAGCTGTCTTAAAAATCTATTCCCTACCCCAGTGACTTTTTTATTTGTTGGTTTGTTTGGGGTTTGAGGAGTAGACACTAAAGTATTTTAAGGCAAATTCCAGACTTGTGTCATTTCTGGCATAAATGCATCAGTGTAACTAACTGATAAGTAATTGTTTTCATAACCACACCCAATAAAATTAACAGGCTAATTCTCTAATAGAATTTTTTCTCAGTCCATGTTTAAATATTTACTCTTCTCTTAAAGCTGCCCTTTTACATTTTGTTTTGTTTTTTTAATTTTTATTTTACGTTTTTTTACATTTGGTTTTACACTTTATAATTGGTTGTTGTATTCCTTATTTTTAATTTTATTTGTTTTTTAATTAAAAACTTTTTAAAATATAAGTAGAAGCCATGCCTGTAATCCTGATACTTTGGGAGGCTGAGGCAGGAGGATTACTTGAGTCCAGGAGTTTGGGACCAGCCTGGACAAGGTGAGACCTTGTCTCTATTAAAAATAAAATAGAAAGCTTTTTAAAAAAATAAAAAAATGTAAATAGAGACGGAGTCTCTTTATGTTGTCCAGACTGGTGTTGAACTCCTGGGCTCAAGCAGTCCTCCCACCTTGGCCTCCCAAAGTGCTGGGATTACAGACGTGAGCCACCACACCCAGCCTCTTAAAAAAAACTTTTATTCTTAAAATGCTTAACTGATGTGAAAATGATATTTGTGGTAAAATACTTTAGCAAATCAGAGCTGCAAGTACCTTTTTTACCCTAAGCCCGCTCCCCAGAGCAGAATCCGGTTAACTAGCTGACCTGAGTCTGTCTCTGTGGTGGGCCCATCTGCCATCTCCCTTTTGTTCCTACCTTTGGTCCTGTCCTAGACTTTCGTCTCTGTTCTAGTCTGGCATTTGTGCTCCTCACTGACCCGTCTTAAGAGCCTTCATCGGTGGCCTGGGCTGTCAGCATATGAAGCCCTCGTCATTAGGGTCTCAGCATATTTGAGGTCACATCAAATGGTGACATCTTACTTTTATTTATGTCTTTAAGACACAGAGCTAAGTTATCCTTGTTAATGTTTAAGACAAACAGGTAATTGAGAACTGCTACGCCCCCACGAGTCTGGGTGTTGGTCTCATTTTGTTTTGTAGGGACAGGTGCCCACCTACAGCTGTAGCACGGTGTTGAGTTCCTTGCGATGCATCTGCCAGGTTCTGGCCCTGCTGAGGAAGAGCCAGGATTAGGTCCTGAGGGAGTGGAAGGAGCTGGGGCCTGTTGTTCTTCTCCCAGCAGTGCCTTCAGCAGCTGCTTTGAGGGTGCCGTCATTGGCCCTGCTTTTCTTCTAGGCCCTTCTGGCCATTTGGCTTTCTCACAGCTTGCTTTGTACCTCAGGGCTCTTCCTCTGCCCTGTGCCTTCCTCTGCCCTGCCCACCTCCCTAAAGCCTGCCTCCCTGTTCTTGTTAACTGATGCCCATTTCTTTTCTTTTCTTTTTTTTTTTTTTTGAGACGAGTCTCGCTCTGTCACCCAGTCTGGAGTGCAGTGGCGCAATCTCGGCTCACTGCAACCTCCGCTTCCTGGGTTCAAGCAATTCTCGTACCTCAGTCTCCCAGCTAGCTGGGATTACAGATGTGTGCCATCACGCCTGGCTAATTTTTGTATTTTTAGTAAAGACGGGGTTTCACCATGTTGGCCAGGCTGGTCTTGAACTCCCGACCTCAGGTGATCCGCCCACCTTGGCTTCCCAAAGTGCTGTGATTGTGGGCGTGAGCCATCATGCCCGGCCTGATGCCTGTTTCTTGATGGTTTTTTCTTCTTGTACTTTTCACGTGTCAGCTCCTAAAGTGTGTACATGTGGTCGCTGCAGGAGGGAGGGGCTCTATGCATTCAGATTACAGGTGCAGGCTGTTGGCCCACTGCTAAGTCTGGCATCGCTGCTCATCTGTCGACACCGTTCTGCTTCCTCCTTTCATGCTTATGAAACACAGTACTGGTATTTTTTCTATGAGTGAAACTAAGTGGAGGAAAAGCACAGATACACACACTGTCCCATTATGGGGTGTTATGGGCCTTTTCACTCTGCAGTGTTGAAACTGCCTTGGCCTCACTTTGAAAAATAGGACTATGGTACCCATGGTTCTGTCCTGGCCTGAGGCTCCTCCCATGGCAGGAGCCCTGCTCCAAGTTACTCTCCTAGCCGCTGCATGTGCGGTGAAGGGGCTTCCCGCAGTGGGTATGTGGAAGTCTGATGTGCTTATAAGGAGATCTGACATGTTCACGTGACAAGGAACAGCTGTGTTGAAAAATCTGCAGAACACTTTGGTGCCACTCAAGTTATTTATTTCTGGGAATAATTCACAAGGCATTTTAGGCAATGCCAGTTGGGTGGTTGGAATACATTTTGAGTATTTTAATCTTTTATGTAATTGGTTTATGAATGACTTATCAGAAATACATGTAGTCATTCCTCGGTATCTGTGGGGGATTGGTTCCAGGGCACACTGAGGATACTAATATCCAAGGATGCTCATATCCCTTGTATAAAATGAAATACAAACTATGCACATTCTCCCATATACTTTAAATCATCTCTAGATTACTTGTAATACCTAATACAAGGTATGCTATGCAGATAGTTGTTATACTTCGTTGTTTGTGGCAGCAGTCCCCAACTCCTTTGGCACCAGGGACCAGTTTCATGGAAGACAATTTTTCCATGGACTGAGGGATCAGGGGAGGATGGCTTTGCAGTGAAACTGTTCCACCTCACATCATCAGGCATTAGTTAGATTCTCATAAGTAGTGAACCTAGATCCCTTGCATGCACAGCTCACAATCCGGTTGGCTCTCCCATGAGAATCTAGTGCCCCCACTGATGTGACAGGAGGCGGAGCTCAGGTGGTAATGCTCACTTGACGCTCACTTCTTGCTGTGCAACCCAGTTCCAAACAGGCCACTGAACAGTACCGGTCTGTGGCCCCGGGGGTTGGGGATCCCTGGTTTAGAGAATAATAACAGGAAAAAAAAGTGTACATGTTCAGTACAGGCAGTTTTTTTCCAACTATTTTCAATCCACGTTTGGTTGAATCCATGGATGCAGAACCCACAGATACGGAGGGCTGACTGTATACATAAACTGCATGGTCTACGTAAATGGGATTTCAGCGATGAGCTTTGAAGTTACCCCTTGATGATTTTTTGTTTTTGAAGATTCAGGAGGTACATGTGTGGGTTTGTAACATGGGTACGTTAAGTAATGGTGGGAATTGGGCTTCTAGTGTACCCATCACCCAGATAATGAACATTGTACCCAATAGGTAATTTTTCAACCCTCACTCTCCTCCCACCCTCCCCCCGCCACTTGATAATCTTTAACTTCACGTGTTAAGAGCAATCTCAGCACTTGTGGCTTTTTGTGTTAAATCAGCTAAACTGACTGAGTGCGCCTTCTCCAACTTTAGCACAGTATTTCACTTTTAAGCAGTTTGCATTTATGGTTTATTTAGGGTGATAAAATTATAACTTCTTTGAAACAACAGGAAACATGAAGCAACACCCTCACTTGTATGGTAGTTTGCAGCTCATGACAGCTGTGTTCGAAGCCTGTGCTGAGTGGCGGCTGCAAGAGGAAAAGCAGTCTTGCCCTGTCATCCTAGCAGGATGATTAAATAAGTTTAAACAACAGTTAAAATTCTAGCTCTCTCTTCTCTCTCTCCCCCCCCCCCCCGCCCCCTTCCCTCTTTCCTTTCTCCTCTCTCTCTCCCCCCGGCCCCCCCGGCCCTTAAAAAGAAAAATAAATAAATAAAAACATTTAAAATTCTAATAGAACCCACTGAGCTTCTGAAGGGAAGTGCATTATGCTCTGCCGTGAAGGAGCCCAACAGGGGCTCACGGTCACTCAGCAGGATGATGGACGCAGGCTTCAGGGCCAGGAGCCAGACGCAGCAAGAAAAGACCAAAGATTTGGGTTATGAAGTAAATGGAGAGGTTCCAAGATCAAACCAAGAGGTGTTTGTTGATTTTGTTATGTGCTGTGGGAGCATGGACCCCTCAGCAGGTAGAAGGAGAGCAAGTTTGAGGATGTGGTGCAGGAGGAGTTGGGATCCCCAAGAGCAGGAGGGACTGAGGCCAGGACAACAGGCGTACAAGATCACTGAGGCTGGTGGGAGGAGAGAGGCTTACTCTAAATGAGGATCACTGCATCTTTTGGAGCTTTTCTTTTTGAGACAGGGTCTCCATTACCTGTACTGGAATGCAGTGGCACCATGATAGTAGCTCAAACTTTTGGGCTCAAGTGATCCTCTCCCCCGCCACTCCCCCACGCCTCAGCTTCCTGAGTAGCTGGGAGTACAGGTGCACACCACCATGCCTGACTAATATTTTACATTTTCTGTAGAGACAGGGTCTTGTTTTTTTTGCCAAGGCTGGTCTCAAACTCCTGGCTTCAAGCCGTCCTCCTGCCTCGCCTCCTAAAGTGGTGGGATTACAGGCGTGAGCCATGTGCCTGGTGGATGTTTTTTGTTGTTGTTTTTTTGAGATGGACTCCCGCTCTGTCACCCAGGCTAGAGTGCAATGGCACAATCTCGGCTCACTGCAACCTCCGCCTCCCCAGGTTCAAGTGATTTTCCTGCCTCAGTCTCCCAAGTAGCTAGGACCACAGGCACGTGCCCCCACGCCTGGCTAATTTTTTGTATTTTTAGTAGAGATGGGGTTTCGCCATGTTAGCCAGGATGGTCTTAATCTCCTGACCTCATGATCCGCCTGGTGGATGTTTTTAATGATGATCCTTTTGTACTGTACTTTAAGAAAAAAAATTTTGTTTAATGTCAGAAATTACAGGAAAGGAGAGAGAGATCAAAAATACCTTAACTGGGCCGGGCCCAGTGGCTCACGCGTGTAATCCCACCTGGGAGGCCGAGGCGGGCAGATCACGAGGTCAGGAGATCGAGACCATCCTGGCTAACACAGTGAAACCCTGTCTCTACTAAAAATACAAAAAATTAGCCGGGCATGGTGGTGCACCCCTGTAGTCCCAGCTACTAGGGAACCTGAGGCAGGAGAATGGCATGAACCTGGGAGGCGGAGCTTATAGTGAGCGAGGATTGAGCCACTGCACTCCAGCCTGGGCAACAGAGCGAGACTCCATGTCAAAAAAAAAAACCTCAATGGGAAAGTAGACTCCAAGAGTGAAAAGGAGCAAATTGTTCCAATGAGTTCCATTCTGTAGCACAGGTGGCCACAGGTGCTTGCCTTTGAGGAAATGAAACAGCCATGTTTTGTAAGTCAGAGGCAGCTCAGCTTCCCCGAACAGTCTGAAGCTGGGTGGCAGTGAGAAATTAGTAAAAGGTTAGTGCCAGATTTTTAGATGAAGTCATCATGTTATTAAAAAATAGTCTGTTTAGTCTCTAGGTTACTGTTCTCTGGCTCCCCTCCCCATCCAAGACTCCCTTGGAGGGAGTTTTGAGGGCTTTGAGGGCTTTAGGATTCTCATATCTCTACACGTCCATGATTGGATCGTGAGGTGAGAAGATAGCCTTTAGAACCCTCTTTTTGAGTGGTCAGTCACGTGGTATTCGGTCTGAAACCCTGTAGCAGATGCTTTGTGTAGTTGGGCTGGGGTTCCCCCCAAATAGGGTTGCATAATTATTGAGGACAGATGAGACCTCAACCAGACGACCACAGGTGACCCCAGACTGTGGATCTTCCTCACCTCCCTTGAGAGTTGCAATTCTGAGAGCTGATAAAATGTGCCATTGTGTGCAGATCTGGGTAGTTTGAAGCGTTCTCATTTCCTGAGGGATGTCAGAAAGACTGTGTGAGAAAGTGGTCACAGCATCTTGGATGTCTTTTCATGCAGTAAAAAGTCTGGTTTCCATGAATGTTTGTATAACAAACCACCTCAAAACTTGGCACCAGTGTAGCATGTCTCATGACTCTGTGGGTTGGCTAGGTTTCCCCACTCCTCCCACTGCCAGCTCCCTTGGAGCTGAGGCTCACACCAGGCTAGAAGCCATGAAGGCCTCTGATGTGTCTGGCAGTTTGTGCTGGCTGTTCACTGGGCCCTGCCATCCTCCAGTAGGCTGGAGCGATTCCTGCACAAAGTCCCAGAGTAGCTCAAGACAGGGAAAGGAAAGGCTGTGGGGCCGTTGAGGCCTAGGTCCAGACCATACACTGCTACTCCCCACCCCATTACCTTGGTTAGAGCAAGTCACAGACAACCCTTAGGGACATCGTTTGGGGAGAGGAAAAGGCATGGCCACTGGACAGCCCTCCACAGCCCTTTTCATAATGACCTGATAAAGCAGCCACCTTTAGCCTAGTGCAGAGTCCCAGCAAATATTCTGATATCAGTAGATTCCACAGGGCAGAGCTGAAGCAGCTGTTCTTTGCTAATCTTGGAAGTTTATTGATGTTTTATTTACACACCTGTACAGAGAGAAGATAATAGAGATTGTTTAGAAATATTCTGTCACCTATAATGACTAAGCATTGCTATAATGGAGCGTGTGGTTTCCTTAATTGAAGAATACCTAAATAGAAGCCCATTCTTAACTGGCCTCAGTATGAACAGTTTGTAGTGGCAGGTTACCAGGCCTGGATCGCAGTGCCCTGCCTTGTTTTGCTTCATAGGCAGAATGGTGGTAGGTGGTACTCTGGCCTGGGCAACGTCTGAGCAAGGCCTGCATTGATGGAGGGTCCAGAGTCCAGCTCTACCATCTGCACATTTTCTTTGGAGACTTGTGCTTAGCCCAACCGCAGGAATCATTTGCTGAAGGCTCTGGAGGTGGGCATTCCATCCACAGGTCTCCCCAATAGGGAGTACCCTGTTTGGACATTCAGGGTAGTCACACATAGGGTTTTAAATCTTGTTCTTAGGATATTTTCAGGAAAAGCTCTGGCCCACATGTTTAGGGCCATTTCCTGGGCAGCATTGGAAGGAGTGGTAGAGGTCATGTAGGCCTGTCCTGTCTTGTATGCAGGAAAGGAATGAGTTGTTGGTCTACACTGAGGCCAGGATGGGAGGCCTGCGCCTTACAGCAGTGCTCGCTGAACTCCAGGCTGGCTGGTCACATGGTGCCCAGCAGCTGACTTTTTATCAGCTTGGCTGGATTAGAATGAACTGAAAGAAGAGCCATACGTCGGTGTTCCTTGGTTACGTGGTGCCCTTAGTTCATATTTGTAGCAATTAAAAAGCATTGTCAGTGTCAGAACTTAGTAAGTAAGGTTGTGTGGATAGTGCTGGGCCTCATCAACTTATCAGCTGTGTGACGGCCTTTGAGCCTGGGTGTGGCTCCATGCAGCAAGGAGACCGGAGCCTGCCCCACCCGCGTCCCGGATTATTTAGACAAGGTGGCAGTAATGTGGTGACCAAGGGTAGCTACGTGGGTGGGCTGGGCTTGTTCTGTGGCTGAGGTGGAGTATGGAGGGCAGCTGTAGGAGTGGTGTCTGCAGGGGCTATGGATAGATGAGAGGAAGTGGTCTCGTCAGTCCAGAGCCACCCATAATCATAGAGCTTGGGCTAAGTTGTAACACTCTCCTCATGTTCCTCATCAACTTCTTGAACAAATGCAAGTATATGTGCAAGGACTTTATAAATTTTTTTTTTTTTTTCGAGATGGAGTCTCGCTCTGTCTCCAGGCTGGAGTGCTGTGGCACGATCTCGACCCACTGCAACCTCCGACTCCCTGATTCAAGCTATTCTCCTGCGTCAGCCTCCCGAGTAACTGGGATTACAGGCACGTGCCATCACGCCAAGCTAATTTTTGTATTTTTAGTAGAGATGGGGTTTCACCACGTTGGCCAGGTCGGTCTCAATCTCCTGACCTCGTGATCCGCCCACCTCAGCCTCCCAGAGTGCTGGGATTACAGGCGTGAGCCACTACACCTGGCCGGACTTTATAAATTTTAAAAAGCTGCAAATGCAGGGCCATCATCTTAAATAGCCTGTGTTTGAGACTTTTACAGATAAGAAAACAGGCCAGAGAGCTGAAGCAACTTCCCGAATCCTCTTGCATTTCATGGGAGGCAGACCTAGGACCTGGGGACCCAAGAGGTGGCCACAGTCAGTCCTGCTGGTCTGTGAGTGGGCACTGGGGGGCTGTAGAGCACCATCCTGCATGACAATGGGTGTCAGCTACTGCTGGGGGAAGGGATGTCAGATGGTGTATTTGCCACCCTCAGAAATAGGAAGCCCTACCTATTGGAAACCTCACAACCAAGGACTTGCAGGGAGCTTGGCCCTCAAGACTCCCAACTGCTGACTCAGGAAGGCACACAAGCTCCCTGCCTGCGAACCACCCCTCCCTCTGATGCCATTTGGTGGCAAAAGTCAGCCACTACCCTGGTCAGGTGCTTGTTCCTCTTGGGGGTGGTTAATGGTTTTCTCCTTTATCTCCCATATTCTTTTTCACTCACCTGCAGCCTGGTCCCAGCTCACCTGCCCAGCCTGGTTTCTTAACCATCTGTACATCTTAACCAACTGCTGCCTGTAGCTGCTGATACGTGGGAACAGACAAGTGCTCCTTGGTTAGGAGAGTGGCACCTGCTAAGGTCAGCACCTCTGCTGCAGTGAGGGGCAGCCCTGGACTCAGACTCTCCCAGGGTGGAACCCCATACCTGTCAGGCTGTTCCCCCAGAAGGGAGGCTGAATACCATCTGAATTTAATTCAGTAAAGGTTAGGTGAGCAGCTGCCATGTGCAGAGAGCACTGAGGTGTTTCCAGCCTTTCAAGGGCTTCCTTTCAAGAAAGAGCACTGGTCACTGTGAGGAAAGTGCATTGTGGTTACATAGAATTCTGAGTTTGTGGGAGCTTGGGGAGCAGTGACTTTTGACTTGGAAAGCAGAGCTTCATTTATTACAGCTAAGTGCTTTTAGTTACCTAAAATTTAAAATAGGAGGTCTGGTTTCACTTCATCCAGAATGTAAAAATTATTTACCGCCGAAATCTGTCATGGTTAAGTCATCTCAGCAACAAGTTGATGATCTTAAACCCACTCATGGGAAGGTGGCGGTGAGTAGGGTGGGGGGCACACAAGCTCCCTGCCTGCGAACCACCCCTCCCTCTGATGCCATTTGGTGGCAAAAGTCAGCCACTACCCTGGTCAGGTGCTTGTTCCTCTTGGGGGTGGTTAGTGGTTTTCTCCTTTATCTCCCATATTCTTTTTCACTCACCTGCAGCCTGGTCCCAGCTCACCTGCCCAGCCTGGTTTCTTAACCATCTGTACACCCTGCATGTGGCAGTACCATGAGTGTCAGCACATGGTGGACGGGCACTGGCCAGGTGCTCCCGTTGTCTGTTCTCTTTGGCCAAATGTCTTCTCTCTCCTCCTTAGGCTCTGTAGACCTTACCCTGCCTTTAGGGCTCAGACTGTGGGCACCTCCTCAGAGCAGCCTTGCTTTCCTCTCCCATCCCACTTGTCTTAATCTTCGTTTCTCAGCACTTGGATCCATTCTGTGAATTTACACGTTTACTGGTTTTTCTTGTTGAGAGTAAGAAGCTCATTTTAGTCATCTTCTGTTCACAAACCTTACGGTATGCCACATATAGTTAATAGATACTTGTTGAATTGAATGAGAATTATTGGATTTTTAGAAATAATGGTATTCATTGGCTCAGCATGGTGCCTCACGCCTGTAATCCCAGCCCTTTTGGGAGGCTGAGGTGGGTAGATCACCTGAGGTCAGGAGTTTGAGACCAGCCTGGCCACCATGGTGAAATCCCATCTCTACTAAAAATACAAAAATTAACCAGACATGATGGCAGTGCCTGTAATCCCAGCTACTGGGGAGGCTGAGGCAGGAGAATCACTTGAAACCGGGATGGGGGTTGGGGGGTGGTTGCAGTGAGCCAAGATCACGCCACTGCACTCCAGCCTGGGCAATAGAGCCAGACTCTGTCTCAAAAAAAAAAAAAATGGTATTCATTTTTTAACATGGTACATCCTGCACACATCTGACACTCTTAGGAAAATGTTTATGTGTGATAAGAACTTCATCAGAATCCCATAGCACCTTGCAGGGCTCAGAAGTTGGCCTTCCGGGAGTGAGTGCTTTCCCGCACCCCTCCCCTGGCCCAGGACCCCTCACTCCTGTCTCACCTTTTCTGGCAGCTTCCTGCCCCTTGAATGTCATTTACAACCTTGCCCACTCACCTTAACATTTTAACCTTTTTCCCCTTATCAGTGACATTGTCATTGGTGGTCAGAGAATTAACTGTGTGTAACTGTATATTTGAGGCAAAGCAAGGGGACAGATACGTTATTAGTTGTGCAACAGAAGCCAATTAAGAGATTGGAGAGGTGAATAACACTAGTGATGGGTTGCAACTTGGGTGTGGAGCTGGGCACACCCACGTACGTCATTGTGACTCAGAAGTCCATGTCACCGCCCTGAGCCAAGTACTAAAGTAAGGCCCAAATACCACACTTACTTCATAAAGAAACCAAAATCTGACTGCCTCCATTTCTCATGAGTGAAAAACTATTTCTATTATAGGAAACTTTTGTCCTCAGTGTGTTTGATGGTAGCATGCTATTAGATTGTGTATTCTTAAGTCTGATTTTCCCCATTACTGTGCTTTCTCCTTTTCACTTCTGCTTTGTCACTTGGAATGTTTCTAGAAGTAGAAGTCACTGCCCCTGCCTACATCAGACTGCAGTTCCGGGACATCCAGGCAACAGCAAGGGATAATTAGGAATAAATTTGGCTGGAAGAAAGGGAAAATGCAGCTTAGGCAGCTTAAACCAACAGGCTTATTTTTCTCACTCAGTAAGAGAGCTGAGGTTGTCTGACTCAGCTCAGGTTCTCAGTGAGCCATCAGCCACCAGGTGCCACCTTTCAGTGAGTGGGCTTCTGTCCCTTCCAGGTGTTTCTTCATGCTCCATGGGAATTAGATGGGACATGCTTTGACTCTGTCTTCCAGAAGCTTTCTCTTCGTTTCAAAGGGGCTTCCCTTTGCGCTCGCTGGTCAATGACTCAGCCTAGTCTTGACTTATCCCCCAGGATGGGGACAGACAGCAGGGGAGAGATCTCAGGTTGAGATGAGTGTACAGTAAGGGCTGGGAGTATCAGAAGGGGAAACCCTCTCTCAGATAGTGACAAAGCTAAGCGACCATGTGAAGGGAGAGGACAAACATCCCATGGAAAGAAGGGTAGCTGCCAGGCCTGGGGGAAGGAAGGAGCATGGTGCCGAGGCATGGGAGCAAGTGGACAGAGAGGGCTCTGCAGGTCCCCTGGAACCTAAAGCCAGGGGTTATGGAAGGCAGATCCAGATTCAGGTGTTCAGAGGATGAGGCAGAGGTGGGTAGTTTAAGGAGCTAGAGAAGAGGTATCTCCTTGGGGAGTGAAAGATGTTAGAGAGATACAGGGTTGCAGGACAACAGGGAGGTGGAAAGAGAGTGGGGGATGGACTGTGGCAGCTGGGCCCCACCAGGAAGGAAGTGGCCCCATTGGTGACTCATACAGGGAGGGGTGGGGCCAGTGGGTGGCTGGGAGCTCTGATACTTGGGCAGGTCTGGCTTCCTGCTGCCACATCTGTTGGGAGGTGAAGCCTGCAGGCCAAATAATGACCTTCATTTTCAAAGCCTTTTTGAATAAATAAACTTTTTTGAGGTTTAATTTACATACATTAAAATTCACTTGTTTTAAGTGTTTAGTGCAGTAGGTTTTGCCAAATGTGTGCAGTCACTATACTCGATACAAAACATTCTGTCACTCAATTCAAAAACCTTTTAGTATACCTCCAGGTCTTGGTGCAAAGAGGGCTTGCTGTTGTTGGGTGTGCAGGCTCACCCAGTCCTGGAGACAGAATGGGCTCTTTGTCTGAAGGTGGAGCAGGGTGCTCCCCCAGTGGTGTGGGAACTGAGCCGACTGGAGAGTGAAGTGGGATGCATGGTGTAAGATGAATAAGGGAAAGGCTGCAGAAGTTGCATTCCCAGCATTTTCCTTCCCGGGGATTCCCAGCAGCTCAGCAGTACCGGTATGAACCAGTTTTTTTCTGACCGCCTCCAGCATGAGCTGAATTTCCGTCTGTGCAGTTGTCCTCAGCCAATTGAAAATCACCTGGAGTTGTATTCCAAGCACAAAAGAAGGTCAGAGAGAGGAGGCCCGATGATCATGATCGCCCTGTCTCCAGGGCCTAGGCTAGAGGGAGTCCTGCAGCCTTTGTGCTCTCAGGACCAGAGAGTTGACCTTGACCTTGTGACCCCAGGCATCAGTGGGTGGAAATTCCTTTCATTTTATTGTTGAGCCCAGAAGCTCCCAGCTCTCTTTGGCAAGGTTAAGCTAGGGTAAGAGGCACTGTTACTAGAGTGACCAGAGTTCTTTAAGCATTGCTTTGCTATTACTCAGTTAACCTTACTAATACACTGCCTGGTGACTGCTGTGTGTAAATTCTGCCTGAGCCCACATCTCTCCAATGGGAATATGATTGACATTCCAGGTGCTCCAAGTAAGTTAGAAAAGCCCACAGAGAGCCTCAGTAAAAGTTAGCTATACCTATCCTTGCTGCTATTAGTGTTTTTTTTTTTTTTTTTACTGTTTTGTTATTCAAAGCTAATTTTATTGAAAAGAAGTAAACTTGTGATTTTGCTATGACTTTTGACTCTGGATGCAAAAGTGGATGTTGTCTCCTAGGATAAAGGAGGCTGTCTGTACAGCTGGAGAGACTCTTGATCTAAGGTCTTGCTCTTGGGTGACTTTACCCTGTGTTTCTGGACACTTAATAGGTTTTACGAAGTAGAAGAAAGACAGTATGTTTTAGGGGTTTAATAAAGTTTTGGTTGTGCTGTTCTCCAGTACTTACTGGGTTTGAGGGTCATGCCCTATCCATAAACCTGTTGTGGCCCCAGGGAACTAAGTAAGTGTCCACAGCTAGACTTGGGGTGTGGGTCACACGGTGTGAGGGTAGACATTCTAGCACTGGAGCAAGTTTGGGGTAAAGAAATTTTGATTAGGTTTTTTGTGGGTTGTTTTTTTTTTCTTTGAGACGGAGTCTCGCTCTGTCGCCAAGCTGGGGTGCAACGGCATCATCTCAGCTCACTGCAACCTCTGACTCCCTGGTTCAAGCGATTGTCCTGCCTCAGCCTCCCAAGTAGCTGGGATTATAGGCACGCACCACCACGCCCAGCTAATTTTTGTTTTTTTTTTTTTTTTTTTTAGTAGAGACAGAGTTTCACCATGTTAGCCAGGATGGTCTCGATCTCCTAACCCCATGATCCGCCTGCCTCGGCCTCCCAAAGTGCTGGGATTACAAGCGTGAGCCACCAAGCCCAGCAGCCTTTTTCTTTTTTTTTTCCTTTTTTTGGGGGGGAGGGAACAAGGTCTCGCTCTGTCTCCCAGGCTGGAATACAATGGTGCGATCTCAGCCCACTGCAACCTCTGCCTCCCAGGTTCAAGCGATTCTCATGCCCCAGCCTCCCAAGTAGCTGGGACTACTGGCCTGCACCACCACACCCAGCTAATTTTTATATTTTTAGTAGAGACGGGGGTTTCACCATGTTGGCCAGGCTGGTCTCGAACTCTTGACCTCAGGTGACCCGCCCACCTTGGCCTCCCAAAGTGCTGGGATTACAGGCATGAGCCACTGCGCCTGGCCTGATTAGGTTTTATGTGACAGTGGTAGCTTGCTGTTGGTTCTTGCTGTGCAGGGGTGGGATACAGCCAGACTGACTCCTGCCCAGTTTCCTGCTGTATTCAAGGGGTTTCTCCTTTTAGGTCAGGTGCTCAATTATTGGAGGCCTGGGTAGAGGCCAAGAAGTGCAGTCATTGGTCATCCCTGCTTTCACAATGAAGATGGATGTCCAGTGCGTGTGGTCCCCAGTTATCTCTGCTTCTAGAATGTAGGGAGCTCTCAGTCCTGCTGGAAAAGCTCCATGAAGTCAGAAGTACCTGAGGGTGTCCAGTGTGTTTGTGCACAGCCACCTTTTAGATCCCTGTGTCCTTGACAGAACCAGTCATGGACTGAGTGGGAGGCAGCCTTTACTTTGCCTAGGGAGTTAATGCTGAGACATCCTCTGTTTTCTCTCCTAAGAGTAAGTCAGTTTTTTTCTCTGGTGGAAATACTGCCTTTTCTCATGTTGGAGGAGAACCCTGAGTTTTCATGAGAACTGATTTAATGGAGGAAGATGAGAATCTCTTTGGAGATTCCAAACCCTGGGTTTCTTTAGCAAACATTTTGATAGCATCTGTTGAAAAGGAAAGTTTAGGCCCAGCATGGTGGCTCATGCCTATAATCCTAGCACTTTGAGAGGCTGAGACAGGCAGATCACTTGAGCTCAGAAGTTCAAGAACAACCTGGGCAACATGGTGAAACCTCATCTCCACAAAAAATATTTAATAAAAAAAATTAGCCACGCATGATGGTGTGTGCCTGTGGTCCCAGCTACTCAGGAGGCTGAAGCAGGAGAATCACTTGAGCCCCGGAGGTGGGGGCTACATTGAGCCAAGATCGTGCCAGTCTACTCCAACCTGGGCAGCAGAGCCAGACCCTGTCTCAAAAAAAGAAAGAAAAGGAAAGTTTGCAGCCTTTTTTTATGTTCCTGATTGTTGGGTTACATTTGTATAAGATCCTTCTATAATAGGTTTTGTGGGAGGTGCCAGAAGAGAACCCCAAATCTGTCTTCCACATCAGCCAATGCACCAGAAATTAACCAGAAAAGTAAAAACCGTAAAACTTCAAATAGTTTGATTTGTAAAAACATTTTAAAAGCTGGGTGCAGTGGCTTACACATGTAATCCCAGCACTTTGGGAGGCCGAGGCAGTTCAAGACCAGCCTGGCCAACACAGTGAAACCCCGTCTCTACTAAAAATACAAAAATTAGCTGGGCGTGGTGGCAGGCACCTGTAATCCCAGCTACTCGGGAGGCTGAGGCAGGAGAATCGCTTGAACCCAGGAGGCAGAGGTTGCAATGAGCCGAGATTGCACCACTGCACTCCAGCCTGGGCAACAGAGCTAGACGGTCTCAAAAAAAAAAAAAAAAAAATTAAATATAATTCACATAACATAAATGTAATTATTTGGCATGGTCCTGGTGACTCACAACTGGATTCCCATCACTTTGGGAGACTGAGGCAGGAGGATTACTTGAGGCTGGGAGTTTGAGAACAGCCTGGGCAACAGATCAAGACCCTGTTTCTTTTAAAAAAAAAAAAAAAAAAAAAGTCATTTTTAAGTGTACCATTCAGTGGAGTTTTGTTTTTAACAGATGGGATCTTTCTGTATTGCCCAGGCCAGTCTTGAATTCCTAGGCTTAAGTGATCCTCCTGCCTCTGCTTCCCAAGTGGCTGGGACTACAGGCACATGCTACTACACCCAGCTACAGTGGTTTTTAGTATATTCACAATACTGTGCAGTCACATCTCTGGTGGTGGTTTTCTTTAAATTATTTTTTCTGAATACCAAAAAATACATGCTTATTACAGAATGTTCTAAATATTCTACAAAAAAGAAAAAGGGAAGGAAAAAAAAAGTATTCCACAAAACTCCCCTCAAAAACAGATTTCACTGAGAGACCAGACTCCCCTGCATGAGGCAGATGGTCCAGGCCTATGCATTATCATTGTGTCTTTTCTAGTTTGTGTCTAGCAGCAGTATATAGCAGTGCTCTTGGTAGTGGGACCATCTGAGTGACGTATATCTATGCCCTAGCCAGCATTATAAAAGAACCTGTCTGAAAAAAACAGAAGACCTTAAGGACCAGCGTATTGGATTCTGTAGCCATCTCTACCCTCTTGTCTCCAGACTCAGACAGACCCATTTGATATCCACCCATGTCCCAGAGAAGGAGCACATCTGGGTGGCATCTTGTTAGAGGGAGAATGCAAAGATCTCATAAAGTTTTGCCTTGCCTCTCCAAGTTTTTCAAGACAGTCTTACCAGAGTTTATTGATGGAAGAATTTTAGAGGCTGGGAAATGTATTGCAGAAAAGAAAAACAATGTTTCTATTTTTTTTTTTTTAACTGATGTTTTGCCAGGCACGGTGGCTCACGCCTGTAATCCCAACACTTTGGGAGGCCAAGGCGAGTGGATCACTTGAGGTTAAGAGTTTGAGACCAGCCTGGCCAACATGGTAAAACCCCATCTCTACTAAAAATACAAAAATTACAAGCCTGGTGGCGTGCGCCTGTAATCCCAGCTACTCAGGAGGCTGAAGCAGAAGAATCACTTGAACCTGGGAGGTGGAGGTTGCAGTGAGCCAAGATCATGCCACCACACTGCCTGGGCAACAGAGCGAGACTTCATCTCAAAAAAATTAAAATAAAATAAAATAAATAAACTGGTATTTAATTGTGCTTTTCTTTTCTTTTTACAATGAACTTTTGTGAAGTCTTAGTATGTCTGATCTCTTAAATATTTTAAAAACTTGCATCTTTGTATGAGATGAATAAACCATTACAGTTCACAGTATCTCTGCAAATTGTAAATCAAATAATTCAGACATGAAATAGCCAAAAATAGTAGGAATATAAGTAAATTAGTTTATAGTTTTTCTAAGGAAATTCAAACTGATACTAACACCTGACTTTGTGAAGTACTTGTGAAGTATTAGACTGTGTGCTAATGCCTTTAACTAGGGTAGTCTTTACAGCATACCTATGAAGAATGTATATATTTCTCTCCTCATAGATGAGAAAACAGCACAGAAAGGTAAGTCACTAAGAGCCTACCTCTTGGATTTGAATTTTGATCCCTGACACAGAGATCAGATTTGAATTTCCATCTCTGACCCCACACCTTGAGCTCTTAGCTCCTGAGTTTCTCCTGAGGTAGCAATGAGATTATTTCTCTATGGGGGTTAGTGCCTTTCACTATGCCTTTCACTTCCGCTTTGTTTCCAGGGAAGTGAAAGGACATGAGCAAGGTGACCCTGGGCTCTTCACAGGCTGTGCTGAGCCCCTGGGGCCTTGAGGGAGGTGCATGATGGGATGTGAGCATCTGGCATCCCACAGAAAAACTGGTAGAGTTTGCAGACCTATAGACAGGAGGTCAAGAGATCACCAACCAGGTGCTGGGGCCTGGGGAGAAGGCTGACAGTAAGTGTCTCTGTTGACCTACATCCTGAGTCAGTCCCCAGGCCCAGTGTATAGGAGCTGAGGAGAGCTGTTTGGCATTGGGCCTTTGGGGTATGTGTGTTGATGGAAGGCGGCCACAGGGCATCTGTGTTATAGCTGTGGAGGTCAGAAAGTGCATCCCGAAGACAAAAGTTGTGGAAAGCAGGGAGCCTGAACGCTGAGAGAAACCCACCGTTTGGGAACAGACAGAGACCCCGCTGTCCAGGAGGAAGCAGGTTCAGCCAGCCTATGATAGACTTGCCTTGCCTGCAGAGAGCAGTTCTCTGTGGACACAGATGCATCCTGGACTTAGGGGAGCAGTGAGGTAACCCTGTACCTTCTTTGTCTTTAGTCATGGGACATTTTTTTTCGCAACACGAATGCCGGAGCCCCACCGGGCACTGCGTACCAGAGTCCCCTTCCCCTGAGCCGAGGGTCCCTGGCTGCTGTGGCCCATGCACAGTCCCTGGTGGAAGCACAGCCCAACGTGGACAAGCTCGTGGAGGACCACCTGGCAGTGCAGTCGCTCATCAGGGCATATCAGGTAAGGCGGGCGCTTTACCCACACACGAGAAAGGGTGCAGTGTTCCTTAGGTGGTGCCTCATGGGCCCTATTGGCCTTTCTGAGTGTATGTTGTCACTTTACTTATACCACCTCAAATACTAGTTGCTTTCTCCCTGCTTTGGGAGGCTGAAAAACAAATACACAAGAAAAGGAACCAGGCTAGCCCTATTTGAGCAAATCTCCTGGCACCAGTAATGCCTGCCTTATAAAAGGGCTCCTTATTTCTTTTCCCTACTTGGCAAGAAATATTTGTGGGCAGGGAAACCAAGTCAGTACCCGGGCATCAAGGAGAAGTGCTGCCCATCTGCCAGTGAGCAGTGGCTGGGAGGGGTGGTGCTTTTGGATGGTTGATGCCCCCTTCTCAGTTGCTAACAACTGAATACTATAAGAGAAGAAAACCTATAGAGTTTGGGGATATGGAGGCAGGGAGAGGCAGCTGAGGGTACAGCTGAGCATACAGAGAGTGATGAGGGGCAGGGGAACTCTCCGAAAGTATTGCAGTTAGTGGCCAGTCTCATTAGGCAAGTGTTGAGCAGGACAAGGCTTTTCCACCCTGTCCTTTCCCAGAGCACAATAACCTAAGTTTTTCTAGGATGTCCACCTGATATGTGGGGAGAGCCCAGAGTTCAGATCTTAAGACTTCATCTGTGATAGTTCTAAGGATGACAGGTAGAGACAAGTGAGCCTGGTGCTTCCCTTCTGGAAGCTCCCATGGGCATCCAGGACCCTGCCACCTGTTCTTGTGTAATTGCTTTGGTGGCAACAAGGGTACTCATGTCCCTGGGCTGTCTTTTCTCTCATGCTTTGGTTTCTGGTGGCATGGGCCATTTCCTGTGCCAGCAGGGCAGTAGTGCAGGTGTTGTAATGGGGCAACATAGGGGAGGTCCTGGGTGTCTGGCCCTTCATGCCATGGCCTGGCAAGTAAGGCTCTCTCCCTGGGGCAAGTGTATTCTGCCTTAGAAAGGAGATGCATGGAGTTTTGTAAATGCCATATGCTTCAAAGTGCTATCCACATGGATATTTGCATGAGGAGGAGGCCCAGTGGTGTTTCTTTATCACTGCCTGCACGCAGTTGGCCTCAGTAACAACTTCAGCCTGATCTTGCAGTGACTTGCCAGCAGCTGCTCCCTTCTCAAATTGCTAGCAAGAAATTGTGAAAGAATCTTAAATTGGAAGGGATTTTCTTTCTCCTTTTGGTTTTTAAATAGTTCAAATCAGATGCTTTAAGTCTGTGGTGTAGCAGGGTTTTTTTGCTCTGACTACTGTGTGCTGACCTACTCAGCAGCAGCAGGGCCAGAGCCCTCACTCCTCACGGGGATATATGATAAAGGCAAACCTTCTCTTAGTAAGATGACCTCTTATCTGCACTCCTCACCAATTAAGGCCAACACTTAAACCTTCATTTTCCTACTTAGGAAAATTTTTCTTTAAATTTGATTTATTTTAAATTGAGATGGGGTCTCACTGTGTTGCCCAGGTTGGCCTCAAACTCCTAGGCTCAAGAGATCCTCTTACCTCACCCTCCCAAGTAGCTGGAACTACAGGCATGTGCCACTGTACCCAGCACCTTGGGGAAATGTTTATGTTCTAAGCTGAGGCAGGCTTCACGTTGGAGTAAGAATTGCCCAGCATATCTCATTTCTGTTTATCTGTGGAAACTGTATAAAGATCCCAAGAAACAGATCCTTTCAGACTCCCAAGTTTATCATAACCTGAGTTTATCTCTTTTTTATAAAAGTACATTTATACACAATAGTGCTTTTAAAATTAGTTATTCCAAGACTTTTAAAAACTAATTTTGTCGTGTGGGTTTATTGGTGCTGTGTTCCTCTTTGGAAAAGGTTTGCATAACCTATGACTCTTTTAATCCTCCCCACAGCTCGCTGGATCTGCTTAATGACTTGCTTGTGTTATTGCTTCCAGGTCAGGGGTCACCACATTGCAAAACTTGATCCTCTCGGAATTAGTTGTGTAAATTTTGATGATGCTCCAGTAACTGTTTCTTCAAACGTGGGTGAGAATTAAGCTGTAAATGCTAATTTTAATGTAATTTTACTTTTTTTTTTACCCCTTCCCTCTTTTTTTTTCTTCTGTCCTTTTGTGTGTGTCCTTCCCTCTCATCGTTGCCCACTCATAGATACGAGGGCACCATGTAGCACAGCTGGACCCCCTGGGGATTTTGGATGCTGATCTGGACTCCTCCGTGCCCGCTGACATTATCTCATCCACAGACAAACTTGGTGAGGGTCTGAGAGCAGTCAGCTGCGTTGCTTGAGCTCCTCTCGCTGTGCCACGACCTGTGGTAGCCAGGATGTCCAGGCAGGAGGGAAAGGCTCTTAAGTTTCCTTTCATTCTGATCACTTGAAATTTATCGGTATTGTAGCCTTAGTGTGTTTTGGCCAAGTTATTTTTATCTTACTTTTTCAGCCAGATTGTCTAAGTCTCAAAATTTGAAAATAAAATTTTGGACAGAAAGGTTTGTGGCACAGGGAAAAGTCTTGTCCACCTGAGGCAGGTGGATCAGAAGCACTTCAGAGTATAGCTCTCTTGGCTTCAGGTTTTCAAATGTCAGTGCAGCACTGCCTTCAGTGAGGCATGTCCATGAGGCCTTGCTCAGGAACTGCTGACACAGTCATCCTTTTCTGAAGCCCAGTGTGGCCTTCTCTTGACTGGAGGCCGTGTCCCTTAGGGGACGAATTCTAGAGCAAGTTGTTCAGTTTGGGTCTCCTGATTTGTAATTGCTGGTGATCACACTGAGGAAACTTTGGAAGGCATTCCCACAGCGTCAGGAGGTCAGGGCCTTTGGGAGGGGCATGTGTGGAGCACACTGGGGTTTCGTCACGGTTGCCAGAAGATAGTCCCACCTACACCCCCTCCTCCTCATGAAGTGAGGTGGGTGATGTGGCTGGGCTCTCACCTGCAGTTGCTTTGCAGAGTTAGTGTGCTTTACGTCACTGTGCTGCTAACCTGTACTAAAGAAATGGTGATGTGACTAATTTTTAAATGGCCAGGGTGTTCACAATAGACACTGCATGCTGATGAAATTGATGATCTCTTACCTGCCTAATACTGCTCTTGGGATAGGTATGAAATTAGCCTCCTCACAGGCACTTTTGGGGAATGGTACAGACAGTCTCTAAGGCTCTGCAGTGCCCAGATGTATTTATAGGCATTACTAAGTTATGTCTAGGGGATGAGGCATGAATCATCAAGCATCATTGACTTTGGAATTGGCATTGATGGTTTGTAATTTTTTTTTTTAATACCAGCCCTTTAGCATATTTAGGAAGGGAGTTTAGAGAAATCTTCTTGAATTTTATTGATTAAGGCCAGTTCAGATGGTAGACTGGGCATGAGTTGAACCCTGTTTTTTCATTCCGTGGTGACAACTTTGTGCTTCCAAGAAGAGGGCCTCTCTTTGCAGTGTCCCAGGAGGTCTTGGAGCCTCTTCCCTACTGCTCACCCCTTAGTATAGCGATCCTCCCTGCTGGCACCCCCAGTCCCATCACAGCCTGTCTGCCCTGTGCCTCTCCAGCCCCCAGAGACTTCTAGACCTGTGGGATCCTCTTCAGGTGCTCAGAGCAGGCCAAACTCCCCAGCTGATAGACTTGCTACTCCCTGATGAAGAGCACAGGGACTTGCATCTGGAAGCCACCTCTTCAGAGGAAAACCTCACTCTGCATTTAGGCAGGGTAGGGTAGCTGTGGAATGCTCATTTTCTTTTTCTTTTTTTTTTTTTTGAGACGGAGTCTTGCTCTGTCGCCCAGGCTGGAGTGCAGTGGCATAATCTCGGCTTACTGCAACCTCTGCCTCCCAGGTTCAAGCAATTCTCCTGCCTCAGCCTCCTGAGTAGCTGGGACTACAGGTGCGCACCACCACACCCAGCTAATTTTTGTGTTTTTAGTAGAAACGGGATTTCACCACGTCGGCCAGGCTGGTCTTGAACTCCTGACTTCACGATCCGCCCACCTCAGCCTCCCAAAGTGCTGAGATTACAGGCGTGAGCCATCGCGCCCAGCTGGAATGCTCATTTTTTACAAGCAGCAAAACATTCGAACAGGAGAGAAGCAGATGAAGTGACTGACTCTCCCTCTCCTTCCAGAACCTGCATCGTCCCAGCTCCTTGTCCCAACTGTGCACGTTAGTATAACCAGGGGAGCTCTAAATCTCTCCTCTCTTCCCCTTCAGACTAATATCAAGAGGGGCCACACCTAGGTAAACCCAACCCAGCATAGTCTTTTAAGGGTGAGAAACCCTAAGCACTGTCAACATACACACTAATTTCCCATCTCATTAGTGGCCGAGGCAGGGCCAGAATCTGGGAATCTCTTCTCAAGCCATCACAGGGTCTCACCATATATTTCACTCTGAAATAGTGTCCTCAGTATTTGTGTGAGGTTTGTGGTTCCAGATTCAGCAACAACATCATGGTGAGGGTGAGAGGACAAGAGGACTTTATAAACCAAGAAACTAAAACATACAGAAGTGGCCCTTCCTGAAATCCTTTGAGAAAGGAAAACTTCTGACCTCTCTGGCCAGGAGCCCTTTGGAACCACTGAGAGAGAGAGTCAGGGAGTAGTCTCCACGTTTCAAGAGGAAGGTGCATTTTAATCCTGTGGATTTGAAATAGTATGACCTAAAAATCGCACTAAAGTCTTCAGGTACAAAAAATGGAAACCTCGTAAACTTGTTAAAACATTTGTATCTGTAGGAAAATTGGTCTCGAACACTCACCCTTGATGTATGCAGGTCTTCAAGAAAACAGCAGTCAGATGTGACCGCTAGACAGTTTGTAGAACACTTCAAGACCCGTCATCTCATTCGAACCTCAGAGAGCCTGGACTCTGGAGCCACACTCCCTGGATTGGAATCCCAGCCCACTATTACTAGCTGTGTGACCTTGGGCTAGTTGCTTAACCTCTCTGTGCCTCATCACCTCATCTGTAAGGCAGGGGTGTTGGTACCTACCTCCTCAGGTGGTTTCAAAATTGAATAAACTCCTTAAAATAGTGCCTGGACCTTAGCTGTGCGCCAAGTGGGCTTACTAGCAATCTTTTGAGATGAGTAGCTGCCAAACTCTCTGGTAATAAGATAAATTCAGAAACTGAGAGGTCAAGCAAAAAGACCAGGAACACACAGGAGTTAGTGGTGAAGACTGCCCTGTAGCCAAATGATAAGGAAGCAGCGTAGCATCTAGTGCAGGAATTTGCAAACTAAGAAGTGAGGACTCTGTATGGGGGATGTTTGGGGCCCAGGAGAACTATTTGCCAGCTTAGGAATGAGACAGTAGAAGGGGGTAGGCTGAGTGGCAACCTGGTGACCTGACCAGTGTGTAGATGGGTCAGGGATTGTTGTGTAGTGGTGTCCTGTGTCACATGACTATTTCCCCAGAGCTAGGATTCTTGCCATGCCTCCGCTTAGCCACCCTTCCCACCTCCCTGTGGATGCAGGCACAGTTTCTCCCTCTCCTTGGGGAAACAGGCTCACAGCAGTGATCATACCCGTGTTTGAACATAGCCTGTGGTGTTTCTGTCAGAGCTTGTTCTGTCTTTTGTTGGAAAAGCTCCAGGTAGGGGGCAGTGATGGAGGGCAGGAGCCGTTGGCAAAGCCATTCATTCTCAAAGGGCACTGATGATGCTGCCCTGAAAACACTCTGCCAGCTGAGCACCTGGGTGGTTGGCCAATTTGGTCTGCAGTGCAAGCAGGGAATTCTGTCCACTCTGAGTTTTTTAATAAAGTGGAATATATGCTATAGTTTCCACTGAGTTGACCTTTTATGACCATTTTTGAAAAGTTTGGGAAATCCTGGCTTAGGGCACCTGTCTTCACTTCTCAGAAATTCTCTTGGTCCCTGAAGTAATAAGGAAAGATAATTAACAAGTAGACTCTTGCCAGTTAGGAGAGACTGTACAGACACAGAACTCCTCAGTTGCGCCAGAGCGTCAGGATTTACCATCAGATGTTATGGACACACTCTTGCCCTCGGTTTTATCTTTCAAGTGTAGCATGACAGAACTTGTTATGAATACAGTAAAAAATATTGTTGAGATGGTAGGGCCAGTGGTTTATTATCATCATCATCATTATTATTATTATTATTGAGATGGAATTTCGCTCTTTTGCCCAGGCTGGCGCGCAATGGTGCCATCTCAGCTCACTGCAACCTCTGCCTCCCGGGTTCAAGTGATTCTTTTGCCTCAACCTCCGGAGTAGCTGGGATTACAGGCACCCATCACCACATCCAGCTAATTTTTGTATTTTTAGTAGGGACCGTGTTTCACCATGTTGGCCAGGCTGGTCTCGTACTCCTGACCTCAGGTGATCCACCTGCCTTGGCCTCCCAAAGTGCTGGGATTACAGGCATGAGCCACCACACCCAGCCTAATTAAAATTTTAAAATTTAAATAGAGACAAGGTTTCACCTTGTTGCCCAGGCTGTTCTCAAACTCCTCTGAGCTCAAGCAGTCCACCTGCCTCCGCCTCCCGAAGTGCTGGAATTACGGGAGTGAGCCAACCGTGCCCAGCCTAGTGATTATTTTCATTAACAATTTTTAAAATTGATTTTAGAACAGTTTCTCAATTATGTGTGGATTATGTTCCATAATTGTGCAGGTGATGGCTGGAACGGAGATAACTTTTTTTTTTTTTTTTTTGAGATGGAGTTTCGCTCTTGTTGCCCAGGCTGGAGTGCAATGGCACAACCTCAGTTCACTGCAACCTCCGCCTCCCAGGTTCAAGCGATTCTCCTACCTCAGCCTCCCAAGTAGCTGGGATTACAGGCACCCACCGCCATGCCCAGCTAATTTTTTGTATTTTTAGTAGAGACGGGGGTTTCACCATATTGGCCAGGCTGCTCTCGAACTCCTGACCTCAGGTGATCCACTCGCCTCAGCCTCCCAAAGTGCTGGGATTACACGTGTGAGCCACCACACCTGGCCAGAGATAACTTTTTAACAAAGTGTTAAAGTTAGGGGCCAGTTTCCAGGTAAATCTCCAGATGCCCATCTTAATTTGTGCCAGGCTGTACTATAAACCTCATTTCCCTGGGGAAAGAGGGTTCAGAGTTCCAACATGAGACACTTTATTTTTTTATTTTATTTTATTTTTAAAATAGAGACAGGGTCTTATTATGTTGCCCAGGCTTGTCTCAGACTCCTGGGCTCAAGCAACCCTCCTGCCTTGGCCTTTCAAAGTGCTGGAATTACAGCAGTGAGCCACCGCACCCAGCTGACACGTATTAAATACACATTTCTCTTCACTCACATTCCATAGTGAGGTTCCTTGACAGCAAATTTGCAGATCCGGAGAATGAGGCACCAACCTCATGTTACAATATCCCTGAATGGATCCAGTCAGAGTGGGAGGTAGTGGCAGCCCAACGTCTTCTGGTAGGAGGGCTCCTAGGGAGGCTTTTTCCACTGGCTGTTGAAGAAGGGTCATCAGTTGAGGTGCCATGGTAGATATGGGTGTATATTGCAAAACACTAGAACCCGGGTATTATCAATAGAAAGGTCTAGACAGTGAGTCCCAACAGTGAGGCCCACTCATTTGCCTAATTAGAAACAGTTAGAAACTCTTGCTTAATTAGAAATTCTTGCCCTCGTTTTTTCTTGCTGTTGTTTGGTTTTTTTTAATTATTATTTTTGTTTTTTTGAGACAGAGTCTTACTCTGTTGCCCAGGCTGGAGTGCAGTGGTGCAATGTCAGCTCACTGCAACCTCCACCTCCCAGGTTCAAGTGATTCTCGTGCCTCAGCCTCTCAAGTAGCCGGGATTACAGATGTGCACCACCATGCCCAGCTAATTTTTGCATTTTTAGTAGAGAAGGGATTTCACTGTGTTGGTCAGGCTGGCTTTGAACTCCTGGCCTCAAGTGAGTCACCCGCCTCAGCCTCCCAAAGTGTTGGGATTACAGAGGTGAGCCACACTGCGCCTGGCCCAATTTTATCTTTCAAGTGTAGCATTTGAATTAGTTTCCCACTTAAAAATGCCACTGTCTGTGGTTTCGGTATAAATTCTGTAGTATAACTTTTCACAGTGACAAAAATGATTGAGATGTACTTTACTGGGTTTTTTGTTGTTGTTGTTTTGTTTTTTGAGACAGAGTCTCTTTCTGTAGCCCAGGCTGGAATGCAGTGGCACGATCTCGACTCACTGCAACCTCTCCTCCTGGATTCAGCCAATTCTCCTGCCTCAGCCTCCTGAGTAGCTGAGACTACAGGTGTGCGCCACCATACCAGGCTAATTTTTGTATTTTTAGTAGAGACAGGGCTTCACCATATTGGCCAGGCTGGTCTCAAACCCCTGACCTCGTGTAATCCACCTGCCTAGGCCTCACAAAGTGCTGGGATTACAGGCGTGAACCACTGTGCCTGGCCTAATTAAATTTGTTTTTTTTAATTTTTATTTTATTTTTTTTTTGAGACAGAGTCTCGCTCTGTTGCCCAGGCTGGAGTGCAGTGGCAGGATCTCAGCTCACTGCAACCTCTGCCTCCCAGGTTCAAGCAATCCTCCTGCTTCAGCCTCCCACATAACTGGGATTACAAGTATGTGCCACTACGCCCGGCTAATTTTTGTATTTTTAGTAGAGACGGTGTTTCACCATGTTGTCCAGCCTGGTCTCAAACTCCTGAGCTCAACTGATCCACCTGCTTTGGTCTCCCAAAGTGCTGGGATTATAGGCATGAGCCACCGTGCTCAGTGAGATGTACTTTAATGTGAGATTTAAACATAATTAAAAGAGAATTAAAAACCAATTGTATAAATAAATGGGAAGAAAGTGTGAAACTTCTCTCGAATTTACCATTGATGTTTACAAATTGCTAATACCATTTTATGAAATGAACTTGAGTTAAATAGTTAAAAAGTCAGTTTAAAAGTTCAAAAATGTGGCAAAATATCAACTACTTAGCTCTTGCCTTTCTCTGACAACCTGCTGTCATTAACAGCACAGCGAGTCATGACAAAGTTTCCACACATCGTCCTGACCTTCCAGGGCTCTCCGGTTTGTTCCTTTGATGGCTGAGAAAAATAAGCTAAAAATAGAGTTGATGTTTAATTAGCTTTTGTAATTTCAGAGTGATATAGAGCAGTTCATTTAGTAAGCATTGATTGCTGTGTGCAGCGTGCTGTGTGCCACAGATAACCGAGGAGCTGGAGATGAGGTTTCCTAAGTGACTCGGGAGGGCGGGGCCAAGCTAAGAACATAACCAGGGTGGTTGAAGCCATGGGCGATATGGTCACCCTCAAGGAGAATGAAGCTGGCCAAGCAGACATCTGACATTTGAGAAGATTATTTGACTGGAGATACTCAGAAACTGGTAAACCGAGTCCCCTAGCTCCCAGCATCACATTCCTGCCTCTGTGCTTCACTTGGAAGTACTGTGGCCAAATCTCTATCCCTCCCTCTCTCCTCCCTCACAGCACCTGCACTCTTCAAGAAGTAATTTACAATGCTTCAAAGCACTCAGGTGTTGGAAAATCTGTGTGCTTTCTGTAAATTGTGACAACCAGAATATCTTCTGTTGTTCTGTTCACTCTCCTCTTCTTTGGTTTGTGTCTTTTGTTTGCCTTTTATTTTAAAAATATAAAAAAGTACAGATAAAAGTAAGAGCATTCACATACTCAGTACTAAGAATGTAAACATTTTACCACATTGCCTTTAGATTTTTAAAAATGGGAATGAGTATTTAAGGTTCCTTTTGAGGCCCTCCCCTGTGTGGATCCTTACCTGGAGTCTCCAGGGTGACTAACATACACCTCACTTACGGCATCTTGACATGGTCTCATGTCTTGGTTTTGAAGACTGAAGGAGAAAATTTAAGATTCTTCATCCTTGCCTTAAGCAAAATATTGACATTTAGATATTCTGTTGTCTTAAGAGCCACTTGGCTCTGAGTTCTTCAGTGGTTATTGTTCCCTGGGGGAAGGAGACATGTGGCTTGCCCAGGACTGGAGACCTGCAGCCCCTGTCACAGCCCTAGGAAGCAGGCCTGTTTCCTGGGGTCTGAGTCTGACTTCAAAGGAAGTGCTCGCTGGCCATTCTCTGCACTCCCAGTACAGGGAGCATACCCAGTGACAGCACTCTGAGTGCTCAACCATCAGCCTCTCTGTGTGCCTGTGTTACTGCCTACTTTCCTGACCCCATCCCCCAGGCTCGCACGCCCAGACAGTAAGGGTCAGGAGCATGTTTTGTGTATCCAAATAAATGTCTTGATTTCACCAGTGGCTCAGAAAGCTGTTATGTATAGTAGAAATCCAATTAAAAGTTTACAGGTAGAAGAAAATGTACAGCTGTGGAGACGTAGCTGTGGCTCTTGGGTGGTTTTCAGCTAGTAAGCTCTTCTTTTCTAGTTTGCCTTCTTGAGCTGGGAGATCAAGGACTCCTTCCATTCTTTAGAATTCTTCAAAATCTTACAGTTTAGAGTAGTCTGCCGCCTGAATCTAGTGCTGAGAAATGTCTACTCTAAAAATTAGGCTTTTTCATTTTCTTTTCCTCAATTTTCATCTCAAAGTAGTGACTTCCCAGGAAAGTGCTGTTATCCGCCACTTCTTGAAGCTAAGGAGATGAGGAGCTCTCAAACGACGCTGCCTGATGGCTTTCTATTGTCAGGGTGCTAACCTCCCCTCCTTCTGATTCACCTTATTCCAGCTGTTCTATGAATCATTTCCATGTTTAACAAAATTGACCCCCTGACCATGTAACCCACCCACTTCTCCCTTGATGTGTGTGTGTGTCCCTGTGATGGTGTCTGTGCTACCCGTTACTGCAGTAATGGTGTAGGGTGTTGGTGTTTGGGTCTTTTTTAAACTAACTCTCACCTGTCTTTTTCCTTCTGCGCTCACCCATGATACCCCACTCTGCCTCTCAGATCTTGCAGTTTTCAAGGAACGACTTCGAATGCTAACAGTAGGAGGTATGAAAATAATGAGCCTTTCACCTTTTCAGAGTTGAGGACTTCATTTGAATAGGATGTGCAACTTTTCCTAGCATGCAATATGGGGAAAGTTGACACAGCTTCTGTCACGTGTTTTTAAGTTTGTTAATTGTTCTGAAATATATTTTTCCCTTCTTTTAGTTATTAACCAATAAGTAGAGCTACTTATATGGTATTGTTTTGTTTCTGTTCATTTGTGTTCCAAAGAGCACTTTTCATCTTCACGTGTGCTTCATCGCTTCACTGTGAGCTTCCATCTTCAGCATAATTCACCTTTAGCTGCTGCCATAGCCAGCTGGGCACATGAAGCCATGTTCAGCTCTGCATGGTGGCTTGTCCTGTCCTCAACATTCTGTGCTGAGGCTTTGACTGGACTCTGGATTCTTCCAGATTCTGCTTCCTGGGCATTTTGGGCAAGATTTCCAAAATGTTTTATGTTTGAAGGCCAACTGAAGTATTAAAAACTTACCGAGAACTCTTAGTGGCCCTCAGTTGGGCAAAACACATTTGAGGAATCCAGAGTCTAAATGCTGGGGGATCATCAGCCTGTTGTCATCCACCCTGGTGGCCAGTCTCTTCTTTACACTCTGGCTTCTCTAAGCAGTTATCTTTTTTCTCCTTCTTCTAATATCTGTGAAACTCTACTTTTTCATTACACTTTTTATTTTGAGATCATTGTAGATTCATATGCACTTGTGAGAAATAACAGTTCTGTGCCCTTTGGCCAGCTTCCCCAGTGGTAACATCTTGAAAAGCTATAGTACAACATCACACCACTACACTAAATTGATAAAATAAGACTCTAGACATCCATCACCACGAGGATTCCTCCTGTTGCCCTTTTATGACCATATCTACTTCCCTGCCATCCCAGCCACTACTTGTATTCCCTGGCAACTACTATTTTGTTCTCCATTTCTGTAATTTTGTCATTTCAGGAATGTTATACATGTGGAATCACAGTATGTAACCCTTGGGGATTGGCATTTTTCAATCAGCATAATTTTCTTAGAGATTCATGCAGGTTGTTGGTGTGAATCAATAGTTTGTTCCTTTTTATTGCTGAGTAGTATTCCATGGTGTGGATGTACTATGATTGTTTTTAACCATTCACCTGTTGAAGGACCTCTTCATTGGAATGGATTGTTTCCATTCTTTGGCTAATAGGATCTTTTGCAGAGCAGAAGTTTTTAATCTTTTTTCCCCCTCGTTTCCTACCTCAGCTTATATGCCCAAAGTTTTTAAGCTTGATGACATCCAGTTTATTAATTTTCCTTTTATGGATTGTGCTTTTGGTATGAAGTCTAAGAACTCTTTCCTTAGCCCTAGATCCCCAAAATGTTCTCCTATGCATTTTTCTAAAGGTTTTATAGTTTTGTGTTTTACATATAAATCTATGATCCATTTTAAGTAAATTTCCATGTAAGGCATTTAGATCAAGATTCTTTTATTGTTCATTTTATATTTTTGTGTGTAGATGTCCAGTTGTTCTGGTGCCATTAGCTGAAAACTCTGTCTTTCCTTCATTGAATTGCTTTTGTACTTTTGCCAAAAATCAGTTGGACTTATTGGTGTGGGTCTATATCTGGATTTTCAGTTATTTCCTTTGTGTGTCTGTTTTTCCATCGATACCACAGTGTCTTGATTACTGTAGCTACTAAATTTTATTTTTCATTTACAATATCGTTTTAACTATTCAGGGGCCTTTTCCTTCTCCATATAAATTTGAGGATAAGCATATCTATGTCTACATATACCTTGCTGCCATTTTGATAGGAATTGGCTTAAACCTATAGATCCATTTAGGGAGAAAATACATTTTTACCATGTTGTCTTCCAATCCATGAACATAGTATGGCTCCTCATTTATTTGGATCATTGATTTTTTTAATCAGCTTTTTGTAGTTTTCAGCATATACATTGTGTATATGTTTTGTTATATTTACACTTAACTATTATTTTCTTTTTTAACGTTAGTGTCCACATATTCATTGGTAGTATATAGAAATATAATTGATTTTAGTGTTTATGTTGCATTCTGAGATCCTGATGAACTCATTCTAGGGCTTTTTTTTTTTTTTGTAGATTCCTTAGGATTTTCTATATAGACAGTCATGTCATCAGAAAATAGGAAGTTATTTCATCCTTCCCAATCTGTGTGCCTTTTATTTCCTTTTCTTGCCTTATTACAGTAGCTACAACTTTTAGCACTGTATTGAATAAGGGAGGTAAGAGTGGAGAGCCTTATGCCCTATTCCTGATCTAAGGGTGAAAGCATTTAGTCTTTCATCATTAAGTATAATGTTAACTGTAGATTTTTTGTAAATGCTCTTTATCAAGCTGAGGAAGTTCCTCTGTATTCATATTTTTTCTGATAGTTTTAATTATGAATGTATATTGAATTTTGTCAGATGTTTTTCCTGCATCGATATGATCTTGTGATTTATTTATTTTTTTATTTTTTTGGAGGCTGATTCTTGCTCTGTCACCCAGTCTGGAGTGCAGTGGTGCAATCTCAGCTCACTGCAACCTCCACCTCCCAGGTTCAAGCAATTCTCCCACCTCAGCCTCCCAAGTAGTGGGGGCTACCAATGTGCACCACCACGCCCGGCTAATTTTTGTACTTTTAGTAGAGGTGGGGTTTCACTTTGTTGGCTAGGCTGGTCTAGAACTCCCAAACTCAGGTGATCTGCCCACCTCACCCTCCCAAAGTTCTGGGATTGCAGGCATGAGCCACCACACCCGGCCAATTTTTATTCTTTAATGTAGACTATTTAATGCTAATGTAGTGGATTGTATTGATTGATTTTTGATTATTCAACCAGCCTTGGATTAGTGGAATACACACCATTTGATCATGGTATATAATTCTTTTTATATGTCTTTGTATCTGTCTCTTTATATATTTTGCATCCATATTGATGAAGGATATTGGTCATTTTTTTTTTTGTACTATCTTTGCTTTTGGTATCAGGGTAATTCTGGCTTCATAAAATGAATTGAGAAGTGTTTCTCCTATTTTCTGAAAGACATTGAATAGAATTGGTGTTAACTCTTCTTCAAATACTTGATAGAATTTTCCAGCGAAATCATTTGGGCTTAGAGGTTAATTTTTCACAAGGTTTTTATTTATTAATTAGATTTCCTTATTAGCCATAGGGCTTTTCTAATTATCTGTTTCATATTGGGTGAGTAATGGTAGTTTGTGTTCTTCTAGAAGTGGTTTATTTCATCTAAGTTGTCAAATGTGTGTAGTGTTATTTATAGTATTCCCTTATTTTTGAGAGTCATTTTTTTTTATTTCTTTTTCAATGTCAAGAAAAGGAACAGAATCTTCTTGATATTTGAAGGGTCTGTATTGATATCCCGTTTCATTCCTGATATTGGTCATTTGTGTCCTCTTTTTATTTGTCAGTCTTGTAAGAGATTTGTCAATGTTACTATCTTTTCAAAGAACCAGTTATTTGTTTCATTGGTTTTTCTCTGTTGTTTTGCTGTTTTCAATTTCATTGATTTCTGCTCTTTATTATTTCCTTACTTCTGCTTATTGGCTTCTGACTTGTTTGTTGTTTTTCCCTCTTTTCTAGGAATGGGAACTTAGATTATTGATTAGAGACTGTCTCTCTTTTCTGATGTATTTACTACTATAAATTTTTTTCTCAGTACTGGTTTAGCTGTCCTACAAAGTTTGATATGTTATATTTTCATTTTCTTTCAGTTGTTTTTGAGACAAGGTCTTGCTCTGTCATTCAGGCTGTAGTGCAGTGGCATGATCACAGCTCACTGCAGCCTCTAATTCCTGGGCTTAAGTTATCCTCCCACCTCAGCCTCTTAAGTAGCCAAGACTACAGTTGTATGCCACCATGCCTGGCTATTTTTAAAATTTTTTATAGAGATGAAATCTCACTGTATTGCCTGGGCTGGTCATTATTGTATTCTTTGTATATACCCCTTGATATTTTGTCTTTGGCCTTTGGATTATTTAGAAGGGTGTTATTTAGTTTACAAGTGTTTGGAGATTTCTTGTTACCTTTCTTATTATCACTTTCTAGTTGGATTTCATTGTGGTTGGAGAATGCACCCTATATGATTTGAATTGTGCTGAATTTGTTGGGTTTTTAAAAAATGGCCCACCATATTGTCTGTCTTGGCATATGTTTCATGGATGCTTGGAAAGAATGCTACCGTTGAAATGCTATTGTTGGGTGGAGTATTCTCTAAATGTCTGCTAGAGCCAGGCATGGTGGTTCATGCCTATAAACCCAGGACTTTGAGAGACCAAGATGGGAGGATCACTTGAAGCCAGGAGTTTGTTGCCTGGCAACATAGCAAGACCCATATTTCCACCACCACCAACAACAAAATTAGCCAAGCATGATGGTGCATGCCTGTATGTAGTCCTAGCCACTCAGGAGGCTAAGGTGGTAGGATCATTTGAGCCCAGAAGTTTAAGGCTGCAGTGATCTATGATTGCACCACTATACTCTGGCCTGGGTGACCCTATCTCTAAACTACACATACATGTGCATGCACGCACACACACACACACACACACACACACACACACACACGTCTGTTAGATCCTGTTAGTTAATGGCTTTTGATTTCTGTATTTTTGCTGAATTTCTGTCTAGTTTTTTAGTCAGTTACTGAGAGAGGGGTATTAAAGTCTTCAGCTATAAATGTGGGTCTTATCAGATTTGGGGTCACTTATTTTGCAGCTCTGTTCTTTGGTGTATACACATTTCAGATTGCTGTATCTTCTCAGTAGATTTACCCTCATACCATGATGGAATGTCCCTCTTTGTCTCCGGTAATTTTCTTTGCTCTGAAGTCACTTCATCTCATATTAATATAAGCCACTCCTACTTACATTTGATTAATGTTTACATGATACATTTTTTCCTCCCTTTACTTCAACTTGTCTATATCACATTTGAAGTGAGTTTCTTGTGGATAAGCATATAGGTGGGTTTTGTTTTATATTCCACTCTTCTCATAATCTCTGTCTTCTATTTAATATATTTAGGTCATTTATATTTAATGTAATTAGTGGTATGTTAGGGCTCAAGTCTGCCATTTTACTATTTTTTTTTTGCTCTGCTTTTCATTGCTTTGCTTTCATTTTCCTGTGCTGTGGATTTTTAAACCCACATTAAAAAAATTTTTTTCAATTATGTATAGTTTGTGGTTTGTTTGTTTTTTGAGATGGAGTTTCACTCTTTCACCCAGGCTAGAGTGGTGCAGTGGTGTGATCTTGGCTCACTGCAACCTCTGCCTTCCAGTTTCAATCGATTCTCCTGCCTCAGCCTCCCAAGTAGCTGGGATTATAGGTGCCTGCCACCACACCCAGATAATTTTTTTGTATTTTTAGTAGAGGTGGGGTTTCACCATGTTGGCCAGGCTGGTCTCGAACTGACCTCATGATCTACCTGCCTTGGCCTCCCAAAGGGCTGGGATTACAGGCGTGAGCCACCGCGCCTGGCGTATTTTTGAGTGTATCCTTTTATATAGCATTTTTAGTAGTTGTTTTAGGTATTACTACTTTATATAGACATAACTTATCATCTACTAGTGTCATAACTTTTCAGTACGTATTAAGTATGGAAACCTTACCTCCTTTTATATCTCTTTACTGTCCTGCATTTATAATATAATTATCTTAGATATTTTCTCTACATACATTTAGAACTTCATCAGACAGAGTTATAAGTTTGCTTCAACCATCAAACATAATTTAGAAGACCCAAGAGGAGGAGAATCTGATCTATTTACCCAGATTTTTGCTTTTTGTGTTCTTTCTTCCATCTTGGTGTTCCAAGATTCCTTCTTTTATTGTTTCCTTTCTGTTTAAAATACTTCCTTTGGCCAATTTTTTAGGGCAGGTCTGCTGGTGACAAACTTAGTTTTCCTTTGCCTGGGAACTTCTATTTCCCCTTCATTCCTACAGGACATTTTTGGTGGATATAAGATTCTGGTTAGACATAATCCTTTTCCCTTTTCTTTCAGCTCTTGAAAAGTGTTGTGCCATTTCTTTCTTTTCTTTTCTTTTCTTTTTGAGACAGAGTCTCACTCTGTTGCCCAGGTTGGAGTGCAGTGGTGTGATCTCTGCTCACTGCAACCTCCGCCTCCCAGATTCAAGCGATTCTCCTGCCTCAGCCTCCTGAATAGCTGGGATTATAGGCACGCACCACCACGCCTGGCTAATTTTTGTATTTTTAGTAGAGACGGGGTTTCACCATGTTGGTCAGGCTGGTCTTGAACTCCTGACCTCGTGATCTGCCCCACCTCGGCCTCCCAAAGTGCTGGGATTACCGGCTTGAGCCACCATGCCCAGCCTGTGCCACTTCTTTCTACCCTCCATGGTTTCTGATGAGAAATCTGTCATTTGAATTGTTTTCCCTATAGGTAAAGTGTCACTTTACAACAACTGCTTTTAACATTTTTTCTTTGATTTTGTTTTTCAGAAGTTTAATTATCGTGTGTTTTGGCATGGATTTCTTTGGGAATATCCTGTGGATTCACTCAGCTTCTTGAATCTTTGGGTTTGGTCTTTTACCATATTTGGGAAGTTTTTAGCTAAGTACCTTTTCAGCCACCCTCTTTATTCTCTGCTTCTTTGATTTTATCCATTTATATGTATGTGAAATCTTTGATTATACTGTCACATGTCCCCTGAGGCTCTATTCATTTTTTATTTTCTTTCTGTTCTTCAGATTGGTTAATTTCTGTTGTTCCGTCTTCAAATATACTGATTCTCTGCCCCTCCATTCTGCCGTTGAGCCTATCCATTGAATGTTTTTTGATTTTTAAAAAAATTTCTGTTTGGTACTTCTTTACACCTTCAGTTTTTGGCTGAGACATTGTAATTTGTGACTCACTTTTAAAATTGTCTCTATCGTGTTCTTAATTGCTCATTGAAATTGTTTGGGCCAGGTGCGGTGGCTTATGCCTGTAAGCCCTTTGGGAGACCAAGACAGGCAGATTGCTTGAGCTCAGGAGTTCGAGACCAGCCCGGCCAACATGGCAAAACTCCATCTCTATTAAAAATACAAAAACTAGGCTGGGTGCTGTGGCTCATGCCTTTAATCCCAGCACTTTGGGAGACTGAGGCGGGCAGATCATTTGAGGTCAGGAGTTCTAGACCAGCTTGGCCAACATAGTGAAACCCCGTCGCTACTGAAAATACAAAAATTAGCCGGGTGTGGTGGTGCATGCCTGTAGTCCCAGCTGCTCTACTTAGGAGGCTGATGCAGGAGAATTGCTCAAACCTGGGAGGCGGAAGTTGCAGTGAGCTGAGATCGTGCCACGGCACTCCAGCCTGGGCAACAGAGCGAGACGCTGTCTCAAAAAAAAAATTACAAAAACTAGCTGGGCGTGGTGTCGTGCACCTGTAGTCCCAGCTACTCAAGAGGCTGAGGTTGGAGGATCACCTGAGCCCTGGAGGTTAAGGCTGCAGTGAGCAGTGATCGAACCACTGCACTCCAGCCTATGCGACAGAGTGAGACCCTGTCTCAAAAAAAAAAAAAAGAAATTGATGATGACTCTGTTCAAATCTTAGGAGATTCTAACATATTGGTCATCATGGTGTTGATGTCTGTTGATTGTCTTTTCTCATTCACTATGAGATATTCCTGGGTCTTGTTATGAATTATAGTTTATTGAAACCAGGACATTTTGGGTATCGTGAGAGTCAGGATCTTATTTAAATCTTCTGTTATAGCAGACCTTTTGTAGACACTGTTCCCCACTGTGGTGGGGGAAGGGGAGGGCACCACCTCGTTATTGCCAGCAGAGGTGGAAGTCCTTCTCCCACTCAAGTATCCACCGTTACTGGGATTAGGGGAAGGGGCCGATGCATTACCTCCCAGAGAGGAGGACATTTTGGATTCCCTCTTGTGCCTTCTCTGAAACCTCTGTGATGGGGTTGGGTGCTAGGGCCCATTACAGCCTGGTGAGGGTGGGGTCACAGTGTTTTCTGTGGTATTTGGCTATAGTAGAGCAATTTTTGTCTAAAAGTTTTTTGTGTTGATAGGCTCCCTCTTTCCTGGTCTTTTGGTAGAGAGCAGCTTTTGTCGGGCTTTTGTTATCAAATACACTTCTTAAAGTTTTGGGGTTGTGGGGGGAGGGACAGCATTAGGAGATATACCTAATGCTAAATGACGAGTTAATGGGTGCAGGAAATCAACATGGCACATGGATACATATGTAACAAACCTGCACATTGTGCACATGTACCGTAAAACCTAAAGTATAATTAAAAAAAAAAAAAAAGTTTTGGGGTTGCTGATTCTTCTGCTCCAAGTCTGCAGTATTTGAAGCAAAAAAGAAATTCCAGGGAACTCCCTGGTGTGTTTTGCCTTGAGACCTCCCTAGCTGGTGTGCCTTATTCTCTCCACCTTTCAGAGTTGTCTTATGATTGTTTTGCATATAATGTCTAGGATTTTTAGTTGTACTGATTGGGGGAATAGGGAAGAATATGCGTACTCCACTTTCACAAAGCACTCATATATAGATTTAGTTTCTCAAATAGCTAAAGAACTAAAAGTGTACCAGCAGTTCTGAGGCTCAGCAGTATAGCCCAAGAACTATGAACTCAGGATGATAGAAGTGAAAGACCATCACACGGTGAGGTCAAGGGATATCTGTAGGCCCCTACCTCACAGGGTCTTCATGCTGAAAGATTGCAACCAATACACAGTCCTTGTCTGAGGGCATACACTGGACTGATTAGTTTCACAATCAAAATATTTCCCAACAAAATGTGCACTGTTATTCTGATCCCCAATCAGCTGCACCTGGCCTGAGTTTTTTAGGAAAAATTTCTCAAAGATGATTCTGTTTTTCCTCCATAAATACTATAGGGCAATTGCCCAAAAGCCAGGCCATAAATGGCAAGAGCCACGTGCTTCACCTAGGCCCAAGTGGTTGCTGTGCCCTCAGTGTTGACAGACTAACAGGAGGGACTGGGTGGGTAGGCTTAACTAAGCCACTACTACCATCACCACCCTCCAGGTTAAAAAAAAAAAAGCCAGATTTGCTTTGTTTTAATAAAACAAACAGGGCTTGGAAAATGTAGAGTTTGCTTTTAAGACTTAAAAAACAAAACAAAAAAGAACCTCTCCTAAAGCATTAGATAAATAAAGGCTGTAGTTCCCAAACCATGCTTGAATCAGAATCACCTTGGGAGATTCGTGGGCCCACCCTGAGACTCACTGAGTCAGTACCAGGGTTGGAGCCTAGAAACAAGCCTTTTTATAAATCTCCAAGGAGATCAAAATACACAATTGTGTTTGCAAACTACCACCGTTAATCCCTTGCTGGACCCTTATGGCTCCTTTTAGTCTTAATTTGGCCAGGAAACAATGAGAATATTTCACAGGTCTAGTCAGATGTTGGAGACTTTGCAGAATACCAGTTCACTGTGCATTCCTGGAGCCTGAGAAAATGCTGATGTAAGGTATTCAAGTGCTAGTGACTCTTGAACTGTGCTTTTTGCCATACTCTAGCTGATATATTATGTCAGGAGAGATGCCAAACTGGATAAAAGAATGTATGGTGTCATTTGACAGTCTTCCTCTTTGATACAGCAAGATGAAACAAGCATATAATGCCAGGGAAAGAGCTCTTCCAGCATTATTCTTTCTCAGACTGAGATGCACTTTCAGGTGAGGTGGTGTCTTCCCCCACAGTGCTGCAGCCAATATTAGTGCTGACTCAGTTGGTTCCCGCTGAATGATTGGAGTCGGGAGAAGGGAGGGTTAGACCCGTGACTGCTGAGTATTGCCTGCAGAATGGGCTCAGAACGCATAGTTCAGGAATTTCAGGAGAAGACGACAGTCCTTAATCCAAGGCCAGGGGCTGTTTGCATGCTGCTGTGCTGCCCTGTGGTGCACCCCTGCCTGGAGCTCCAACAAACAAGTTGACTTCTGGTGACTGTTTCTCCCTCACTTCTTAGTCCCCTTCCCCCAGCTTTTTGACATTCACCACATGCATATATTATTGTCATATGATCTGTTCTTCTATATCAGTTCTTCATTTTCTACTTTAATTCTTCCTTAACTATTGTATTCATTTTTGACTGACTTACCCAGTGCCTTTTCATGGACCTCTCTTCCCACCCCAAAACTGGTTATCTTTGGAACCTTGAAATAAATTTGTCTCTAAATTATGAATAATTGGTGTACTTAACTAACATATGCATAATATGAATTTTTTTGTGACTTACCTGTCATACTCTAATATCCTCAGCTTCTATTTATTGCTAAAGTTTGTGTTTCTGGCTGTAAAATATTACTTATTTCACATATATCAGGGGCTTTTTATATGATTTTTTTCTTCTCTTTTTGCTCCCCTGGGGAGTTCCTTCCCCTTTCTATAAACTCTGGTCCCTGCATGGCCATGCCCCGTCCCTCCTCATCTGGCTTGTCCTGCCCACATCGCCCTGCAGGGTTCTATGGCCTGGACGAGTCTGACCTCGACAAGGTCTTCCACTTGCCCACCACCACTTTCATCGGGGGACAGGAATCAGCACTTCCTCTGCGGGAGATCATCCGTCGGCTGGAGGTAAGAACAGTTTCTGGAAAAATCTAGTGGACGTTTTAAGAACTTGTATTGGCAGGATGGCTTTGAGACTAGTTTTATTTTTTTTCTTTGTCCTGTCTTTTTATTTTATTTTTTCTCTGAGACAGAGTTACTGTCACCCAGGCTAGCATGCAGTGACACAGTTTGGCTCACTGCAGCCTCGACCTCCCAGTCTCAAACCATCCTCCCACCCCAACCTCTTGTAGCTGGGACTACTGGTGCACATCACTATGCCCAGCTAATTTTTTTTTTTATTATTTTTTATTGTAGAGATGAGGTCTTGCTGTGTTCCTCAGGGTGGTCTCAAACGCCTGGGCTCAAGTCATCCTCCTACCTCGGCCTCTCGAAGTGCTGGGATTACAAACATGAACCTGTCTGTCGTTTTAAAAATTGTGAGGGAAGGAGGACTTTTGTGGCTATTGTTGCCATTTTATAGAGAGAAACCAGTGGTTTTGTGATCAGCCATAGAGAGGGGAAGTAAACTCTGCTTTCAGATCCCACTTGGAGTTTATTACAGATGGTAGGAGAGTCATTTCAACCCTGAAGGACAGGCCTCAAGTCAGGGGTGGCTTCCTGCACAGCTCAGTGTCAGGGCTGCTGAGTGGTGGCCACTCTTCTTCTTCCCTCTCTCCCTCTGTCCCTCTCATCCTTGTGTTTTGTTTCATTTTTTTCCTTCTTTCTGGACTCTGTTAGTACTAAGCCTGCCAGGGAATTCTTTCATGCACACACATTATAGACAGTGGCTAAGAGTTGTAGCTCTGCTGTTAGGCTACCTGTGTCTAGTTCTTCCATCCTGGGCAAGTCATAGCCTCCCTCAGTATAAGGGTGACTTCTATGCCCATTGCAGAGGGGAGAATGGATTTGATGAGAGGTCCATGCCAAGAGTTGGCTATTACTGTTACTTAATGCTGTTCCTGGTATTCAGAGCTAAAGGATCGAGGTTAAAATAAACTGAGGAAATACTCTGGAATGGGGACCCTCAGAATTGAGTATATAGATCACCTGGGGTCCTGCCTATCATGCAGAGTCTGAATCCTGACGTCCCTAACTAACCCAGGTTGAACCACACTGGCCATCAAGGCTCTCTGAGGCTGTTCCTCTCATGGCTGGACATTAGAACCACCTGGAGAGCTTACAGAACTGATACCCAGGCCACAGCCCAGGTCCCCTAAATCAGAAGCCCCCTGGCACCCCAGAGATTAATGCTTGCTGCCACAAGTGAATTTTAATTTAAAATTCTCTTGTCAGTGTTTCCACAGTTGGCTGCACAGTGGCTTAAAAAGATCTGAGTGTCCAGGCCAGGCACAGTGTCTCACGCCTATAGTCCCAGCACTTCGGGAGGCCGAGACAGGGGGATCACAAGGTCAGGAGTTCAAGACCAGCCTGGCCAAGATCGTGAAACGCCATCTCTACTAAAAATACAAGAATTAGTCGGGTGTGATGGCGGGCTCCTGTAATCCCAGCTACATGGGAGGCTGAGGCAGATAATTGCTTGAACCTGAGAGGGGGAGGTTGCAGTGAGCGAAGATCGTGCCACTGCAGTCCAGCCTGGGCGACAGAGCAAGACTCCATCTCAAAAAAAAAAAAAAAAAAAAAATGAGTGTCCAATGCTGGCATTTTCTGTAGTTTGTGATGAGCATCCTGAAGTATTGTCAGCATGTCAGCTTGGAGCTGCTTCACCGCCTCCCTTCCTCACTTGTCGGGGAGAAAGGGGTAGAAACCAGAACTGTGTGCCAGTATCAGAAGCTTGTGGCTAATGGGATGTATTGGGCACCAGGAGGGAGTGATAAGGGTTAATCCAAGAAGAATAAACCTTTGGGTCCTTCCTGTTGCCTTTATCTGCACCCGCGTCACCACACTGACCATAGTTTCTAGTTCTGCCTACTAGCCACATGTTACTATTGAGCACTTAAAATGTACAAAATATTTGAATGACTTTTTAAATGTTGAAAAGATAATGTTTCATACATCGGGTGAAATAAAATAGGAAAATTTCGTGTGGGTCTACTAGAAAAACAAATTACATATGTGGCTCACATAATGTTTCTGTTGAATGTTGCTGATCTGGGAAGTTCTTGTGTTGCCTGGACCCCCCACAAATGGCACCCCATATAGCTTCTCCAAGTGGCCCTACCCCCAGGTTATTTCACTGCTCATGTGTTCCACCCAGTTCCTTCAGTGTATTTTCTGTTACAACAGCCATCTGGTGATACCAGTCTGTGCTGAGAGCAGACTCGGCACTAGTACCTTTTACCTCAGAGGAGTCCCCTGTGGGGAGCCTGGCAGCTCTTTTTTTGTTTGTTTGTTTGTTTGTTTGTTTGTTTGAGACAGGGTCTCACTCTGTCACCCAGGCTGGAGGGCAGTGGCACAATCATGGCTCACTGCAGCCTCAACCTCTGGGATTAACCGATCCCCCTACTTCAGCCTCCTGAGTAGCTGGGACTATAGGAGTGCACCACCATGTCTGGCTAATTTTTGTATTTTTTATAGAGATGAGCTCTCACCATGTTGCCCAGGCTGATCTTGAACTCCTGGAGTCAAGTGATCCTCTTGCCTTCGTCTCCCAAAATGCCGGGATTACAGGCATGAGCCACTGCGCCTGGCCCCAGCAGCTCATCCTTAAACATGCTTTCGCATTGGAAAGCTCCCACGGAGTCACTGTCTCCATAGCACGTCACAGTGTCACCTCTCAGGGGCCTCTTCAGCACCTTCCTTCCCAGAGAGCAGAATGAGGGGCAGAGGCATTGATGTCCCTATGGCTAACTTCCTCTCTGAATCTTGAATCCCAAGTAGTTCCGATTTCATCATACGAAGGGGGTGGAGGGCCTGAAGCACATTGAAGGGCTGCCTCCCTTTCAGTCCAGTTGACGCCAGAGGCTTGGAGTTGGCTCTTGTTGTCTGAGACGGTTGGACCTGTACCCAGGAGTCTAAGGCTGTACGCCCTCCTGGCCCCAGAGTGGCCCCAACTTAGAAGACTCCATTTTCACAACAGTTTACAGACATTTGCATAAACTTCTCATCACCCTGCCTGATGGTGATGCTTTACTTACATTTAATGTGTGTGTATGTTAGATTGGTGATATAATCAGACAGATCTTAAGCTATTGATCATGTGACGTGGTGGTCAATTTGTACCTTTTTCAAAAATTAGAGGAAATTCAACTTATTGGCTTCCTAAAAATTGTCTCATTAGAGGGAAAAACAAAGAATCAGCCCCTGAAACTTGCTGCCCTTTTCTCCTGGAGACAGAGCCGAGAACAGGAAAAACACAACATGATCTAGTGGCCTGGTAACTACATCTCCAAGTTAATTGCTAGAGTAATGCTAATGTTGGAGAGATACTGATTTCTAGAGTTTTTAACCCAATAGTTTCTTCTGTTCAATAATGGAAATTCTGCCACTATCAGGTGTAAAAGGGAGAGAGGAAAGGCATGGGTAGAGCCTGGGTAGCACAGTTCTGCCAGCTCTGTAATTGGAAACAGCAGTAGTGATGAAGGGAAGAGTCCGTCCCTCACAGCACCCCTCACCAGTGGGTCATTTGGGGTCGTGATGATGAAGAAGGGACAGATAGCCATTTGCTGGGTTTGTAACTTAGGCATGGATCCCATCCAAAGAGGGTGGGTCCTCTTTGAAGGTTCTTATTAACAGCCACTCTGGGGCTGGCCATGTCTTCTTGAATGGGTTTCTGCAGAAATGTTGTTTCTTCTGCTGGTCAGTACATTGGGCACTATGGATCCCCAAGTGTCTCTAAAGGTGAAATAGGACAGTGGACTGATGTTGACTCTGAAGTTAGGGATTAGGGGGCCCACTACACCCTCTTCTTGTATTTTTTGTGCATCTAATTTAGAACTTCCTGGTTTTATTTTAGATGTGATTAGAAAATACGGTTTGTGGGGCCGGGCGTGGTAGCTCAAGCCTGTAATACCAGCACTTTGGGAGGCCGAGGTGGGCGAATCACGAGGTCAGGAGATCGAGACCATCCTGGCTAACACGGTGAAACCCCGTCTCTACTAAAAATACAAGAAAATTAGCCAGGTGTGGTGGTGGGCACCTGTAGTCCCAACTACTCGGGAGGCTGAGCCAGGAAAATGGCATGAACCCGGGAGGCAGAGCTTGCAGTGAGCCGAGATCGTGCCACTGCACTCCAGCCTGGGCGACAGAGCAAGACTCCATCTCAAAAGAAAAAAAAAGAAAATATGGTTTGGGGTTGTCTTAGTCCATTTTGTATTGCTATAAAGTATAAAGGAATACCTGAGGTTGGATAATTTATAATGGAAAAGGGGTTATTTGGCTCACAATCTAATTGGGCATCTGCATTTGGTGAGGGCCTCAGGCTGCTTCCACTCCCAGTGGAAGGCAGAGGGGACCCGCCTGCTTGTGCAGAGATCACATGGTGGGAGGGGAAGCAAGAGAGAGAGTGGGGAGGTGCCAGGCTCTTTTTAGCAACCGGCTCTCTCAAGAACTAATAGAGCAAGAACCCACTCACCTCTGAGGGAGGGCATTAATCTATTCATGAGGGATCCACCCTCACAACCAAAACATCTCCCATGTGGCCCCACTTCCAACATTGGGGATCAAATTTCAGCATGAAGTTTGTGGGGGAACAAACAGGGGTTAATAAAAATATCTTAAATAGCCAGGCGCGGTGGCTCACGCCTGTAATCCCAGCACTTTGGGAGGCTGAGGCAGGTAGATCACGAGGTCAGGAGATCAAGACGATCATGGCTAACATGGTGAAACCCCGTCTCTACTAAAAATACAAAAAATGAGCCGGGTGTGGTGGCGGACACCTGTAGTCTCAGCTACTTGGGAGGCTGAGGCAGGAGAATGGTGTGAACCCAGGAGGCGGAGCTTGCAGTGAGCCGAGATTGTGCCACTGCAGTCCAGCCCAGGTAACAGAGCAAGACTCCATCTCAGAAATAAATTAATTAATTTTAAAAAAAAAACCTTAAATACTAAGGTCTTTCCCAGCAGCACTTTTTCTTTTAGTTCCTAGGCAAGATTTTTCTTCTGTTGACTTGGATAATAACTAGAGTATTGTGGTTCGCCATAATTTTGAGTTTAGGCAAAGTTTGCTTTGTTTCATGGTCATGGAGCTTGTGTGCAGGGATAGCCTGCCCTCCTCTGCAAAGAAGAGGGCTGGTCTCAGATTCAGCACATCCTTTAACTGCTCATGCCAGCTGGTCTCATTGTCTGTTGTGAAAACCAAGTGGGGTCATGGATGAGAGCTGCTGAGCAGGACCTAACACTCTTAAGTACTCTGGCAGCAGTGGCTGCTATAAAGGCAGTTAGAGGAGGTTTTGAGGGTCTGTAAAGTGTCTGTTGGCCCACATCAGGGCCTGTCTTCTTTTTATTCCATGCTGACTTGCAGTTTGCTCTCAGACTCTCATTCTGGTCCTCCAGGGCAGCTGTGCAGGTCGAGTTTTGGGCCTCTGCAGGAGTACCAGGATGAGGGCAGCCCGAGAGGGATTTCTTTTCTTTTTTTTTTTCTTTTTGAGATGGAGTCTTGCTTTGTCGCCCAGGCTGGAGTGCAGTGGCATGATCTTGGCTCACTGCAACCTCCACCTCCCGGGTTCAAGCAATTCTCCTGCCTCAGCCTCCTGAGTAGCTGGGATAACAGGCACGTGCCACCACACCTGGCTAATTTTTGTATTTTCAGTAGAGACGGGGTTTCACTATATTGGTCAGGCTGGTCTCAAACTCCTGACCTTGTGATCTGCCTCCCTCAGCCTCCCAAAGTGCTGGGATTACAGGCATGAGCCACCACGCCTGGCCCCGAGATGGACTTCTAAGAGCCTGGTGCCTCCTCTTGCTCCTGGCACCTCTCCTCTTCCTGAATTCCTCCCTGCTGAGCTCTGTAGATCTGGGTGCTGCTTCCTCACCCAGCTGTGCGGTGTGAACGTGGTGCAGGACGTCTTGATCTGCTCAGGATCCTGACTTTTGTCTTATGGGCAATCTTGTTTCCTGAGGCAAAAGGATCATTTGAGCCCAGGAGTTCAAGCCAGCCTGGGCAACATAGTGAGACCTCATCTCTCCAAAAAATTCAAAACACGAGGCAGGAAGATCACTTGAGGTCAAGAGGTTGAGGCTGCAATGGGCCCTGATAGCACTACTGCACTCCCGCCTCGATGACAAAGAGAGACCCTGCCTCGAAAAAATAAATAAATAAATAAATAATTTTTTAAACCTGCAAATCTTAAACAGCCATTGAGCCTATGACACCCTATGGGCATTTCCTGTCATGGGTGCTGGTACAGGTCTGACCTTGATGACAGCCTGTCTTCCCTGGGGAAGGACCCAGTTCCACAACTGTTGCGGTCTGTGCTTCTTGCCACAAAGGTAACAGAGTAGAACTGGGGTTGTCCCTTGGCCTGTCCTTGGAAGGCTAGGAGGTTCTCTGTGTACAAGTGACCCAGGTCCCTGAAGGAAGCACTTCATGACCCTATGAAGAGGGCTTCTGCCTGGCACCCACTCCATCCCATCCTCAGTCACACTCGACTGGGGTACATTTCAGAACAAGCCTCCTGCTCATCCCCTCCTTCTGGCTGAATGGGCAGTCGGCACTCTTCATTCAGCCAGGCCTGGTTAGAAACCCCCTTGACTGTGTGTTTCTATATGGAATAGATGGCCTACTGCCAGCATATTGGGGTGGAGTTCATGTTCATCAATGACCTGGAGCAGTGCCAGTGGATCCGGCAGAAGTTTGAGACCCCCGGGATCATGCAGTTCACAAATGAGGAGAAGCGGACCCTGCTGGCCAGGCTTGTGCGGTCCACCAGGTATGGGTCTGGCCCTGGGCCATGGGGCAGACATTCCCAGGGAAGCAGCGACCCTGTCTGTGTTGATCAGGCCTGTGTGCGGCCTGTTGGCCGAGGTGAGAGGGGCTTTGGGGTGGTACAGGCAAAGCTCCAGCTGCACATGTGTGAAGAGACACCAGGCAAGTAGAATCAGCCTTCAAAGCAACCTCCGCCTCCTGAATTCAAGCGATTCTCTTGCCTCAGCCTCCTGAGTAGCAGGGATTACAGAGGCACACCACCACGGCTGGCTAATTTTTATATTTTTAGTAGAGATGAGGTTTCACCATGTTGGCCAGGCTGGTCTCGAACTCCTGACCTCAGGTGATCCGCCCACCTCGGCCTCCCAAGGTGCTGGGATTACAGGTGTGAGCCACCATGCCTGGCTGGAATCCTCTCTTTTTGGTCAGGAAGAGTGAAATTGCCCTTCAGGGTGGCTTGGTTCCCTGTCCAGGTTTGAGGAGTTCCTACAGCGGAAGTGGTCCTCTGAGAAGCGCTTTGGTCTAGAAGGCTGCGAGGTACTGATCCCTGCCCTCAAGACCATCATCGACAAGTCGAGTGAGAATGGCGTGGACTACGTGATCATGGGCATGCCACACAGGTATGGCCAAGGGCGCACCCAGCCTGGTTTCTCACCATCCCTGTGGGCTGTGTAGGAGGCACCAGGTAAAGGCACTGAGAGAGCAGCTGTTTCCTCCTTGAGTGCCAGTTGTGAGTCTGGGCTCATCTGGTACCTGAGGGTGTATTGCTTTGCAGGGGATTCTCACATTGCCTGCCTCTGGAGGACTGCAAAGTCACGGTCACCTCCAAAGCCACATGTAGTTTCAGACTGGCATTTGGCCTTACAGTGCATCTTTATGAAAGTCAAACCCAAGTTCCCTTGTTGGGGTCTAACCTGGAGGGAAGGCTGCTTCCTGACATTGAAGGGGAGGCCAAGACTGTGAAAATAGGGAAGGTGTGGGGAGGGAGGAGGGTAAGGAAGCCTCAGGCCCATGGCATTGCTGCATCTTCTACCTTTCTGCTGCCCACCGTGGCCTTGATCGCCCAGCAGGGAGAGGCTCGGTTCCCACATTAGCTCCAGTTTACAGCTATCCTTGGGCTGCAAACTGAGGAGGTGCCGTGTCATGGGGGAAGGGGAGGGGGAGGGGATTGTAACACCCTCATCTGCCATCTGGAAGCTGTGACCTCAGGCTCTGCTAACCCTACTCGCCCATATGTTCTAGAGGGCGGCTGAATGTGCTTGCAAATGTCATCAGGAAGGAGCTGGAACAGATCTTCTGTCAATTCGATTCAAAGCTGGAGGCGGCTGATGAGGTGAGGCACCTGCATAGAGACACATCCAGCATAGCCCCAACTTACACAAGACCCCTGGCTCCACTTCTTTCTTAGAATGACTTACGGGGGGTTGGTTCTTCTGTACCATTTGTGATTTGCCTTCCTCGTTGGAAGAATTTTAGTGTTGGAACAAAGGTGGTCAGTGGCCCACCTCCTGGTCAGAGGTCCGGCAGCCCCACTCTGAGTGCAGGGGTGTGTCCCCTCTGGCTGAGGGACATTCTCCTTATGCCCTGGATGGGAATCCTTCTACATTGGGTTCCTGGGAGTAGAAATCCCATATAAGGCTGGGCGTGGTGGCTCACATCTGTAACCCCAACACTTTGGGAGGCTGAGGCAGAGGGATCACGTGAGGTCGGGAGTTCAAGACCAGCCTGACTAACATGGAGAAACCCCATCTCTACTAAAAATACAAAATTAGCCGGGCGTGGTGGTGCATGCCTGTAATCCCAGCTACTCGGGAGGTTGAGGCAGGAGAATCGCTTGAACCCAGGAAGTGGAGGTTGCAGTGAGCCGAGATCGCGCCGTTGCGCTCCAACGTTTTCGCTCTGGGCAACAAGAGCGAAACTCCATCTCAAAAAAAAAAAAAAAAAAAAAAATTCCTGTATAAAAGGGCTCTTGCCAGGCGGGGTGGCTCACGCCTGTAATCCCAGCACTTTGGGAGGCCGAGGCGGGTGGATCACGAGGTCAGGAGATCGAGACCATCCTGGCTAACATGGTGAAACCCCGTCTCTACTAAAAAATACAAAAAATTAGCCGAGTTTGGTGGCACGCACCTGTAATCCCAGCTACTCGGGAGGCTGAGGCAGGCGGATGGCGTGAACCCGGGAGGCGGAGCTTGCAATGAGCCGAGATGGCGCCACTGCACTCCAGCCTGGGCAACAGAGCGAGACTCCATCTCAAAATAAATAAATAGATTAGATAGATAGGTAGATAGATAGATAGATAGATATCCGTCTCAAAATAAATAGATGGGTAGATAAGATAAGGTAGATAGACTCTTTTGGAGTCTGAGCATCTCCTTAGCCAGGTTGCACATTCACTGTTTACCCCATCAGGGCTCCGGAGATGTGAAGTACCACCTGGGCATGTACCACCGCAGGATCAATCGTGTCACTGACAGGAACATTACCCTGTCCCTGGTGGCCAACCCTTCCCACCTTGAGGCCGCCGACCCCGTGGTGATGGGCAAGACCAAAGCTGAACAGTTCTACTGTGGTGACACTGAAGGGAAAAAGGTAAGGCCCAGAGAGAGGCATGCAAGGCAGATCGTCAAGGCCCCATGTTCCAGCATGGAGTTCCATTCACCAACATAACCCAGAGCCCTGGGTGCATCTGGACTTTAAAAAAGTATTTAAAGTCAGCCAGGCGCAGTGACTCACACCTGTAATCCCAGCACTTTGGGAGGCTGAGGCAGGCAAATCACCTGAGTTCAGGTGTTGGAGACCAGCCTGACCAACATGGAGAAGCCCCATCTCTACTAAAAATACAAAATTAGCCGGGTGTGGTGGCGCATGCCTGTAATCCCAGCTACTCAGGAGGCTGAGGCAGGAGAACCGCTTGAACCTGGGAGGTGGAGGTTGCAGTGAGCCAAGATAACGCCATTGCACTCCAGCCTGAGCAACAAGAGCAAAACTCTGTCTCAAAAATACATATATAAAAATATATATATATATATTTAAAATCTACTTTTAAAGAATAGCAATAGTAAAACAGTCCTGCTTACAGTGTTCCTTCTCCTGAAGTTGTAATCGTCAGAACTATGTGGGAAATTTGCTTTTGTCTTCACCAAATCTGTGAAGGAGCCAGGTTGCAGTTATTCTGAATGGACAGAGATGTTTTCACTGAAAAGGAGGGGAGTCTGAGAGTCTGTAAGGAAAAAGTGTAGGTGAGCCTGAAGGAGAAATTGTAGAACTGAGACTTGTCAGGAGAGTCATGCTTGCTGTGATCAGCGGCGGGAGTTCACGGGCTGGTAGGAGACGGAGGAAGATGAAGGAGGGCACAGACTGCAGGCAGGTGGGGTCTTGCTTCACCATTTCTGGTTATGTGACTGTTGGGAGTTGACTCGCCTGCCTGCTTGTGTAGAAATAGTCTCAACAGATTGTAACAGTTTGCCCTTATTTAACTTCAAGATAGAATCTTGTCTGACAAATTTTATATTTCCTATTAATGATGACCTAAAAACTAAATAATCAGAAAAAAATCAAATATTTGTAATGTCTTATGTGTGGGTTCTGGGAAACATACAAAGAAGGCATCACCACTTTTCTCTCCAGAGCCTCCTGTTCTTTTTAGAAAAAAGGTCGTGTGTAAAGAAGCAAATAGCACATACACGACATGATAGGAAACTGTGGAGTTAGCCGCGAAGAGCTTTGGAAGAGGTGTGCAGGGGTGCGGGCTAGAGTTGGACCAAGGATAGAAGGCAGACCCCTTAGTAGCAGAGCAGGTAGTTGTCATTTTATTTGAGAAGTGGCAGGATTTAGGGAGGTGGGAAGGGAAGAATGTTTTCTGGAGATGAAAGGTAAGAGCAAAGATGTAGGGGGAATTGGGAACACAGAGCAGGGAGGGGCCAGCCTCCTAGTTGTGCCCTGGAAAGAGGTCAGGTCTGTGTTAGAAGTGGAACCAGTTGGCCGGGCGTGGTGGCTCACGCCTGTAATCCCAGCACTTTGGGAGGCTGAGGGGTGTGGATCACCTGAGGTCAGGAGTTCGAGACCATCCTGGCTAACACGGTGAAACCCCATCTCTACTAAAAATACAAAAAAAAAAATTAGCCAGGCATGGTGGCACGCACCTGTAATCTCAGCTACTCAGGAGGCTGAGGCAGGAGAATTGCTTGAACCTGGGAGGCGGAGGTTGCAGTGAGCTGAGATCACGCCACTGCACTCCAGCCTGGGTGACAGAGGGAGACTCCTTCTCAAAGGAAAAAAAAAAAAAAAGAAGTGGAACCAATTATTAGTTTACCAGGTTCTATAATTTTAAATACTGTAAATTTACTACTGTCATGCTTACAGTGTTAAGGAAGGGAAACTGCCATCATAGGTAATGGAGCCTGGGCTGGGGAAGTGATTCCCGCATCGATCAATACTCACTGTAAAGAACGAGTATGACCCACAAGGACGCAGAGGTCATTCCATGGCTTCAAGCTCATGGGCCAAGACAGTGTCACAGAAACTTCAACTAGATGCAAAGAGGCCTCAGCTCTGTTTGGGGAACCTGTAGCCCCCACAGGCAGTAACAACACTGGATGTCTGGGATGGCCTGGGCTAAGGCGAGATCGGCATGGGGAGACCAGCATTGTGATGACCAGTGCCTCTGGTATTTGCACCCTCCTTGGCTAGGACACTCGCGCAGGCATTTGGGCTGAGTAGTGGAATGAGATTCCCGAAAACTTTGGGTGACTCCTACATTCATAGATTGTGGACAGAAATCCACTCTAGCAGTACTCACCTCATGATGCTGGAAATTTCCTAAAAAGGAATGAAATCATTAGAGTAAAAGTGATAGAGTATATTTTAAACTGCTACAGATGGTCACACTGATTGGTCCCTTCATGAGACGCCAGGACAGAAGAGGCTGGTTAGTCCCTGATTTGCTCATAAGTCTGCATGTAGCTAAGTCCGAACTGTCAGCCCTTTGTTTTCCAGTCTGCACAAACCCTGTTGTCACAAGTTTGCCCTTGCCCCAATGTGGATAGCTGCCAGGCCCTCTTTCTGAGCCTCCTCGTCACCTTGCCTCAAGCCCTCACATGTCCCCAGCAGGGTCAGTGTGGGGTCATTGCAGGCTCAGCCATCTGCCTGTTCTTCTTACTCCTCTTGACACCCGTAGGACATGATTTGATTTCTGTTAAATCCAGAAACTCAGGGAGCTGAAGTGTGTGTTATGTTACCACAGTGCAGTATGGCATGGTAGTTGCAGTACAACATCACCAAGATGATCAAGAACAAATACCATGACAAGAGGAAGACTGACTACAGATGCCCTGTCAGCAGAAGACAGACTGGACAGAAAAGTATCTGCAGGAAGAAACAACACACTATGGGGATCAGGAAAGCATGAAATATCGGTGACTCAAAACCAGTGGCTTTCACACTCAGGCAGCCTGGGCATCGTAGCAAAGCTGCACACCTCCAAGGGGGCCCGTAAGCAAACCAGATCCTTACGTCCACATGCTACTAGCCTAGTGAGCACCTGCCACATCCACCAAAAGGCAGGACACCTGCGGTTCTGTTTTTAAAAATTCTAGGTTTTGTCCCTGACACACAAATCATGGGTCTTAACCAAGGACGACTCAGCACAGCGCCGAGGACCAGGGTAATCACAAGAACGCAGGGAGGTGCAGGTCAGTAGGCCCATAGGCTGAGGACACAGCAGGAGAGGATGTGTTGTATATCATCTTGGCTAGCCACAGCGTCCAGTTTTTTTTTGCTAAACACCCATCTAGATGGCATTTTGTAAAGATAAGATTAACGTTTAAACCAGTAGATTTTGAGTAAAGTAGAAGACCTTGCACAATATGAATGGGTTTCATCCAGTCAGTTCAAGGCCTTCGAGAAAAAACAGGTTCCCAGAAAAGAAGGAATTCTGCCTCCAGACAGCCTTCACACTTAAGCTGCAACATCAGCTCTGCCGTGGGTCCCCAGACTGCCAGCCCGCCCTGCAGACTTTGCACTTGCCAGCCTGATTCCTTAAAAATCCATCTTTCAGGCACGATGACTCATGCATGTAATCCCAGCACTTTGGGAGGCTGTGGCAAGAGGATTGCTTGAACCCAGGAGTTCGAGCACCATGACAACATGGTGAAACCCCGTGTCTACAAAAAAATGCCAAAATTAGCCAGGCGTGGTGGCATGTACTTGTATTCCCTGCTACTTGGGGGACTGAGATGGGAAAATCACTTGAGCTTGGGAGGCAGAGGTTGCAGTGGGCTGAGATCGTGCCACTGCACTCCAGCCTGGGTGAGAGAGTGAGACCCTGCCTCAAAAAAAAAAAAAAGAAGAAGAAGAAGAAAAAAAAGAAAATCATTCTCTCTCTCCCTCTTCCTCTTCACCCTGTCAGTTCTGTCTCTCTGGAGAGCCCTGACTAATACAAGGGTTTTAAAGAGGTATAGGCTGTGTATCCAAGGAGTAGAGGTGGTGGGCTTACATGATTGTGGCATTGGGGACACTGAGCAAATGAGTAAACATATCGATGGCAGTGGGGATGGAGTGTCTTGCAGTTGTAGGAGATATTTATAGGTGTGGAAGGAGGTGGCCTAGAAAGTGTTGGATTAAAATTTGGAGGTGTCAATACAAACTTATAGTTTTATTACACACACACACAGAAATAGCCGTGTATATGTATGCCTGCATATGCACACGTATATTTTTTAGATCTATGCGGAATGGGCCTAGAAATGATGATATCCTGGCAGTGATGAGCACACGAATACTGGTCTTAAATCCCATCCTCTCCTGGAGGAAGCTGGCTTCTTAGAGAAACAGCTGATATTGTACAGGGCTGAACAGGGACAGTACAACATGGAAGCTACAATGTTCTGTTGGTCAGGAAGCAAGGAGGTGCTCATGAATGAAAGAGACCTGTCCCTGTTCACAGGAAAGGGAGGCAGCTGGAAGGAGCTGCTCTCCATATCAACCTGGAACAGTGTGAGCATTAAAATAACTAACAATATTAATGCAACCTGTCGAATAAAATAGGAACCATGAGTACATATTAACACGAGTAAATAAACAAGGGAGAAGGGAAAGCTCTTCCTTGCAGAGAATGCCAACTAATAAATGTAGAAGTAACAGAAACTGGTGTTTGCCATCCATCAACCACCCAAGGGGCTGGTTCAGATGCAGTTGTCAATACTGCTGAGGCTGGGGTGGAGGTTTGAGGAGGAACAGGATATAAAGTTTCTTCTCACAAAATACTACCACTATACTCATCACCAAGGAAAACAATGGTGAGTGAAAGGAAGGATAGCAAACAGCAGCCTCCCGGGTGAGCACAGTTAACCTGACCTGATGCAGTATGTCCTTCCCAAGTGGGGACCCAAGGTCTGTCAAGGGTGCAAAGACAAGAAGGATGAGGAGCTGCTCCAGGTTGGAGGAGCCGAAGAGACCTGGCAAGCGATGCTGCCCTCCCATGTGGGGTCTGGGGCAGATGGCTAAGCTAGTGCTGCCCTCCCAGAACGGAGGGTCCAGGTGGTCATGTTGGAGAGTGTCCTAGCGATGCATCAGGTCTACAGCTCTCTCAGTGCTGAGAACAGATGATGATGGCAGGGTGTGTTGGTGTTGAGCAGACATACCAAGGTGGTAGCACGTTGGGGAGTTGGGGCCCTGTGGACTTTCCTGCTACTTTCTATGTTTGAAATTATCTCAAAACGTTATTTTTTTAAAAACAAATGATGCATTTCCTCTGTTTGCCTTGTGGACTTGGCAATCAGAACATTTTGGATTTGGGGTCTCCTTTGGTGTCTACAGGTCATGTCCATCCTGTTGCATGGGGACGCTGCATTTGCTGGCCAGGGCATTGTGTACGAGACCTTCCACCTCAGTGACCTGCCATCCTACACAACTCATGGCACCGTGCACGTGGTCGTCAACAACCAGGTACTTCACACCAGCCTGCGGCTTTGCTGCTCACATCAGTCTTACTTAGAATGACATCTCTGAGTCATTTAGGACGTTCACTGTTTTCTGATTATAAAAATACATCTGTTATTAAAAACCACGTGCAGTGGCTCACACCTGTAATCCTAGCACTTTGGGAAGCCAAGGCAGGAGGATTGCTTCAGCCCACGAGTTTGAGACCAGTCTGGGCAATATAGTGAGACCCCCTTTCTCTGCAAAAAAATTGAAAAATTAGCACTGGGTGGCCAGGCGCAGTGGCTCAGGCCTGTAATCCCAGCACTTTGGGAGGCCGAGGCAGGTGGATCACCTGAGGTCAGGAGTTCGAGCCTGGCCAACATGGTGAAACCGTCTCTGCTAAAAATACAAAATTAGCCATGTGTGGTGGCACATGCCTGTGATCCCAGCTGCTTGGGAGGCTGAGGCAGGAGAATTGCTTGAACCTGGGTGGTGAAGGTTACAGTGAGCCAAGATTGCGCCATTGCATTCCAGCCTGGGCAACAAGAGCAAAACTCCATTTCAAAAAAAAAAAGAAAAGAAAAAAGTTAGCACCGGGCATGGTGGCCCACACATGTAATCCCAGCACTTTGGGAGGCCAAGGTGGGCAGATCACTTGAGGCCAGGAGTTCGAGACCAGCCTGGCCAACATGGAGAAACCTCATCTCTACTAAAAATACAAAGCTACCTGCTTGGTGGCGTGCACTTGTAATCCCAGATGCTTGGGAGGCTGAAGCACAAGAATCACTTGAAACCCTTGAGGCGGAGGTTGCAGTGAGCCAAGATCACACCACTAAGCCTGGGCGACAGAGCAAGAGTCTGTCTAGAAAAAAATTAGGCATAGTGGTGCATGCCTGTGGTCCTAGCTACTTGGGGGTTTGAGATAGGAGGATCACTTGAACCTGGGAGGTCGAGGCTGCAGTGAGCCATGATCATGCCACTGCACTCTAGTCTGGGCAACAGAGTGAGACCCTGTCTTGAAAAAATAAATAGGCTGGGCGTGGTGGCTCACGCCTGTAATCCCAGCACTTTGGGCGGCCGAGGCAGACGGATCATGAGGTCAAGAGATCGAGACCATCCTGGCTACCACGGTGAAACCCCGTCTTTACTAAAAACACAAAAAAATTAGGCGGGTGCGGTAGCGGGCAACTATAGTCTCAGCTACTTGGGAGGCCGAGGCAGGAGAATGGCGTGAACCCGGGAGGTGGAGCTTGCAGTGAGCTGAGATCACGCTACTACACTCCAGCCTGGATGACAGAGTGAGACTCCGTCTCAAAATAAATAAATAAATAAATAAGTAAATAAGAAAAAAATAGATTTTAATACATTATTTTTAAGATGGCGTTATTGTTTTAGATTTTAGTTTGTTTGTTTGAGACCAGTCTTGCCCTGTAGCTCACGCTGGAGTGCAGGGGCATGATGATAGCTCATTGCAGCCTTGAACTCATGGACTCAAGCAATCTTCCTGCCTCAGCCTCCCGAGTAGCAAGGACTATAGACATGCACCACCACTCCTGACTAATTTTTTTTATTTTTTGTAGAGGCAGGATGTCACTCTGTTACCGAGGCTGCTCTTGAACTCCTGGCCTCAAGTGATCCTCCCACCTTGGTCTTCCAAAGCACTGGGATTGTAGGTGTGATCCACCATGCCTGACAAGAATATTTTCTTCTGGTTCCACAGGCATACAGATGGCCCGTGCATGGGGACGTTCTCTTTCTTTAAGAAACTGGGTTCCATGTACACAGCTTTATATCCACTCTTATTTACCACATATTTGCTCATATCATTACATACCCTTTTAAAATAATTTTAATAGAAATATCTTATAACTTGTGTCATAAAGTGGACTCTTAGGATTCTCATTTTTTATTTTCAGTAATGCTGTGATGAACATTCTCATGAGTGTTTCTGCCCAGGCCTGATACATATCACCTGTTAGGTTCTTCCACCAGCCACAACTAAGGGTTCCCCTCGTCGATGCGTGTGAAGCTTCCATAACAGATATTCTAATGCCTTTTAACTGTAGGCACTCTCCTAGGTACCAGGCAGAGCACACGTGTGCTCCCTATCATCACAGACCTTACAGTTTACTGCAGGGTCAGGGGGCTCATAGACAGTGTCATGAAGTGGGTGTGGGAGGTGTTCTGCAAGATACTGGGTTAGTCAGCAGACATGTCACTGAGGATTTGACATTTAAATGGAAACTTCAAGGTCAGGTAGGCAAATATTGGGGAGCATCGGATCAAGTCAGGAGAGAGGTCCTAGTGTCTGAGGGAGTGGACAAGGCCATCGCAGCTCATGGTTAGTGCAAGAGAGAACTGCCATCAGGCAGCGCCTGAGGAAAGCTCCCAATGGCATTGGGAGGCCATTGGAGAGACTGACGCAAGGAAGTGATGAGATACTGGTTGGTTATAAAGATGATTTGTTATAGTGTAGAATTGATTAGAGGAGGACAGAGAAACACATGCAGCTGTCTCAGCAAGAAGTAGAGTGAGAAAGGGAAAAATTTAAATTTAAGTAAGTAAATATGCTCACTAAGTAGCAAACACTAAAGAGCTCAAAATTTAAGAGGTCAAATACTAAGAGAAGGTAAGAACATTATCCAGTGTAAATATAACACACAATATGGTAAAAGCTACCACTTACTGTCTACTGTGTCCCAGATGCTGAATTAGGTACTTTATGTATATTAACTTAATTTGTAGGGTAATTACCCATGCAGTGAGTGGTACTATTCCCATTTTACAAAAGTGAAAATTGAGGAGCAGAGAGATTGAATAGCTTACTAGAGAAAATGATAAAAGTCAGTATTTGATCTGCTTTCTTTGAAAGAATAGTGTTAGAAGACCTGAAAAATACCAAGGGAACAGAGATATCTAAAAAACCAACCTCACTACTGAACTGAGTTTTTTTCTTTTTTTTTTTTCTTTCTTTTTTTTTTTTTTTTTTTTGAAACAGAGTCTTGCTCTGTCACCCAGGCTGGAGTGCAGTGGCGTGATCTTGGCTCACTGCAACCTCCGCCTCCCAAGTTCAAGTGATTCTCCTGCCTGTCTCCTGAGTAGCTGGGATTACAGGCACGTGCCACCACGCCTGGCTAATTTTTGTATTTTTAGTAGAGATGGGGTTTCACCTTATTGGTCAGGGTGGTCATGAACTCCTGACCTCGTGATCCACCTGCCTCAGCCTCCTAAAGTGCTGGGATTACAGGCGTGAGCCACTGCTCCCGGCCTTTTTTCTATTTTTTTACTATGGTAAAATATACATAAAATTTACATTCTTAACTATTTTTAAGTGAACAGTTTAGTGGTATTAAATACATTCATAATACTGTGCAACCATCACCACCATCCATCTCCAAAACTGTTTCATCTCCAACAGAAATTCCATACCCATTCAACATGAACTCCGAGTCCCCGCTTCCCTGACCCCCAGCCCCTGGCAACCACCCGCTCTACTTTCTGTCTCTATGATTTTGAGTACTCTAAGGACTTCATGTAAATGGAATCATAGTATTTGTCTTTTTGTGCCTGGGCTATTTCACTTAGCAGAATGTCCTCAAGGTCCATCCATGTTATAGCATGTGTTAGAATTTCCTACCTTTTTAAGGCTGAATAATATTCCACTCTATAAGTAAAATATATCACATTTTGCTTATTCATTTATCAGTGGATACTTGGGTTACTTCCACATTTTCCTGTTATGAATAATGCTGCTATGATGCTATGAACATGTATGTCCATATATCTCTTTGACACTCTGCTTTCTTTTTTTTTTTTTTCCTTTGAGGCAGGGTCTTGCTCTGTCGCCCAGGCTGAAGTGCAGTGGTGTGATCATAGCTCACTGCAGCCTCCAACTCCTGGGCTCATGCAGTCCCCCCACCTTAGCTTCCAAAATAGCTGGAATTACACGTGTGCACCACCATGCCCAGCTAATTTTTTTTTAATTTTCTTGTAGAGTTAGGTTCTCTCTATGTTGCCCAGGCTGCTCTTGAACTCCTGGGCTCAAGCAATCCTCTCTCTCAGGCCTCTCAAAGTGCTGGGATTACAGGCATGAGCCACTGTGCGTGACTGAAATCCTGCTTTCCGTTCTTTGGAGTGTACATCCAGAAGTGGAGTGGAATTGCTACATCATATAATAGTTCTATTTTTAACTTTTTGAGTAACTGCTTATTCTAATTTTCTTTCTTTTTTTTTTTTTTGAGGATTCTTTCTGGATGGACAGTCATGTGACTTGAAATAGAGAAAGTTATTTTCCTTCCTTTCCAATCCACATGTATCTGTGCTTTATATTTTCTTTTTTCTTATTGCACTGGCTAGGACCTCAGCACAGTGTCGAAGTGGATAAAAACGGACATCCTTTTCTTGTTTCCAATTTTTGGAAGAAAGTGTTTAGTATTTGATCATTAAGTATGATGTCAGCCGTAGCTTTTTTGTAGATGTCCCTTACCATGGCTAGGGGAGTTCCCTTCTGTCTCTAATCTGTGGACAGTATATATAATGAATGGATGCTTATTTTTGTCAGTGCTCTTTTGCATCCATTGAGATGACCATATAGTTTGCTAATGATGAAGTACATTGATTTCCAAATGTGGAATTTTTGTCTTATGTTCATGAGGGGTGTTGATCTTTTGTTGTAATGCCTTTGTGTGGTTTTGGTATCAGGGTAATGCTGGCCTCGTGAAATGTTAAGAGGAGGTTCCTCTTCTATATTCTGAATGAGTTTCTGTATAATTAATATTATTCCCTTCCTAAATGATTGGTAGAATCCACCACTGAAAGACTTCTGGGCTTACAGTTTTCTTTGTGGGAAAGTTTTTATCTTATTTTATTTTTGAGACGGAGTCTTGCTCTGTCACCCAGGCTGGAGTGTAGTGGCGTGATCTCAGCTGACTGCAACCTCCACCTCCTGGGTTCAAGGATTCTCCTGCTGCAGCCTCCTGAGTAGCTGAGACTACAGGCGCCTGCCACCACACTCAGCTAATTTTTGTATTTTTAGTAAAGACAGATTTCACTATGTTGGTCAAGCTAGCCTCAAACTCCTGACCTCAGGTGATCTACCCGCCTCAGCCTCCCAAAGTGTTGGGATTGCAGGCATGAGCCACCATACCCGGCCATATTTTCTTTGTCGAGTTTTCAGAAGTTTGATGTATCTTGGCATGAATTTCTTTGGGATTTCTTGTTTGGAATATGCTCATGTTTTTAAAAATTTTTTTTTTATTTTTATATTTTATATATATATTTTTTCCTGAGATGGAGTCTAGCTCTGTCACCCAGGCTGGAGTGCAGTGGAGCGACCTCAGCTCACTGCAACCTCCACTTCCCAGATTCAAGCGATTCTCCTGCCTAAGCCTCCTGAGTAGCCGGGACTGCAGGCACTTGCCACCATCCCTGGCTGATTTTTGTATTTTTAGTACAGACAGTTTCACCATGTTGGCCAGATTGGTCTCGAACTCCTGAGCTCAAGTGATCTGCCTGCCTTGGCCTCCCAAAGTGCTGGGATTACAGGCATGAGCCACCATGCCCAGCCAAAAAAAAAAAAAAGGAAATTTTTTTTTCTTTTTAATTTTTAGACAGGGTCTTACTCTGTTGCCTAGGCTGGGGTGCGGGGGCACAATCTAGACTCACTGCAGCCTCCACCGTGAGGCTCAAGCAATCCTCCCCTTCAGCCTCCCAGTAGCTGGGACTATGGGCATGCACCACCACACCTGGCTAATATTTTTGTTTTTTTGTAGAGACAGGGTTTCACTGTGTTGACCATGTTGACTGGTCTTGAACTCCTGAGTTCAAGTGATCCACCCTCCTCAGCCTCCCAAAGTGCTTGGGATTACAGGTTTGAGTCACCACACCCGCATGCTCAACTTTTTTAAATTGTATTTTTTAATAGCTTTATTAAATATAGTTCACTTATCATGTAATTTACCCCTTTAACAAGTCTGCAATTAAGTGGTTTTTAGTATATTTATAAATATGTGCAACTATCACAGTTGATTTCAGAGCGTTCATCACCTCAAGGAAAAATCTTGCATCCCTTAGTTATCTTACTGCTACCCCTCCATCCTCCCAAGCCTAAGCAACCACTAATCTACTTTCTGTCTCTATAGATGTATTTATTCTGAAAAGTTCATATTAATTGAATCATACAATATGTGCCCTATATCAGTTGGTGAACATTTAGATTGTTTCTACTTTTGGGCTATTATAAATAATGCTGCTGTGGGCTGGGCACGGTGGCTCACACCTGTAATCCCAGCACTTTGGGAGGCCGAGGCAGGTGGATCATCTGAGGTCAGGAGTTCGAGACCAGCCTGGCCACCATGATGAAACCCCATCTCTACTAAAAATACAAAAATTAGCCAGGCGTGGTGGCTTGTGCCTGTAATCCCAGCTACTCTCGAAGCTGCGGCAGGAGAATCGCTTGAACCTGGGAGGCGGAGATTGCGGTGAGCCGAGATCGCACCATTGCACCACAGCCTGGGCGACAGAGCAAGACTCTGTCTCAAAAATTAAAGAAATAAAATAATGCTGCTGTGAACATTTATGTACAAGTGTTTATATATACTTTTTTTTTTTTTTTTTTTGAGACGGAGTCTCACTCTGTGGCCCAGGCTGGAGTGCAATGGCGCGATCTCGGCTCACTGCAAGCTCCGCCTCCCGGGTTCATGCCATTCTCCTGCCTCAGCCTCCCAAGTAGCTGGGACTACAGGCACCCACCACCACGCCCAGCTAATTTTTTGTATTTTTAGTAGAGATGGGGTTTTACCCTGTTAACCAGGATGGTCTCGATCTCCTGACCTCGTGATCTGCCTGCCTCGGCCTCCAAAAGTGCTGGGATTACAGGTGTGAGCCACTGCACCAGGCCTTATATATACATTTTTTGTTGTTGTTTGTTTTTTGTGCCACCTACACTCCTCTGTGTGGCCCAGGCTGGAGTGCAAGTGGCATGATCTCAGCTCACTGCAACCTCCGCTTCCCAGGTTCAAACGATTCTAGTGCCTGAACCTCCCAAGTAGCTGGGACTACAGGTGTGTACCACCATGCCCGGCTAATTTTTGCATTTTTAGTAGAGACGGGGTTTTGCCTTGTTGGCCAGGCTGGTCTTGAACTCCTGGCCTCAGGTGATCTACCTAACTCAGCCTCCCAAAGTGCTGTTATTACAGGCATGAGCCACTGTGCCCAGCCTGTGTCTACATATGTTTGAATTCCTTTTTGGGTATATACCTAGGAGTAGAATTGCTAGATCATGTGGTATCTCTGCGTTCAACTTTTTGTGGAAATCTCAGACTGTTTCAAAGTGGCTGTGCCATTTTTATATTCCTGCTGGAAATATATCAAGGTTCCTTTTTTATTTTTTTTTTTGAGACAGGGTCTTACTCCGTCACCCACGCTGGAGTGCAGTGGTACAGTCTTAGCTCACTGCAACTTCTGCCTCCCAGGTTCTAGCGATTCTTCTGCCTCAGCCTCCCAAGTAGCTGGGATTACAGGCACGCACCACCACTCCTAGCTAATTTTTTTTTCTTTTTGTTTTTTTTGGTAACGACAGGGTTTTGCCATGTTGCCCAGGCTGGTCTTGAACTCTTGACCTCAAGTTATCCACCCGCCTCAGCCTCCCAGAATGTTGGGATTACATGCATGAGCCACCGCACCCCCAGCTAGGATTCCAGTTTTTTCATGTCCTCACCAACTCTTGCTATTGTCTGTTTTATTCTAGCCATCCTAGAAGGTGTGAGGTGATATCTCATTTTGGTTTTAATTTGCATTTCCCTAATGACTAATGATGTGTGTGTCTTTTCATTTGCTTATTGGCTATTTGTATATCTTTGGGGAAATTTCTATTCAGATCCTCTGCCTATTTTTTGACTGGATTGTCTTTTTACTGTTGAGTTGTAAGAGTTCTTTATATATTCTGGATATGAGCCATGTATCCGATGATTTGCAAGTATGGGACAATTTTGGTGTCCTTGGAAGCACAAAAGTTTTATTTTTTATCAAGCATAATTTATCTGTTTTTTCTTTTGTTGCTTGTGATTTTTGGTGTCATATCCAAGAAGGCTTTGCCTAACCCAAGTTCACAAAGTTTTACCTCCTATGCTTTCTTCTGAGTCTTATAGTTTTAGCCCTTACATCTATGATCTGTTTTGAGTTAATTTTTGTGCATGGTGCAAAGGAGTCCTGCTTCATTCTTTTGCACTTGGATACTGTTTTCAAATATAAATGATTGAGTAGCAAAGCATCTAATGGACAGAGTTAGCTCCAGTGGGTGGCTGCAATTACCAAGAAGCAGATTTTAGTTGAATGAAAGGAAGAACTCCTAACAGTGAGACCTGTTCCAACAGGGGAACCGGCTCCTCCAGAAGTTTTGGATTCCTCCTCCTTGGAAGTATAGGTACAACTAGTGAACAAGTTGTCAGGGTTGAAGTAGATGGGAGGGGTGAGAAGGGCTAGGGGTGAGAGGAGAAACCATTTGGCCCTAGGGTTCCTTTGTTTCCCAGACCAGCTTTTCCTCTTAGCGAGATTTTCCTACTAAAACACTTAACTCCCAAAAGTATACTAAGAGAGTACATTGGTGGTATAATGGTAAGTATAGCTGCCTCAAATAATATACTAAGAGGTATTATTAATACACCCATAGTGGAAAAAAGTACAGAGTATATTTGGAGTATACCTCTGTCATATATGTGTATGCACAGCCACTAGTATAGATAACCCTGCCGGTAGAGTGCACCTCCATCACACGTGTGTGCACATCCACCCAAGTAGATACTCCTGCTGCTAGAGTGCACCTCCATCATGTGTGCTCCCATCCATATGTGCATGAAGGCACAGAAGCTCGTAACAGTGGTGAACATTGGAGAGGGCAGCTGAGACCTCAACCTTGCAAAATGGGTTTCTTTCTGTGAGGTTCTAGAAGTAAGGCATGTTATGATCACTGACTTCCTGCTGCAGGCCCTTCTTTACATGCTGAAGCCCCAGATAGGCGATGCTGGCTTCAATACCAGCTGAGATTGTTCAGGGCTCTCTTATGTGTCAGGCTCTGGCACATCTTTTTTTTTTTAATGTTCTCGTCAGTGTCTGACTATTTCTGATCATTTCTTTAGTCAGTGTGAGAAGGGAGATTATTTAAAAGCCATTAAACATAAATATAGAGTTAGATTTTGCTAATATTTTCTTTATCTCTTTACTGCTTTGACTCATTGCTCATGAGGTAGTGTGGCATCAGGAAGATCTGTAGAAGGAGAGGAAGTAACTTATTAGCTGAGTCTCTTATTTCTTTTAGAACATACTTAGAGTCTACGGCCATACCACCCTGAACGTGCCCGATCTCGTCTGATCTTGGAAGCTAAGCAGGGTCGGGCCTGGTTAGTACTTGGATGGGAGAACATACTTAGAAATTCCCCTTCCAGAAATTTCACCTGAGGAAGCTATCTGATGGTAAATATTTTTTCATAAGACTCTTTGTCTGCCAGATGCAATGGCTCAAACCTGTTCCCAATACTTTGGGAGGCCAAGGCAAGAGGATTGCTTGAGCTCAGGAGTTCAAGACCAGCCTGGGCAACAAAGTGAGACCCTGTCTCTACACAAAACAAAACAAAAATTAGCCAGGCGTCGTGGTACACATCTGTAGTCCCAGCTACTGAGGAGGCTGAGGCAGGAGGATTGCTTGAGCCCAGGAGGTCAAGGCTGCAGTGAGCTGTGATCACACCACTACATTCCAGCCTGGGCAACAGAGTGAGACCTTGTCTCAAAAAAAAAAAAAAAAAGTTTTTGTCAAAACCATATTTGCGCTACCACAAAGTTAGGAAACAAACTTATGTCCAACAGCAGAAGCGTCTTTGCATAAAATTTGGCAAAGCCATTGGAAGGGATATTAAACAACCACTAAAAAGTTTAATATCCTGGGGAATGGCCGGGCACGGTGGCTCATGCCTGTAATCCCAGAACTTTGGGAGGCCGAGGTGGGCGGATCACGAGGTCAGGAGATTGAGACCATCCTGGCTAACACCATGAAACCCCGTCTCTACTAAAAAAAAATACAAAAAATTAGCCGGGCGTGGTGGCGGGCACCTGTAGTGCCAGCTACGCAGGAGGCTGAGGCAGGAGAATCACGTGAACCCGGGAGGTGGAGCTTGCAGTGAGCGGAGGTGCGCCACTGCACTCCAGCCTGGGAGTCAAAACAAGACTCTGTCTCGAAAAAAAAAAAAAAAAAAAAGTTTAATATCCTGGGGAAATGGTCACAGTATGGTAAATGGAAATTGCAGGGTATTAATATGCTGCTAGTAGGAGTGTAAGTACAACAGCGACTCAGGAGAGCATTTAGAAAAATTTAAAATGCTCATGGCTGTGGCTCAGTTTTCCCTTTCTAGGATTAGATTGCAAAAAAACTCAGCATTTGAGGGAGAAAATTTGTATAAGGATGTGTACAGCAACATTGTGTTTACCACAAATTGGAAACAAAAGAAATGCCCACCAACAGGAGAATGGATAAATACTCTGGGGTATACTGTGTCTGGTTAAGTTTCAATCGAAAGTAGAGACTAAAGGAAGTATAGCTACATGTTTCAACCTGGATGTATCATAAAAGCAAATGTTAAAAGGCAAACTGCAAAGTTACCAACAAGCCTCAGAAGATACTATATGCTGTTTATGGATATATGAAATGCAAATAGCAACTTGTGGCAGTGTCCGCCTCTGATTTAAGGGTAAGGAGGCCTGCCGGCTTGAGCCTCTGTGACAGAAACATTTTGGTCCACTAACATATGGCGAAACTGTTGAGATTTGTTCATGTTAGGTGAAGGCGTTAAGGATGAGCAGTGTGGTATTATCATGCTTTGTGTTTGAAATGTAAGATGAAAATTTAAATGCAGATCATAAAATTATGAATATATCATTAAATTTTGGTATATCTAACTGGTAGGGAATGTTATGAAGCCTTTAAATTTTCTTTTCTGGCTGGGTACTGTGGCTCACACCTGTAATCCCAGCATTTTGGGAGGCCAAGGCAGAAGGATCACTTGAGCCCCAAAGTTCAAGACCAGCCCAGGCAACATGGCAAGACCCCATCTCTACAAAAAAAATTTAAAAATTAGCTGGGCCTGATGGTGCACACCTATAACACCAGCTACACAGAAGGCTGGCATGAGAGGTGAGCTACGATTGCACCACTGCACTCCAGTCTGGTTGACAGAGCATGACTCTCTCTTTAAAAAAAAAATTATTGCTAGGCATGGTGGCTCACTCCTGTAATCCCAGCACTTTGGGAGGCTGAGGCAGGTGGATCACAAGGTCAGGAGTTCAAGACTAGCCTGGCTAACATAGTGAAACCCCGTCTCTACTAAAAATACAAAAATTAGCCAGGCATGGTGGCACGTGCCTGTATTCCCAGCTACTGGGGAGGCTGAGGCAGGAGAATCACTTGAACCCGGGAGGTGGAAGTTGCAGTGAGCTGAGATCACGCCATTGCACTCCGCCCAACAGAGTGAGACTTTGTCTGAAAAAAAAAAAAAAAATTCTTAGGCTGGGCACAGTGCCTCACTCCTGTAATAACACTTTGGGAAGCCGAGACAGGAGGATTACTTAGGCCCAGGAGTTTGAGGCCAGCCTGGGCAACATGGTGAGACCCTATCTCTACAAAAAATAAAAAGAATTAATCAAAATAATAGAAATAATAAGATCCCAAATTTAAATATTTATTTATGTATATATGCATACAAAGAAAATAATCTGGAAAGGAAAACATCAGAATATTTACCCTGTAGCCTATGGAATTATAGGTAACTTAATTTAATTTTTATACTATGTCTTTTAAATTCTCTATGTTAAGTATATATGGATTTTGTTATCAGAATAGGAAAAAACAAAGGAAAAGAAGAAGTGTAAACAGCCATTTTGGGGCACGTACTCAGAGTAGCCAGGTGGCAAGTGCACGCCATGCCCGGCCTCAGCCCCGCCCTCTGGTCCCTGTGCCGGCTGTGCCAGGTGCCCTCTTGCTAGGTTACATGTTCCTTGCAGATCGGCTTCACCACCGACCCTCGGATGGCCCGCTCCTCCCCCTACCCCACCGACGTGGCCCGAGTGGTGAATGCTCCCATTTTCCACGTGAACTCAGATGACCCCGAGGCTGTCATGTACGTGTGCAAAGTGGCGGCCGAGTGGAGGAGCACCTTCCACAAGGACGTGGTCGTCGATTTGGTGAGTGACTCTGGGGACAGCACGTCCTGGGCAGAGCATCTGACCCACCCCTCTTGCCCTCGGCACCCCTGTGTCCCAAGGAGAGGAGCTTGTCCAGATGAGTCACCTCAGGGCTCTCTACTGCCAGGCCTCATGCTGGTTCCTTTGAGCTCCAAATAGTTCAGGCCTGTAAGCACCAAGGAATGCTTCCCAGGCAGGAGCTGTGGTGGTGAGGAGGGCCACTCCTCATTGACAGAGCAGCTCTATTGTGTGAAGGAGAGATACACAGAATCCTAATTCTAGAGAAGGTAAACTCCAGGGCAGGCATGAGGAATGAAGAACGTGGCCATCACCTAGGAGAGATGGGGCAGGTGCCCGAACAGCACTTCTTCCCAAGGGGCCAGCCCTTGTCTCTGACATCTTCTCACCGCTCTGAGCAGGTGTGTTACCGGCGCAACGGCCACAACGAGATGGATGAGCCCATGTTCACGCAGCCGCTCATGTACAAGCAGATCCGCAAGCAGAAGCCTGTGTTACAGAAGTACGCCGAGCTGCTGGTGTCGCAGGGTGTGGTCAACCAGCCTGAGTATGAGGTGCGTCCCTGCGGCTCTATCCCAGTGCGCCTTTCCAGGGCCGGGGATGACTAGAAAAGGTGGGCTACAGGGCCAGTTCTCACTTTTGCGAGTTGTGAGGATACACGTGAGAGGATGTGAAATATTTACAGCTACAGCATTTCAACGCGTAACTTTTTGGAGAATCTGGGCCACTGAGATGCTTTGTAAAGGAAGTGGGCCTTAAACAGTGTTTTGGGGAAGAGAAGGGGATGTTTTCAGGTTGAGGTAGTAGCGGCCTAGTAGGTTTTCTCAGATTTCACAAATTCTGCATGGTTGAGAGGTAGGTGGTGGATCCAGCTTGGTAAGGGGCCTGTTGTAATCTGAATAGTAAGTGCTTGTTGGTTGTGAGTGGGAAGGCCAAGCAGCTGCCCTAGAGAGGGAGAGGGTGGGTGTGAGGAGCTATATCTGAGCATGGGAACAGGACAGATCCCAGATCAGAACAACCTGATAGCCTGTAGCCTATGCTGGAGACAGAGCTTTGTGGCCCAGACCTTGGGACTGTGCTGGGAACCATGAGAACTGAACTAGTTCTTTTTTTTTTTTTTTTTTTTTTTTTTGAGACTGAGTCTAGCTCTGTCACCCAGGCTGGAGTGCAGTGTCATGATCTCAGCTCACTGCAACCTCCACCTCCTTAGTTCAAGCAGTTTTCATGTCTCAGTGCCCCACATACCTGGGATTACAGGTGCGAGCCACCACGCCTAGCTAATTTTTGTGTTTTTAGTAGAAACCGGGTTTCCCCATGTTGGCCAGGCTGGTCTCGAACTCCTGACCTCAAGTGATCCGCCTGTCTTGGCCTCCCAAAGTGCTGGGATTATAGGCATGAGCCACTGCGCCTGGCCTGGACCAGTTCTTAAGAAAAAATGTGGTGGGCTGGGCGTGGTGGCTCACGCCTGTAATTGCAGCACTTTGGGAGACTGAGGCAGGTGGATCACAAGGTCAAGAGATCAAGACCATCCTGGCCAACATGGTGAAACCCCATCTTTACTAAAAATACAAAAATTAGCTGGGCGTGGTGGCACACGCTTGTAGTCCCAGCTACTCAGGTGGCTGAGGCAGGAAAATCGCTTGAACCTGGGAGGCGGAAGTTGCAGGGAGGTAAGATCGTGCCATTGCACTCCAGCCTGGTGACAGAGCAAGACTGCGTCTCAAGAAAAAAAAAAAAAAAGTGGTGAAGGGTTAGGGATTCAAACTCTGAGCAGAATCTCTACCCAGCAAATGTGAGGAAGAAACTTTTGGGAGTGAAAAGAATAAAATCTTAGAAAGGTGTTATGCCTGCTGAGAAGGAGCAGGCCCAGAGGCTGAGATATTTCGCATCCACGAAGTGTGGGAATATGGGTGGGGGCATGCATGGAAGTTGTGCCAGGGGTATGGTTGGGCTTGCGTGGTGGCCGTCAGAAAGTGTGGGGGTACGGGTGGGCGTGTGCAGTAGTCATGCCCTCTGCCAGTCAGGCTGTGTTGTGCCCAACCCTCCAGGAGGAAATTTCCAAGTATGATAAGATCTGTGAGGAAGCTTTTGCCAGATCTAAAGATGAGAAGATCTTGCACATTAAGCACTGGCTGGACTCTCCCTGGCCTGGTGAGTGAAGAAACAGTGCCACAAATAAGCTCCTTTGAGGATCTGATGTAACGAGGCATCCTCTTCCCAGAAAAAAATTCATGCTTTCCCCTTTGTACCCACAATGCACAGTTGTGTGCACCATTTCAGCAAAGCCCCCTGCAGACCCTGGACCCAGACCCCTGCACTAATGTTTTCTGGGGAACACAGTGTGAGCTTCATTGTCTCTCACCCTGCTTCTCTCCAAAATCACGTGTCTGCCATGGTGTGGTCCCTGGAAAAGTAGAGCAGATGTCATGCCTCAGTTGTTCTTCCTCTCCTAGGCTTCTTCACCCTGGACGGGCAGCCCAGGAGCATGTCCTGCCCCTCCACGGGTCTGACGGAGGATATTCTGACACACATCGGGAATGTGGCTAGTTCTGTGCCTGTGGAAAACTTTACTATTCATGGAGGTAACACGCTCTGTGCTGACCTGTGGAAATGCTGGGGCCCAGGCCAGGGGCGACAACTGTCTAGGACTGTGTCCTTGGCCCCCATCATGTGTCCTACAGAGACTCCCTTCCTGCCCTGCTCAAGGCCTCTGGGGTGGTTGGATGGAGCCACCTCTCCCACTCCCTGCCCTTAGCACGATCCTACACTTCCTCAGTGGTAAAGGAGAGACTGAGGTCACAGCTTTTCCAGCAAGTCAGGAACCCAGAAACTACGAGTAAAGAAGGCTCCGCTCTTGCCATGGGCACGCTGAGAAGCAAAGCAGGCATGTGCAGGCAGGGCCTGCAGCAGCTGGTGAGAGTTGTGTCTCTGCAGGGCTGAGCCGGATCTTGAAGACTCGTGGGGAAATGGTGAAGAACCGGACTGTGGACTGGGCTCTGGCGGAGTACATGGCGTTTGGCTCACTCCTGAAGGAGGGCATCCACATCCGGCTGAGCGGCCAGGACGTGGAGCGGGGCACATTCAGGTAACGTCCTGGGCAGTTTCATTTGCCCTCCAAAGAGTAGAAGATGGAAAGGGAGGGGTTCTGGTGTTTCTTTTCCGGAAGACAGTTACTGAGTCCCATTGCTGTCAGGCTGAAAACCTCTGTCCCTCATTTGCTGTGGGTGCTTCTGTTAAGACCTGGGTGGGGCTGACCCTGCAGCTGCCTGGCCAGAAGTCCAGGTCACAGAGCATGGCATCTGCTGGTGCTTCGTGCGGGTCCCCAGCATATTTGCTTGTCAAGTCAGAGCTCCTAATTATTACCTCTGTTGTCCTGTCTCAGCCACCGCCACCATGTGCTCCACGACCAGAACGTGGACAAGAGAACCTGCATCCCCATGAACCATCTCTGGCCCAATCAGGCCCCCTATACTGTGTGCAACAGCTCACTGTCTGAGTACGGCGTGCTGGGTGAGTGCCTGGAGCCACACCACCAGGGCCTCTCACCCACCCACCCCCGCTGGGCCTACTGGCTGGTGTCCTGGACATGGTTTTCTCCTTCCTTTGTCCCTTGTAGGCTTTGAGCTGGGCTTCGCCATGGCCAGTCCTAATGCCCTGGTCCTCTGGGAAGCCCAATTTGGTGACTTCCATAACACGGCCCAGTGCATCATCGACCAGTTCATCTGCCCGGGACAAGCCAAGTGGGTGCGGCAGAATGGCATCGTGTTGCTGCTGCCCCATGGCATGGAGGGCATGGTGAGCCTCTGGCCCTTCCCTGCCAGACCCAGGACTTGGGAAGGGCCTGTGTAGGACCCTGACCCCAAAGACTGGCATGAGAGCCAGCGGCTCACACCAGCCTCCTAAGGGCTCTGCTGGTGCTTCCTGTCCATCTCAGATGGGATGTCACTTCAGAAAGCCAGAGTAGCCCATCTGGATGTGGCTAGCATGCCCCGTCCCTCCTGGTGCAGACTCCCTAGATGCACAGGCGTCCAAGTGTGGAAATGATGAGCCGAGTGCTTTGCTGGTGGGAGGGGGAAGGAACTGAACCCTGCCATCAAGAAAAAAGATAACCAGAAATGAGCTAGTTGGTTAAGGAGGAGGAACAGCAGATGCGGCAAATGTCAGTACGCAAGAGCTCCTAAACTGTAACTTACGTGTCTGGTTCCAGGGTCCAGAACATTCCTCCGCCCGCCCAGAGCGGTTCCTGCAGATGTGCAACGATGACCCAGACGTCCTGCCAGTGAGTAATACAGGCCCTGTCAGCCCAGCCATTCTCGGGGTGTCTGGTGGGAAACCTGGGGAAGAACAATCTGTCTGGTCATCCTGAAGTGGCAGATCGTGCCTCTGTCCCTTTGTCCATCCTGGGGAGCTCACGTGAGTGGACAGGTGTGGCCCCATGCCTCTGGGCGCCCTGGGATGAGAGACTTCCTCCGAGCACAAAGGAAGGTGCAGGGACTGCCTCCATTGGCTTCCTGCTGTTGCTGCAAGCACAGAAACGCCATGTGAGCTCCTCAGCAAGGGCTCCTGTGGGATGCTTCCAGACCCTGATTCAGGTACACACTTCAGAGGAGAGAACTTTGGGGTGATTCCAGTGAAACTTTAAGAACTCAAAGAACCAGGCTGGGCAACATGGTGAGACCCTGTCTCTACAGAAATTTTAAAAATTAGCTGGGCGTGATGGTGCACACCTGCAGTCCCAGCTACTTGGGAGGCTGAGGTGGGAGGATTGCTTGAGCTTGGGAGGTCAAGGCTGCAATGAGCCAAGATCGTGCCACTGCACTCCAGCCTGGGTGACAGAGCAATACCCTGTCTTAAAAAAAAAAAAAAAAAGAACTGTGCCGGGCGTGGTGGCTCACGCCTGAAATCCCAGCACTTTGGGAGGCCCAGGCGGGCGGATCATGAGGTCAGGAGTTTGAGACCAGCCTGGCCAATATAGTGAAACCCTGTCTTTACTAAAAATACAAAAATTAGCTGGGCATAGTGGCGCCCACCTGTAATCCCAGCTACTCTGAGGCTGAGGCAGGAGAATTGCTTGAACCCAGGAAGCAGAGGTTGCAGTGAGCCAAGATCGTGCCACTGCACTCCAGCCTGGGCAGCTCCGTCTCACAAAAAAAGAAGAACTGGCCAGGCACAGTGGCTCACGCCTGTAAGCCCAGTACTTTGGGAGGCCGAGGCAGGTGGATCACGAGGCCAAGAGTTCAAGACCAGCCTGGCCTATAATATAGTGAAACCCTGTCTCTACTAAAAATACAAAAATTATTCAGGCGTGTGGCAGGCACCTGTAGTCCCAACTACTCAGGAGGCTGAGGCAGAGAATCGCTTGAACCCGGGAGGTGGAGGTTGCAGTGAGCCAAGATTGTGCCACTGCACTCCAGCCTAGGTGACAGAGGGAGACTCTGTCTCAAAAAAAAAAAAAGAACTCAAAGAAAATCATTAGGTGTCAGTGTCTAAGGAAAATTGGTTTTAGGTAGAACTTGTGTCTCTTAAAGTGGTATCTGTTTCATACTGGGCAATAGCTTTCAGAGAAATAGTATGGATTGAGTGGGACTGAGGCTCTTCTCCAGGGTATGAGGCTGGCCGAAGGAGCTTACTGGACTCACTTGTTAGTGTCAGCTTATGTCTCCTGGTGAGTCAGTGTGTTAGGCCATTCTTATGTTGCTATAAAGAAAAACCTGAGACTGGGTAATTTATAAAGAAAAGTTTAATTGGCTGTAGGTTGTACAGGAAGCATGATGCTGGCATCTGCTCAGCTTCTGGGGAGGCCTCGGGAAGCTTACAATCATGACAGAAGATGAAGTGGGAGAGCAGGCATATCACATGGCCAGAGCAGGAGCAAGAGAGTGGGAGAGAGGTGCCACACACTTTCAACAACCAGATCTCGTGAACTCAGAGTTCACTCATTACCAAGGGGATGGCCCAAGCTCTAATCCTAACACCTCCCACCAGGCCCCACCTCCAGCAGTGGGAGATTACAATTCAACATGAGATTTGGGCAGGGACAAATATCCAAACTAGATCACCTGAGGGCCCCCAGATGCCCCAGAAGACTCAGTGCTGCGTCCTGGCCTCTGGCCATTTCCTTCCTTGCTGCAGGACCTTAAAGAAGCCAACTTCGACATCAATCAGCTGTATGACTGCAATTGGGTTGTTGTCAACTGCTCCACCCCTGGCAACTTCTTCCACGTGCTACGACGCCAGATCCTGCTGCCCTTCCGGAAGCCGGTCAGTGGCAGGGCCTCCCTTGCTCAAACGAGGCCTGGCCCTGCCCTGTTGGTGCAGGGAAGGGCTCCTCAGAGAGCCTCTTGCTTGGGGTTAGCTAGGTGGGCACCTGCAGGGGCAGTGTGGGCAGGACATGGTGTCGGGGAGCCTGGCCCCTCCTCCTCACTGCTGCTGTGAGGGGACTGCCTGTTCCGTGTGTCCTCTTCCCCAACTGGGCCCCTGCATACTGCTGAGCACCACATGCAGAGCAATCACATAGGCTGCAGGCCCCAGCCCGGTGGGGAGGACGGATGTTTGAACAGGTGGTCATAGGGGGTGTGCTGAGCTTTAGAAGAGAGGTGAGCCCTGGCAGAGGCCAAGGGAGTGCAGGGTCCCCAGGGAGCAGCTCCTGAGCTGGGTGTTGAAGGGTGAGTAGAAGTTGAGTGGAGGGATACATTGGAGAAGTGATTCATAAGAAGGAAGGTGGCCGGGCGTGGTAGCTCACTCCTGTAATCCCAGCACTTTGTGAGGCCGAGGCAGGTGGATCATGAGGTCAGGAGATCGAGACCATCCTGGCTAACAGAGTGAAACCCCGTCTCTACTAAAAAAAATACAAAAAGAATTAGCTGGGCTTGACGGCGGGCACTTGCAGTCCCAGCTACTCAGGAGGCTGAGGCAGGAGAATGGTGTGAACCCGGGAGGCGGAGCTGGCAGTGAGCCAAGATTGCACCACTGCACTCCAGCCTGGGCGACAGAACGAGACTCTGTCTCAAAAAAAAGAAGGAAGGAGTGTGGGGGACAGCGAGGGAGTGCCCTGCTGCCCTGGGATGCCGCAGGGGTGGGAGTATGGGGCGGAGGCTTGCAGCTCGGAGTGTCCCCATTAGTCCAAGCGCCCACAGGGCAGGACAGCCCTGGTGCTTCTTGGTGCTGGGCCATGTCACAGCCTTACGTGGGCTTTGGGTGCATTTGCTCTGCGACTGCCAAGGAGAGGGTCAGAGCTCTTTCCTAGGTACAGAGAAGCAGGGAGGGGAGTATTGGGAGTCCGAGCAGGCTGGGATGGGCCCTGCCAGGAGTGGATACCCAGCTAGGGGAGGTGAACAGCAGGGAAATTGGTCATCTTTCCTTTTCCCTCCTTCTCTGCCTCTTCTGACCTGAGGCTCCTGTTGAGTGGGAGGGCAGGTGTGTTTCATGGCCTGAAGGTCAAGGCTTGGGTAGCCTTGCTTTTGACCTTCCTTCTGGAATCTTCAGAATCTGATCCTTCACGAGCCTATTGTTCTGTATTTCAGTTAATTATCTTCACCCCCAAATCCCTGTTGCGCCACCCCGAGGCCAGATCCAGCTTTGATGAGATGCTTCCAGGTGGGTGTGAGGGAGATGGGCATTTCCTTGGGGGAAGCTATGTTTGGGGCTTCTTTGCTGCTGCTCTTTTATAGCTGGTGGGGCTGACATTTGTGATTCTCACTGGCTCTTGCCAGATTTTTGGTTGTAAAGACCCGTGATACATGGCTGGGCGCAGTGGCTCACGCCTGTAATCCCAGCACTTTGGGAGGCCGAGGCGGGCAGATCATCTGAGGTCAGGAGTTCGAGGGCAGATCACCTGAGGTCGAGAGTTCGAGATTAGCCTGACCAACATGGAGAAACCCCATCTCCACTAAAAATACAAAATTAGCTGGGCGTAGTGCCACATGTCTGTAATCCCAGCTACTCAGGAGGCTGAGGCAGGAGAATTGCTTGAACCCAGGAGGTGGAGGTTGCGGTAAGCTGCGATCATGCCATTGCACTCCAGCCTGGGCAATAGGAGCAAAACTCCGGCACAAAAAAAAAAAAAAAAAGACCCATAATACCAGATGAGGAAGGTCACAGCTTACATTCAAGTTGGTCAAATGACACGTCTTAACATGCAGGCCAGGAGCTGTTGCCTCTCACCTGCAAATGCCCCCAAGGACTCCACTAGAGGCAATTAAGTATGTCCAAGATTGAGGGTTAGTGCCGCTGCCTGCGGCCTCCTTCAGCAGGTGAGTGGCAGCTCACCACTGGCTCGGAGGCCCAGCCCCAAAGCAAGCCCTTCAGGACAGAGAAAAAAACACTGGACGGCAGTTCCTGCCAAGTCACATGCCAGCTGCACTTGTGTGAAGGGAGACCCATAACATTGAGATTTCTATAGGGACAGTGGAGTGCAGGATGCTAACACAGCTTTTACCACCCACCAGGGGTCACCAGGCCAGGAAGCCTGCATCCCACCAGTCACCAAACCCCCTTTAGTCTTCAATCAAGGCGAGCCCCTTGTTTTTTGGGGGTTTTTTTTCCAATCTTTTTTTATTTTTATTTATTTATTTATTTATTTTTGAGACAGAGTCTCGCTCTGTTGCTCAGGCTGGAGTGTGGTGGCACAATCTCGACTCACTGCAAGCTCTGCCTCCCGGGTTCACGCCATTCTCCCGTCTCAGCCTCCCAAGTAGCTGGGACTACAGGCGCCCGCCACCACGCCCAGCTAATTTTGTTTTTGTATTTTTAGTAGAGATGGGGTTTCACCATGTTAGCCAAGATGGTCTCAATCTCCTGACCTCATGATCCACCCATCTTGGCCTCCCAAAGTGCTTAGGATTACAGGCATGAGCCACCATGCCCAGCCCCCAATCTTTTTTTATTATGGTAAAATACACAACATAAAATTTACCATTTTGACCATTTTTAAGTATCCAGTTCAATGTGTTACTGCCTCTATAAATTTGACTGACTACTCTATGGAACTCATAAGTGAAATCATACAGTCTTTGTCCCTTGCGACTGGCTTGTTTCATTTAGCATAATGTCGGCGAGGTCCATCCATGTTGTGTAGCATGTGTCAGAATTTCTTTTTTTTTAAGACTGAATAGCCAGGCATGGTGGCTCGTGCCTATAATCCCAGCACTTTGGGAGTTCAAGGCAGGTGGATCACTTGAGGTCACAAGTTTTGAGACCAGCCTGGCCAGCAGGGTGAAACCCCGTCTCTATTAAAAATACAAAAATTAGCAGGGTGTGTTGGTGCATGCCCCACTACTCTGGAGGCTAAGGCAGGAGAATTGCTTGAACCTGGGAGGCGGAGGTTGCAGTGAGCCGAGATTGCACCACTGCACTCCAGCCTGGGCAACAGAGTAGGACTCTGTCTCAAAACAAAACAAAAAAAAGACTGAATAGGCCGGTCCCAGTGGCTCACACCTGTAATCTCAGCACTTTGGGAGGCTGAGGCAGGTGACGAATTTGAGACCAGCCTGACCAATATGATGAAACCCCATCTCTACGGAAAATACAAAAATTAGCTGGGCATGGTGGCGTGCACCGGTAATCCCAGCTACTCAGGATGCTGAGGCAGGAGAATTGCTTGAACCTGGAAGGCAGAGGTTGCAGTGAGCCAAGATTGCGCCACTGCATTCCAGCCTGGGTGACAGAGAGAGACTCCGTCTCAAAAAAATTAATAAATAAACTAGCAGGGAGTGATGGTGCATGCCTGTAATCCCAGCTACTCGGGAGGCTGAGGCAGGAGAATCACTTGAACACGGGAGGCAGAGGTTGTGGTGAGCCGAGATCGTGCCATTGCACTCCAGCCTGGGCAACAAGAGTGAAACTGTGTCTCAAAAAAAAAAAAAAAAAAAAAAGACTGAATAATACTCCATTATATGTGTATGCCACATTTTGCTCATCCATTCATCTGTCGATGGACACTTGGGTTGCTTCCATGTTTCAGCTATTGTGATTAGAGGAGCTGCTATGAACATTGGTGTACAAATATTTCTTTGAGTCCCTGCTTTCAATTCTTTTGAATATGTACTCAGAAGTGGAATTGCTGGACCATATGGTAATTCTATTTTTAGTTTTTTGAGGAACTGCCAAACTTTCCACAGTGGCTGCATTTTACATCCCACCAACAGTATATGAGGATCCCACCATCTCTACATCCTCATCAGCACCTACTATTTTCTGGTTTTTTTCATAGTAGCCATCTTAATGGGTGTGAGATGATATTTCATTGTGGCTTTGATGTATATTTCTGTAATGATTAAGTGATGTCGAGCATCTTTTCATATGCTTATTGGCCACTTGTATATCTTCCTTGGAGAACTGTCTATTAAAATCCTTTTTTTTTTTAAGAGACAGGATCTCACTATGTTGCCCAGGCTAGTCTTGAACTCCTGGGCTCAAGGAATCCTCCTACTTTGGCCTCAAAGTATTGAGATTACAGGCATGAGCCACGGCACCCAGCCTATTCAAATTATTTGCCCATTTTTGAATCTGGTTGCTTGTTTTTGACTCTTAAGAGTTCTCTGTATGTTCTAGATATTAATTCCTTATCAGAAATATAATTTGCAAATATTTTCTCCCGTTCTATGGGTTGTTCTTTTATTCTGTTGTTAGTATCTGGTTTTGGTTTTGGTTTTGGGTTTGGTTTTGTTTTTTTGTTTTTTTTTCCGAGATAGAGTCTTACTCTGTTACCCAGGCTGGAATGCATTGGTGCAATCTCAGCTCACTGCAACCTCTGCCTCCTGGGTTCAAGCGATTCTCCTGCCTCAGCCTCCCAAGTAGCTGGGATTACAGGTGCACGCCACTATGCCTAGCTAATTTTTGTATTTTTAGTATAGACAGGGTTCCACCATGTTGGCCAGGCTGGTCTTGAACTCCTGACCTCAGGTGATCTGCCCACCACAGCCTCCCAAAGTGCTGGGATTACAGGCGTGAGCCACCACACCTGGCCTGTTGTTAGTATCTTTTGATGTACAAAAGTTTTTAATTTTCATGAAGTCAGATTTGTCTATTTTTTCTTCAGTTGCCTGTGACTTTGGTGTCATATCTAAGAAATCATTACCAAATTCAAT